>NC_069506.1:1910687-1999531 GCF_027579735.1 Bombina bombina | reverse complement strand
GCCCGACGAGCCCAAAGACCAATGATAACCTCTTATCGTTCAGACGCAAATGTTTGCGCTCCACTCGTAATCTGGCCCATAGTTAAAAAAAAATGCATCTGCATATTATTCCCAGTCTTTTGTTTTGAGAACATGATCATGCCTAGGTTGTTTAGTGTTTATGACCCTGTAACATTCTGCTACTGTACGGCGGTTCATTATGTGTATTTTGCTAAACCCAGAGCACATTGGCGTTTTCTTAGTAAAGCTGCTTTTATATCATTTCTTTTTATTTAAATATTAAATAATGTCTCATTAAAATGTGTTGTCTCAGTTCACAGCAGGTGCAAAGTGATTATTTACATCTAAGATATGATCCCAACTGGAAGAACCATCAGAATTCCGTATGCGTCAAGCCTTTCTACATAAAGGTTGAAGATTTCTTGGATGAGGCCTCAATTTCTTCAGATTACCTTTCGGATAATGAAACATCAGCAATAGTTTCACAGAATTCACTCCCAATAAACAGCAAACCGATAACAAAAAGTGTAAACGTTCCAGCTCCTCCTCCTGGTTTGTCTGTGACAGAGGGGCCGTCTAACAAGATGCAGGAACCGTACAACATGAACAATAAGGAACCGGTTGTGAAAATGAAAAGTACTGTAGCACACGGGCCTGTGTCACAACAAGACTTTATAGAGAAAAACAAACTCACTTTAGGGACACGTGCCCCAAAACAGTCTTCATATCTTAAGTTACATAACAAGAAAGTGGTTGATGGTCCTCTGGGGCAGGTAAGATGTTGTACATAATATGTAGCAATTTTAGCATTTTTTTTAGCATTTTTTCCTGTGCGTTTTATTTGACTTAAAGGGACAGTCTACACCTTAGTCATCTTAAAGTCTTACCTTAGCTTAAGCTGCAAATAGCCTCCTGCACATTTTCTTTATCATGCAACAGGAACAGCAAAACAGTGATTTTAAAATTAATATAGTTTCTGGCTACTTTAAAATGGCTGCCAAGCTCCGCCCACTGATGACCTCACAATCTGGGCTGCATGTAGACACTCTGCTGAATAGCATTGACAGTCTGTTGAATCTAACTAGTGAGCCTTTTGTGATTGGATCCCTTTTGCAGGCCAGATCATGATGTCATCAGTGGGTTGAGCTTGGCAGCCATTTCAAAGTGACCAGAAACAATATTCTTCTTAAAATAACTTTTTTACCATTCCTGCTGCATGATGTAGAAAGAAGTGTAGGAGGCTATTTGCAGCTTAATCTAAGGTAAGACTTTAATGACTAAGGTGTAGACTGTCCCTTTAATTATTTGCTACGGAACTGTTCCTGCTAGATATTTTTGTGTTACGTTGACAGCCTGACACCTTGTTCTCTCGTCACTGTATGACCGACAGTGGTTGTTTACTGATCTCTGCATGGTATAATGGGGTTAATCACTGTTGTCTTTGGACGGAGATCCACCTATGGGTTTCTTTCAACCAGAGTGAGCGGATATTATATAAGTAAATTAATATCAGCCATCTTGCCATAAGTTCCTTGTTGCCAGGGTACTGTATTATTTTCTGTCTGAATGAACCACCTTAATATACACGTTGCCTTGCTACCCATTAAGTGCTGTCATTGCTGGATAAACCATTGTGTAGTCTGTAGGTTACTTGTGGCCATATACTGTATTTATTTTCTGTTTAACTGGATAAACCATTGTGTAGTCTGTAGGTTACTTGTGGACATATACTGTATTTATTTTCTATATATCTGGATAAACCATTGTGTAGTCTATAGGTTCCTTGCTGACATATACTGTATTTATTTTATGTGTAGCTGGATAAACCATTGTGTAGTCTATAGGTTCCTTGCTGACATATACTGTATTTATTTTATGTGTAGCTGGATAAACCATTGTGTAGTCTATAGGTTCCTTGCTGACATATACTATATTTATTTTCTGTATAGCTGTGTAAACCATTGTGTAGTCCATAGGTTCCTTGCTGACATATACTGTATTTATTTTCTGTATAGCTGTGTAAACCATTGTGTAGTCCATAGGTTCCTTGCTGACATATACTGTATTTATTTTATGTGTAGCTGGATAAACCATTGTGTAGTCCATAGGTTTCTTGCTGACATATACTGTATTTATTTTCTGTTTAACTGGATAAACCATTGTGTAGTCTGTAGATTACTTGTGGACATATACTGTATTTATTTTCTATATATCTGGATAAACCATTGTGTAGTCTATAGGTTCCTTGCTGACATATACTGTATTTATTTTATGTGTAGCTGGATAAACCATTGTGTAGTCCATAGGTTTCTTGCTGACATATACTGTATTTATTTTATGTGTAGCTGGATAAACCATTGTGTAGTCCGTAGGTTCCTTGCTGACATATACTGTATTTATTTTCTATATATCTGGATAAACCATTGTGTAGTCTATAGGTTCCTTGCTGACATATACTGTATTTATTTTCTATATAGCTGAATAAACCATTGTGTAGTCCATAGGTTCCTTGCTGACATATACTGTATTTATTTTCTATATAGCTGGATAAACCATTGTGTAGTCTATAGGTTCCTTGCTGACATATAGTGTATTTATTTTCTATATAGCTGGATAAACCATTGTGTAGTCCATAGGTTCCTTGCTGACATATACTGTATTTATTTTCTATATATCTGGATAAACCATTGTGTAGTCCATAGGTTTCTTGCTGATATATACTGTATTTATTTTATGTGTAGCTGGATAAACCATTGTGTAGTCTGTAGGTTACTTGTGGCCATATACTGTATTTATTTTCTGTTTAACTGGATAAACCATTGTGTAGTCTGTAGGTTACTTGTGGACATATACTGTTTTTATTTTCTATATATCTGGATAAACCATTGTGTAGTCTATAGGTTCCTTGCTGACATATACTGTATTTATTTTATGTGTAGCTGGATAAACCATTGTGTAGTCCATAGGTTCCTTGCTGACATATACTATATTTATTTTCTGTATAGCTGTGTAAACCATTGTGTAGTCCATAGGTTCCTTGCTGACATATACTGTATTTATTTTATGTGTAGCTGGATAAACCATTGTGTAGTCCATAGGTTTCTTGCTGACATATACTGTATTTATTTTCTGTTTAACTGGATAAACCATTGTGTAGTCTATAGGTTCCTTGCTGACATATACTGTATTTATTTTATGTGTAGCTGGATAAACCATTGTGTAGTCCATAGGTTTCTTGCTGACATATACTGTATTTATTTTATGTGTAGCTGGATAAACCATTGTGTAGTCCGTAGGTTCCTTGCTGACATATACTGTATTTATTTTCTATATATCTGGATAAACCATTGTGTAGTCTATAGGTTCCTTGCTGACATATACTGTATTTATTTTCTATATAGCTGAATAAACCATTGTGTAGTCCATAGGTTCCTTGCTGACATATACTGTATTTATTTTCTATATAGCTGGATAAACCATTGTGTAGTCTATAGGTTCCTTGCTGACATATAGTGTATTTATTTTCTATATAGCTGGATAAACCATTGTGTAGTCCATAGGTTCCTTGCTGACATATACTGTATTTATTTTCTTTATATCTGGATAAACCATTGTGTAGTCCATAGGTTTCTTGCTTACATATACTGTATTTATTTTATGTGTAGCTGGATAAACCATTGTGTAGTCCGTAGGTTCCTTGCTGACATATACTGTATTTATTTTCTATATATCTGGATAAACCATTGTGTAGTCTATATGTTCCTTGCTGACATATACTGTATTTATTTTCTATATATCTGGATAAACCATTGTGTAGTCTATAGGTTCCTTGCTGACATATACTGTATTTATTTTCTATATAGCTGAATAAACCATTGTGTAGTCCATAGGTTCCTTGCTGACATATACTGTATTTATTTTCTATATAGCTGGATAAACCATTGTGTAGTCTATAGGTTCCTTGCTGACATATAGTGTATTTATTTTCTATATAGCTGGATAAACCATTGTGTAGTCCATAGGTTCCTTGCTGACATATAGTGTATTTATTTTCTATATAGCTGGATAAACCATTGTGTAGTCCGTAGGTTCCTTGCTGACATATAGTGTATTTATTTTCTGTATAGCTGTGTAAACCATTGTGTAGTCCATAGGTTCCTTGCTGACATATACTGTATTTATTTTCTCTATATCTGGATAAACCATTGTGTAGTCCGTAGGTTCCTTGCTGACATATACTGTATTTATTTTCTGTATAGCTGTGTAAACCATTGTGTAGTCCATAGGTTCCTTGCTGACATATACTGTATTTATTTTCTCTATATCTGGATAAACCATTGTGTAGTCCGTAGGTTCCTTGCTGACATATAGTGTATTTATTTTCTGTATAGCTGTGTAAACCATTGTGTAGTCCATAGGTTCCTTGCTGACATATACTGTATTTATTTTCTCTATATCTGGATAAACCATTGTGTAGTCCGTAGGTTCCTTGCTGACATATACTGTATTTATTTTCTATATATCTGGATAAACCATTGTGTAGTCCGTAGGTTCCTTGCTGACATATACTGTATTTATTTTCTATATATCTGGATAAACCATTGTGTAGTCCGTAGGTTCCTTGCTGACATATACTGTATTTATTTTCTATATATCTGGATAAACCATTGTGTAGTCCGTAGGTTCCTTGCTGACATATACTGTATTTATTTTCTATATATCTGGATAAACCATTGTGTAGTCCGTAGGTTCCTTGCTGACATATACTGTATTTATTTTCTATATATCTGGATAAACCATTGTGTAGTCCGTAGGTTCCTTGCTGACATATAGTGTATTTATTTTCTGTATAACTGTGTAAACCATTGTGTAGTCCATAGGTTCCTTGCTGACATATAGTGTATTTATTTTCTGTATAGCTGTGTAAACCATTGTGTAGTCCATAGGTTCCTTGCTGACATATAGTGTATTTATTTTCTGTATAGCTGGATAAACCATTGTGTAGTCCATAGGTTCCTTGCTGACATATACTGTATTTATTTTCTCTATATCTGGATAAACCATTGTGTAGTCCATAGGTTCCTTGCTGGCATATACTGTATTTATTTTCTATATAGCTGAATAAACCATTGTGTAGTCTATAGGTTCCTTGCTGACATATACTGTATTTATTTTCTATATAGCTGGATAAACCATTGTGTAGTCTATAGGTTCCTTGCTGACATATACTGTATTTATTTTCTATATAGCTGGATAAACCATTGTGTAGTCTATAGGTTCCTTGCTGACATATACTGTATTTATTTTCTATATAGCTGGATAAACCATTGTGTAGTCTATAGGTTCCTTGCTGACATATACTGTATTTATTTTCTCTATATCTGGATAAACCATTGTGTAGTCTATAGGTTCCTTGCTGACATATAGTGTATTTATTTTCTCTATATCTGGATAAACCATTGTGTAGTCCATAGGTTTCTTGCTGACATATACTGTATTTATTTTCTATATATCTGGATAAACCATTGTGTAGTCCATAGGTTCCTTGCTGACATATACTGTATTTATTTTCTATATAGCTGGATAAACCATTGTGTGGTCCATAGGTTCCTTGCTGACATATACTGTATTTATTTTCTATATATCTGGATAAACCATTGTGTAGTCCATAGGTTTCTTGCTGACATATACTGTATTTATTTTCTATATATCTGGATAAACCATTGTGTAGTCCATAGGTTTCTTGCTGACATATACTGTATTTATTTTCTATATATCTGGATAAACCATTGTGTAGTCCGTAGGTTCCTTGCTGACATATAGTGTATTTATTTTCTATATAGCTGAATAAATCATTGTGTAGTCCATAGGTTCCTTGCTGACATATACTGTATTTATTTTCTCTATATCTGGATAAACCATTGTGTAGTCCATAGGTTTCTTGCTGACATATACTGTATTTATTTTCTATATAGCTGAATAAACCATTGTGTAGTCCGTAGGTTCCTTGCTGACATATAGTGTATTTATTTTCTGTATAGCTTTGTAAACCATTGTGTAGTCCATAGGTTCCTTGCTGACATATACTGTATTTATTTTCTCTATATCTGGATAAACCATTGTGTAGTCCATAGGTTTCTTGCTGACATATAGTGTATTTTTCTCTTGTTAAGTGTATCCAGTCCACGGATCATCCATTACTTATGGGATATTAACTCCTCCCCAACAGGAAGTGCAAGAGGATTCACCCAGCAGAGCTGCTATATAGCTCCTCCCCTAACTGCCATTACCAGTCATTCTCTTGCACCCAACGAATAGATAGGATGTGTGAGAGGACTGTGGTGATTATACTTAGTTTCATACCTTCAATCAAAAGTTTGTTATTTTATAATAGCACCGGAGTGTGTTATTCCTTCTCTGGTAGAATTTGAAGAAGAATCTACCTGAGTTTTTCTATGATTTTAGCCGGAGTAGTTAAGATCATATTGCTGTTTCTCGGCCATCTGAGGAGAGGTAAACTTCAGATCAGGGGACAGCGGGCAGATTAATCTGCAAAGAGGTATGTAGCAGCTTATTATTTTCTGACAATGGAATTGATGAGAAAATTCTGCCATACCGTTATAATGTAAACTCAGCCTTAAATGCAGTAGCAGCAACTGGTATCAGGCTGTCATGTATGTATATTTTACACTTCTGTATTCTGGGGAATGGCACTTCACTGGAATTATACTGTATGCATAAACCTTTAGCCTAATTTGCAGGGACTAGCAACAGGCTTTTTAGTAACACTCAATTTATTTATGTTAAACGTTTTTTGCTGGCATGTAAAATCGTTTAATTTTCTGAGGTACTGGGTGAAAAAATGTTTTGGGCACTATTTTTTTACACTTGGCAGTCGTTTTATTTAATTTATGACAGTTTACTGATCTCTCTCACTGTTATGTGTGAGGGGGAGGGGCCTTTTTTGGTGCTTTTGCTACGCATCAAAAAATTCAGTCAGAAGTTTATTGTCTTCCCTGCATGATACGGTTCATCTCTACAGAACTCAGGGCTCTTCAAAACTTGTTTTGAGGGAGGTAATCACTCACAGCAGAGCTGTGAGATTGTAGTTGACTGTGATAAAAAAAAAAGTTTATTTCTGTATTTTTTTTTTTTATTTTTTTTCTGCTATCAGGGTTAGTTATCCTTTGCTAATGGGAGCAATCCTTTGCTAAAATTGTGTTTTTTACAAAGATTTGATGCTATAACTTTTCAGTTTATTAATTTTCAACTGTCATAACTTTTTCTGTGCTTCTTATAGGCACAGTACGTTTTCATATTATAGTAAATTACTTGAAAAGTATTTCCAAGTTGCTAGTTTATTTGCTAGTGTGTTAAACATGTCTGATTCAGAGGAAGATATCTGTGCTATATGTGCTAAAGCCAAAGTGGAGCCCAATAGAAATTTATGTACTAACTGTATTGATGCTACTTTAAATAAAAGTCAATCTGTACAAATTGAACATATTTCACCAAACAACGAGGGGAGAGTTATGCCGACTAACTTGCCTCACGTGTCAGTACCTGCATCTCCCGCTCGGGAGGTGCGTGATATTGTAGCGCCGAGTACATCTGGGCGGCCATTACAAATCACATTACAGGATATGGCTACTGTTATGACTGAAGTTTTGGCTAAATTACCAGAACTAAGAGGTAAGCGTGATCACTCTGGGGTGAGAACAGAGTGCGCTGATAATATTAGGGCCATGTCAGACACTGCGTCACAATTTGCAGAACATGAGGACGGAGAGCTTCATTCTGCGGGTGACGGTTCTGATCCAAACAAACTGGATTCAGATATTTCAAATTTTAAATTTAAGCTGGAAAACCTCCGTGTATTACTAGGGGAGGTGTTAGCGGCTCTGAATGATTGTAACACAGTTGCAATACCAGAGAAAATGTGTAGGTTGGATAAATATTTTGCGGTACCGGCGAGTACTGACGTTTTTCCTATACCTAAGAGACTTACTGAAATTGTTACTAAGGAGTGGGATAGACCCGGTGTGCCGTTCTCACCCCCTCCGATATTTAGAAAGATGTTTCCAATAGACGCCACCACACGGGACTTATGGCAAACGGTCCCTAAGGTGGAGGGAGCAGTTTCTACTTTAGCTAAGCGTACCACTATCCCGGTGGAGGATAGCTGTGCCTTTTCAGATCCAATGGATAAAAAGTTAGAGGGTTACCTTAAGAAAATGTTTGTTCAACAAGGTTTTATATTGCAACCTCTTGCATGCATTGCGCCTGTCACGGCTGCAGCAGCATTTTGGTTTGAGTCTCTGGAAGAGACACTTGAATCAGCTCCATTAGATGAGATTACACACAAGCTTAAAGCCCTTAAGTTAGCTAACTCATTTATTTCAGATGCCGTAGTACATTTAACTAAACTTACGGCTAAGAATTCCGGATTCGCCATTCAGGCACGCAGAGCACTGTGGCTAAAATCCTGGTCAGCTGACGTTACTTCTAAATCTAAATTGCTTAATATACCTTTCAAAGGGCAGACCTTATTCGGGCCCGGGTTGAAAGAAATTATCGCTGACATTACAGGAGGTAAAGGCCATGCCCTGCCTCAAGACAGAGCCAAACCTAAGGCTAGACAGTCTAATTTTCGTTCCTTTCGTAATTTCAAAGCAGGAGCAGCATCAACTTCCTCTGCACCAAAACAGGAAGGAGCTGTTGCTCGCTACAGAAAAGG
The DNA here is from genome assembly GCF_027579735.1 of Bombina bombina. NCBI lineage: Eukaryota > Metazoa > Chordata > Amphibia > Anura > Bombinatoridae > Bombina > Bombina bombina. Next base: position 1,990,794 of record NC_069506.1, on the reverse strand, counting down.
CTGGAGACCTAACCAGTCCTGGAACAAGGGCAAGCAGGCCAGGAAACCTGCTGCTGCCCCTAAGACAGCATGAATCGAGGGCCCCCGATCCGGGAACGGATCTAGTGGGGGGCAGACTTTCTCTCTTCGCCCAGGCTTGGGCAAGAGATGTCCAGGATCCCTGGGCGTTAGAGATCATATCTCAGGGATACCTTCTAGACTTCAAATTCTCTCCCCCAAGAGGGAGATTTCATCTGTCAAGGTTGTCAACAAACCAAATAAAGAAAGAGGCGTTTCTACGCTGCGTACAAGATCTTTTATTAATGGGAGTGATCCATCCGGTTCCGCGGTCGGAACAAGGACAAGGGTTTTACTCAAATCTGTTTGTGGTTCCCAAAAAAGAGGGAACTTTCAGGCCAATCTTGGATTTAAAGATCCTAAACAAATTCCTAAGAGTTCCATCGTTCAAAATGGAAACTATTCGGACAATTTTACCCATGATCCAAAAGGGTCAGTACATGACCACAGTGGATTTAAAGGATGCTTACCTTCACATACCGATTCACAAAGATCATTACCGGTATCTAAGGTTTGCCTTTCTAGACAGGCATTACCAGTTTGTAGCTCTTCCATTCGGATTGGCTACGGCTCCGAGAATCTTCACAAAGGTTCTGGGTGCTCTTCTGGCGGTACTAAGACCGCAAGGAATTGCGGTAGCTCCGTACCTAGACGACATTCTGATACAAGCTTCAAGCTTTCAAACTGCCAAGTCTCATACAGAGTTAGTACTGGCATTTCTAAGGTCACATGGATGGAAGGTGAACGAAAAGAAGAGTTCTCTCTTTCCACTCACAAGAGTTCCCTTCTTGGGGACTCTTATAGATTCTGTAGAAATGAAGATTTACCTGACAGAAGACAGGTTAACAAAGCTTCAAAATGCATGCCGTGTCCTTCATTCCATTCAACACCCGTCAGTAGCTCAATGCATGGAGGTGATCGGCTTAATGGTAGCAGCAATGGACATAGTACCCTTTGCACGCCTACATCTCAGACCGCTGCAATTGTGCATGCTAAGTCAGTGGAATGGGGATTACTCAGACTTGTCCCCTACTCTGAATCTGGATCAAGAGACCAGAAATTCTCTTCTATGGTGGCTTTCTCTGCCACATCTGTCCAGGGGGAGGCCATTCAGCAGGCCGGACTGGACAATTGTAACAACAGACGCCAGCCTACTAGGTTGGGGCGCTGTCTGGAATTCTCTGAAGGCTCAGGGACAATGGAATCAGGAGGAGAGTCTCCTACCAATAAACATTCTGGAATTGAGAGCAGTTCTCAATGCCCTTCTGGCTTGGCCCCAGTTAACAACTCGGGGGTTCATCAGGTTTCAGTCGGACAACATCACGACTGTAGCTTACATCAACCATCAGGGAGGGACAAGAAGCTCCCTAGCAATGATGGAAGTATCAAAGATAATTCGCTGGGCAGAGTCTCACTCTTGCCACCTGTCAGCAATCCACATCCCGGGAGTGGAGAACTGGGAGGCGGATTTCTTAAGTCGTCAGACTTTTCATCCGGGGGAGTGGGAACTTCATCCGGAGGTCTTTGCCCAAATACTTCGACGTTGGGGCAAACCAGAGATAGATCTCATGGCGTCTTGACAGAACGCCAAGCTTCCTCGTTACGGGTCCAGATCCAGGGATCCGGGAGCGGTTCTGATAGATGCTTTGACAGCACCTTGGACCTTCGGGATGGCTTATGTGTTTCCACCCTTCCCGATGCTTCCTCGATTGATTGCCAGAATCAAACAGGAGAGAGCATCAGTGATTCTAATAGCGCCTGCATGGCCACGCAGGACTTGGTATGCAGATCTAGTGGACATGTCATCCTGTCCACCTTGGTCGCTACCTCTGAAACAGGACCTTCTGATCCAGGGTCCCTTCAAACATCAAAATCTAATTTCTCTGAAGCTGACTGCTTGGAAATTGAACGCTTGATTTTATCAAAACGTGGTTTTTCTGAGTCAGTTATTGATACCTTAATACAGGCTAGGAAGCCTGTTACCAGAAAGATTTACCATAAGATATGGCGCAAATACTTATATTGGTGCGAATCCAAGAGTTACTCATGGAGTAAGGTTAGGATTCCGAGGATATTGTCTTTTCTACAAGAAGGTTTAGAAAAGGGTTTATCCGCTAGTTCCTTAAAGGGACAGATTTCAGCTCTGTCCATTCTTTTACACAAACGTCTGTCAGAAGTTCCGGACGTTCAAGCTTTTTGTCAGGCTTTAGCTAGGATCAAGCCTGTGTTTAAAACTGTTGCTCCACCATGGAGTTTAAACTTAGTTCTTAATGTTTTACAGGGGGTTCCGTTTGAACCCCTTCATTCCATTGATATCAAGTTATCTTGGAAAGTTCTGTTTTTAATGGCGATTTCCTCGGCTCGAAGAGTCTCTGAGTTATCTGCCTTACATTGTGATTCTCCTTATCTGATTTTTCATTCAGACAAGGTAGTTCTGTGTACTAAACCTGGGTTCCTACCTAAGGTGGTCACTAACAGGAATATCAATCAAGAGATTGTGGTTCCATCTTTGTGTCCTAATCCTTCTTCGAAAAAGGAACGTCTGCTACACAATCTAGATGTAGTCCGTGCCCTGAAATTTTATCTACAGGCAACTAAGGATTTTCGACAAACGTCTTCCCTGTTTGTCGTTTATTCTGGTCAGAGGAGAGGTCAAAAAGCTTCGGCTACCTCTCTCTCCTTTTGGCTTTGTAGCATAATACGGTTAGCCTATGAGACTGCTGGACAGCAGCCTCCTGAAAGAATTACAGCACATTCTACTAGAGCTGTGGCTTCCACTTGGGCCTTTAAGAATGAGGCTTCTGTTGAACAGATTTGCAAGGCTGCAACTTGGTCTTCTCTTCATACTTTTTCCAAATTTTACAAATTTGACACTTTTGCTTCTTCGGAGGCTGTTTTTGGGAGAAAGGTTCTTCAGGCAGTGGTTCCTTCCGTATAAAGAGCCTGCCTGTCCCTCCCGTCATCCGTGTACTTTAGCTTTGGTATTGGTATCCCATAAGTAATGGATGATCCGTGGACTGGATACACTTAACAAGAGAAAACATAATTTATGCTTACCTGATAAATTTATTTCTCTTGTAGTGTATCCAGTCCACGGCCCGCCCTGTCACTTTAAGGCAGGTAATTTTTCCATTAAACTACAGTCACCACTGCACCGTATGGTTTTCCTTTCTCTGCATGTTTTCGGTCGAATGACTAGTAATGGCAGTTAGGGGAGGAGCTATATAGCAGCTCTGCTGGGTGAATCCTCTTGCACTTCCTGTTGGGGAGGAGTTAATATCCCATAAGTAATGGATGATCCGTGGACTGGATACACTACAAGAGAAATAAATTTATCAGGTAAGCATAAATTATATTATTTTCTGTATAGCTGTGTAAACCATTGTGTAGTCCATAGGTTTCTTGCTGACATATACTGTATTTATTTTCTATATAGCTGGATAAACCATTATGTAGTCCGTAGGTTCCTTGCTGACATATAGTGTATTTATTTTCTGTATAGCTGTGTAAACCATTGTGTAGTCCATAGGTTCCTTGCTGACATATACTGTATTTATTTTCTCTATATCTGGATAAACCATTGTGTAGTCTGTAGGTTCCTTGCTGACATATACTGTATTTATTTTCTCTATAACTGGATAAACTATTGTGTAGTCCATAGGTTCCTTGCTGACATATACTGTATTTATTTATTTTCTATATATCTGGATAAACCATTGTGTAGTCTATAGGTTCCTTGTTGCCATATACTGTATTTATTTTATGTGTAGCTGGATAAACCATTGTGTAGTCCATAGGTTCCTTGCTGACATATACTTTATTTATTTTCTCTATATCTGGATAAACCATTGTGTAGTCCATAGGTTCCTTGCTGACATATACTGTATTTATTTTCTATATATCTGGATAAACCATTGTGTAGTCTATAGGTTCCTTGCTGACATATACTGTATTTATTTTCTGTATAACTGGATAAACAATTGTGTAGTCCATAGGTTCCTTGCTGACATATACTGTATTTATTTTCTATATAGCTGGATAAACCATTGTGTAGTCCGTAGGTTCCTTGCTGACATATAGTGTATTTATTTTCTGTATAGCTGTGTAAACCATTGTGTAGTCCATAGGTTCCTTGCTGACATATACTGTATTTATTTTCTCTATATCTGGATAAACCATTGTGTAGTCCATAGGTTTCTTGCTGACATATACTGTATTTATTTTCTATATAGCTGGATAAACCATTGTGTAGTCCGTAGGTTCCTTGCTGACATATACTGTATTTATTTTCTATATAGCTGGATAAACAATTGTGTAGTCCATAGGTTCCTTGCTGACATATAGTGTATTTATTTTCTATATAGCTGGATAAACCATTGTGTAGTCCGTAGGTTCCTTGCTGACATATACTGTATTTATTTTCTCTATATCTGGATAAACCATTGTGTAGTCTGTAGGTTCCTTGCTGACATATACTGTATTTATTTTCTCTATAACTGGATAAACTATTGTGTAGTCCATAGGTTCCTTGCTGACATATACTGTATTTATTTATTTTCTATATATCTGGATAAAACATTGTGTAGTCTATAGGTTCCTTGTTGCCATATACTGTATTTATTTTATGTGTAGCTGGATAAACCATTGTGTAGTCTATAGGTTCCTTGCTGACATATACTGTATTTATTTTCTCTATATCTGGATAAACCATTGTGTAGTCCATAGGTTTCTTGCTGACATATACTGTATTTATTTTCTATATAGCTGGATAAACCATTGTGTAGTCCGTAGGTTCCTTGCTGACATATAGTGTATTTATTTTCTGTATAGCTGTGTAAACCATTGTGTAGTCCATAGGTTCCTTGCTGACATATACTGTATTTATTTTCTATATATCTGGATAAACCATTGTGTAGTCTATAGGTTCCTTGCTGACATATACTGTATTTATTTTCTCTATAACTGGATAAACTATTGTGTAGTCCATAGGTTCCTTGCTGACATATACTGTATTTATTTATTTTCTATATATCTGGATAAACCATTGTGTAGTCTATAGGTTCCTTGTTGCCATATACTGTATTTATTTTATGTGTAGCTGGATAAACCATTGTGTAGTCCATAGGTTCCTTGCTGACATATACTGTATTTATTTTCTATATATCTGGATAAACCATTGTGTAGTCTATAGGTTCCTTGCTGACATATACTGTATTTATTTTCTGTATAACTGGATAAACAATTGTGTAGTCCATAGGTTCCTTGCTGACATATACTTTATTTATTTTCTATATAGCTGGATAAACCATTGTGTAGTCCGTAGGTTCCTTGCTGACATATAGTGTATTTATTTTCTGTATAGCTGTGTAAACCATTGTGTAGTCCATAGGTTCCTTGCTGACATATACTGTATTTATTTTCTCTATATCTGGATAAACCATTGTGTAGTCCATAGGTTTCCTTGCTGACATATACTGTATTTATTTTCTATATAGCTGGATAAACCATTGTGTAGTCCGTAGGTTCCTTGCTGACATATAGTGTATTTATTTTCTGTATAGCTGTGTAAACCATTGTGTAGTCCATAGGTTCCTTGCTGACATATACTGTATTTATTTTCTCTATATCTGGATAAACCATTGTGTAGTCCATAGGTTTCTTGCTGACATATACTGTATTTATTTTCTATATAGCTGGATAAACCATTGTGTAGTCCGTAGGTTCCTTGCTGACATATACTGTATTTATTTTCTCTATATCTGGATAAACCATTGTGTAGTCTATAGTTTCCTTGCTGACATATACTGTATTTATTTTCTCTATATCTGGATAAACCATTGTGTAGTCTGTAGGTTCCTTGCTGACATATACTGTATTTATTTTCTCTATAACTGGATAAACTATTGTGTAGTCCATAGGTTCCTTGCTGACATATACTGTATTTATTTATTTTCTATATATCTGGATAAACCATTGTGTAGTCTATAGGTTCCTTGTTGCCATATACTGTATTTATTTTATGTGTAGCTGGATAAACCATTGTGTAGTCCATAGGTTCCTTGCTGACATATACTGTATTTATTTTCTATATATCTGGATAAACCATTGTGTAGTCTATAGGTTCCTTGCTGACATATACTGTATTTATTTTCTGTATAACTGGATAAACCATTGTGTAGTCCATAGGTTCCTTGCTGACATATACTGTATTTATTTTCTACATAGCTGGATAAACCATTGTGTAATCCATAGGTTCCTTGCTGACATATACTGTATTTATTTATTTTCTGTATAGCTGTGTAAACCATTGTGTAGTCTATAGGTTCCTTGCTGACATATACTGTATTTATTTTCTATATAGCTGGATAAACCATTGTGTAGTCCATAGGTTCCTTGCTGACATATACTGTATTTATTTATTTTCTGTATAGCTGTGTAAACCATTGTGTAGTCTATAGGTTCCTTGCTGACATATACTGTATTTATTTTCTATATAGCTGGATAAACCATTGTGTAGTCCATAGGTTCCTTGCTGACATATACTGTATTTATTTTCTGTATAGCTGTGTAAACCATTGTGTAGTCTATAGGTTCCTTGCTGACATATACTGTATTTATTTTCTATATATCTGGATAAACCATTGTGTAGTCCATAGGTTCCTTGCTGACATATACTGTATTTATTTATTTTCTGTATAGCTTTGTAAACCATTGTGTAGTCTATAGGTTCCTTGCTGACATATACTGTATTTATTTTCTGTTTAACTGGATAAACCATTGTGTAGTCCATAGGTTCCTTGCTGACATATACTGTATTTATTTTCTATATATCTGGATAAACCATTGTGTAGTCTATAGGTTCCTTGCTGACATATAGTGTATTTATTTTCTGTATAGCTGGATAAACCATTGTGTAGTCCATAGGTTCCTTGCTGACATATACAGTATTTATTTTCTGTATAGCTGGATAAACCATTGTGTAGTCTGTAGGTTCCTTGCTGACATAAACTTTATTTATTTTCTGTATAGTTGGATAAACCATTGTGTAGTCTATAGGTTCCTTGCTGACATATACAGTATTTATTTTCTGTATAGCTGGATAAACCATTGTGTAGTCTGTAGGTTCCTTGCTGACATAAACTTTATTTATTTTCTGTATAGTTGGATAAACCATTGTGTAGTCTATAGGTTCCTTGCTGACATATACTGTATTTATTTTCTGTATAGCTAGATAAACCATTGTGTAGTCCGTAGGTTCCTTGCTGATATATACTGTATTTATTTTCTGTATATCTGGATAAACCATTGTGTAGTCTAGGGTTGCATTGATACCATTTTTTTTTAAGACCGAGTACAAGTACTGATACTTTTTTTAAAATACTCGCCAATACCAATTACTGATACTTTTTATGTCATGTGACAGTGTCCCAAGCACAATACAGTATGAATACACAATACAATATGAAATATATTCATAACAACAATAAATAACAAATGTAATATCACAACCAACCAAAAGTGCAATAATATAAAAAATATAACAGTGCACTGTTTAAACATGAGGGAATAACACTATGGGCTAGATTACATTTGACTGGTAAGCTTTACCAATGCTCTCATTGCATGTCCAACTCCATTAAAGTCTATGGAGTTGAAAATTTGAACAGAACATTGGTAAAGCTTATATATCAAATGTAATCTAAATCTAGTCCTATTATTGTAAGATGTGTGTTCATAGGAATTAACTACATTTTTCCTATGAACACTTCCTGCAATTATAAAAGCTAAGGATGTTCCTCAGAGTACAGTATATTTTGAGCATAATTGTGCAAGATACGAACTACCAGTATAACAGGCAATCTAGCAATTATAATCATTTTTCAAAAGATCTTTTTAAGGAACAGAAGCATCTCTGTATGTTCAGCTATAAGTCTGTTTCTGCTTTCAGTAAGGACGTTTGACGCTAAGCTGAACAGTCTTTCACTTTTAGCACTACTGCATGGGACAGAAAGATAATTTTGGGCCATTTTAGCCAGAGCTGGAAATCTCAGTTTATTAACTGCCCAGTACTCTTCAGGGGTTTGTCTAAACGAGGTTCAGTGATCTCTCCTACAATAATACAAATAACAGTAATTTGTATTGGCAGAACAGAAGTGAACAATTTTTAGTTAAGTCTCCACTACAGCCTAAAATGAAATGGGAACATGCCGTTTGAAAAAACTCCACAAGATGGTGTAATGGTAGGAAGTGGAGGTATCGGTTTAAGTATTGGTGCATTTGCATGACTACAAGTACTCATGCAAATACTTGGTATCGGCACTGATACCGATACTAGTATTAGTATCATTGCTACCCTAGTGTAGTCCATAGGTTCCTTGCTGACCTATACTGTATTTGTTTTCTGTACAGCTGGATAGACCATTGTGTAGTCCGTAGGTTCTTTGTTGCCATATACTGTATTTATTTTCTGTATAGCTGGATAAACCATTGTGTAGTTTGTAGGTTCCTTGTTGCCATATACTGTATTTATGTCTTTCCTAAGATATGGTGAGTCTACGGGTTCATCAATTACTGTAGGTAATATCACTCCCAGCCAGCAGGAGGAGGCAAAGAGCACCACAGCAAAGCTGTTAAGTATTACTCCCCTTCCCACAATCACCAGTCATTCTCTTTGCCTTCAGTACAAGGAGGAGGTGAATTTAGGTGTCTGTTAATGATTTTTCTTCAATCAAGATTTTATTATTTTAAAGCCAGAGCAGGCTTGCTCTGATCTTTCCTGGCAAATCTGGGTATAGCTCTACTCCACGTTAGCCTCTTCAGTATGGCTGTGGTAGCTTTCAAGCAGTTAGGTACTTGTGGGGTGGACCTCACTGCGTTTTCCTAACAGGTTGCTGCCCTTATATTGAAAGCCAGAGTAGGTTTACTCTGTCCTCTCTCGTGTTCACAGGTCTCTGTGAGGAGTGGCATCCTCTCATACCAGGTGAGCTGTCCTCCTGCCGGACAGCCTGAGGTGCAAGTAAGTGTCATTTTGTTGTTTTATATAGAAGACACAGGAATTTGGCACTAAAATTGGTAACTGCATTTTATTGGTGGCTTAAGCTCCTGTTGTTAAGCAGGTTCATTGGGCAGGCAGCAGGCACTGGGGCTTTGAGAGGTTAAACGTATGGGGAGAACCCAGGCACTTTAACTAAGGTGGTTCAGTATAGTTCTCTCTGGAGTGCGTTGGATAGCTTTTGTCATGTCTCAGTTTAGATATCTAATTCCTGAGACATGTTCATGAAGCGCTTTTGTTGGAATTTGATAATTTCTGATAATGGCCGCTGGGACCGCCTCTATGATTCTTAGGGAGGCGGGTCTGTTTTCTGTGGCGGTAAACTTTTCCCTACTCGTGCGCTTTCATTTTTGCAGCATAGCCATTAACGGAAGTGCTGCTACATCAAGCTCTTCAACAGAGCTGTAGTTTATAGTCACTACAGACTTCGTTCTGTCAGTGGATTGTGTTTGGTGTGCAGAGGAGACAGGTAGGCATTTTGGTGACATGCTGAGGTGTAGAGAGCCTGTGTCTGTTAAATTGTCTTACATTTTATTACTTAGCTAAGTATCTTGCCAAAGTTATTGGTTTTATTAAACCTTGCCTTAGCCGTTTTCTGTTGGGAACAAATGCTGTTGCAAGTTGCAGTAAATAAAAAAAACTAAGGTTTTTATTTGTTTTTTGTTTCTTTTTTGCAAGATGGATCAGGAGTCTATGACTCCTGCTCAATGCAAGCTTTGTATAGATGGACAAGTTTAACCCCCTTTGCCTTTTTGTTCTGATTGTTTTGAAAAAACTTTAATGTACAAGGATAGACTTTTTGTTACTGAGCCACCATTCTCTCAGGTTGATGCTGCTCAGGCAGTGCTGCAGCTTTCTCCTCAAGCGTCCCAAGCCCATACCCATTCAGTGTCCTGCGGTTCCTCACAATCTCCTGGAGGAGTTTATTTGCATGCAGAAATTGTGGACCAAGTATCCTCGCCGGTATCTGAGGCGTTAGCTGCCATTCCCTTACATCAGGGGAAACGCAAGAGGAAAGTTAAAGAATCATATTGTAAGGTTTCTGATCCAGTTCAGGCTAACCATGTTGCTCTTTTTCATAAGTCTGAAGAGGATAATACTTTGGTAGCCTCTGAGGGCAAGATCTCTGATTCGGATAGTATAATTCCTTCTTCTGATGCTGAAGTGGTTTCCTTCAGATTTAAGCTTGAACAACTTCGTATTTTGTTAAAGGAGGTTTAGCTACCTTGGACGACTCTGATACTCCTGTCGTTGTTAACCCTAAAAAATCTAGCAAATTAAATAGATATTTTGATGTTCCCTCCTCTGTGGAGGTGTTTCCTGTGCTAGACCATGCTACGGAGATCATTGCCAAGGAATGGGAGAGACCTGGAATTCCTTTTTCCCCTTCCCCAGTTTTTAGAAAGATGTTCCCGGTGGCTGACTCCATTAAGGAATCATGGCAGACAGTACCCAAGGTGGAAGGGGTTATTTCTACCTTGGCTATTTGGCTAAGAGAACAACTATTCCCATTGAGGATAGTTGCTTTTTTAAGGATCCTATGGACAAGAAGCTGGAGGCTTACTTGAAAAAGATGTATATTGATCAGGGTCTTCAGTGGCAACTGGCGGTGGGTATTGCTACCGTGACAAGTGCTGCAGCCTATTGGTTTGATGCTTTGTCTGAGTCTCTTCAAGCAGAGACTCCCTTGGAGGAGATATAAGATAGGATTAAGGTTCTTAAGTTAGCCAATTCCTTTATTACTGATGCCTCTTTGCAGGTAATCTTGTTGGGAGCCAAAATCTCTGGTTTTGCGATCTTGGCATGTAAAGCGTTATGGCTGAAGTCGTGGTCAGCAGATGTTTCCTCTAAGTCTAAACTTTTGGTGATTCCTTACAAGGGTAAGACCTTGTTTGGGCTGGGTTTGGCAGAAATTATTTCCGATATTACTGGTGGTAAAGGATCTTTTCTGCCACAGGATAAGAAGAATAGGCAGAAAGGACATCAGAGTAATTTTCTTTCCTTTCGTAACTTCAGGGGTAAGTCTTCCCCCTCCTCTGCCAAGCAGGAACAGTCCAAGCCTTCTTGGAAACTCAGTCAGTCCTGGAATAAGGGGAAGCAATCCATGAAACCTGTAGCTGAGTCTAAGTCAGAATGAAGGGTTTGTCCCTGATCCGGGACTGGATCAAGTGTGGGGCAGACTCTCTCTGTTTTCTCTGGCATAGATACAGGATGTTCCAGATCCGTGGGCCGTGAACATAGTATCCCAGGGTTACAAATTAGAATTCAAGACTGTGCCTCCAAGAGGCAGGTTTCACCTCTCAAAATTATCTGTAGACCAAATAAAAAGAGAGGCATTCTTGAAATGTGTACTCAACCTTTCCCTTGTGGGAGTGATAGTTCCAGTATAGGAACAGGGTCTAGGGTTCTTTTTCAATCTGTTCATAGTTCCCAAAAAGGAGGGAACTTTCAGGCCTATTCTAGATCTGAAGTGTCTAAACAAGTTTCTCAGAGTGCTGTTCTTCAAAATGAAGACTATTGGTTCCATTCTTCCTTTAGTACAAGAGGGTCAGTTCATGATGACCATAGATCTGAAGGATACGTATCTCCATGTTCCCATTCACAGGGATCATCACAATTTCCTAAGATTTGCTTTTCTGGACAGACAATTTCAGTTTGTGGCTCTTCCTTTTGGCCTTGGCACAGCTCCCAGAATTTTCTCAAAAGTTCTGGGGGCTCTTTTGGCTGTAATTTGGTCTCGGGGAATTGCTGTGGCGCCTTATCTGGACGACATTCTGGTACAGGCGCCATCTTTTCAACTTGCAAAATCTCACACAGAGATCTTGTTGTCTTTTCTTTGCGCTCACGGTTGGAAGGTGAATTTGGGAAAGAGTTGCCTTGTTCCGGCCACAATGGTGGTCTTTCTAGGAACAATTATAGATTCCCTTTAAATGAAGATATTCCTGACGGAAGTAAGAAGGGCATAGATTCTTTCCTCTTGCCTATCTCTATAGTCTGCTGTACAGCCATCAGTAGCCCAATGTATGGATGTAATTGGCCTGATGGTGGCTTTCATGGACATAGTTCCTTTTGCCCGATTCCATCTGAGAGCCCTGCAGTTATGCATGCTCAGTCAATGGAACGGGGATTATGCAGATCTGTCTCAGAAGATAGTTCTAGATCAGAAGACAAGAGACTCTCTTCCATGTTGACTGTCTCAAGAACATCTGTCTCAGGTGACATGCTTCCGGAGACCCTCATAGGTGATTGTGACCACGGACGCTAGCCTGGTGGGTGGGGGAGCAGTCTTGGACTTTTTTGAAAGCGCAAGGACTTTGGTCTCAATAGAAACCTCCTCTCCCCATAAACATTTGGGAGTTGAGAGCAATTTTCAGTGCCTTGATGGCTTGGCCTCAACTGGCCTTAGCCCAGTTTATCAGTTTTCAGTCAGACAACATAACTTCAGTGGCTTACATCAACCACCAGGGGGGGAACTCAAAGTTCCTTAGCCATGAACGAAGTGGCTCGGATTATTCAATGGACGAAAGCTCACAATTGCTGTCTATCTGCCATCCACATTCCAGGAGTGGACAACTGGGAAGCGGATTTCCTGAGCAGACAGACGTTTCATCCCAGGGAGTGGGAACTCCATCCGGAGGTGTTTTACAGCTTAACCATCAAATGGGGAGTACCGGAATTGGATCTGATGGCATCTCGTCAGAACGCCAAGCTCCCAAAGTACGGTTCAAGGTCAAGGGATCCTCAAGCCTTCCTGATAGATGCTCTGGCAGTTCCTTGGAGCTTCAGGTTGGCATATCTATTTCCTCTGTTTGCTCTCCTTCCACGAGTCATTGCTCGTATCAAACAGAAGAGGTCGTCAGTGATTCTAATAGCTCCTGCCTTGCAGGATCTGGTATGCAGACCTGGTGGAAATGTCATCTCTGCCACCGTGGAGACTTCCTCTGAGGAAGGACTTTCTACTTCTGGGTCATTTTCTTCATTCAAATCTCGTTTCTCTGAAGCTGACTGCCTGGAGATTGAACGCTTAATTTTATCCAAGCGTGGAGTCTGTAATTTAGACCATGATTCAAGCTCGTAAGCCTGTTACTAGAAAGATTTACCATAAGATATGGTGTAAATATCTTTATTGGTGTGAATCCATGGGTTACTCTTGGAGTAGGGTCAGGATTCCAAGAATTTTAGCTTTTCTCCAGGAGGGTTTGGAGAAATGTTTATCTGTCAGTACTTTTAAGGGTCAGATTTCTGCTCTGTTTTGCTGCACAAACGTCTGGTGGATGCCCAAGATGTGCAATCTTTTTGTCAGGCCTTGGTCAGGATTAGGCCTGTGTTTAAATCTGTTGCTCCACCGTGGAGCCTTAATCTTGTTCTTAAAGTTTTGCAACAGGCTCCGTTTGAGCAAATGCATTCCATAGATATTAAGTTATCATGGAGATTTTGTTTCTTATAGCTATCTCTTCTGCTCGGAGAGTTTCTGAACTTTCAGCTTTGAAGTGCGATTAGCCTTATCTTATATTTCATGCAGATAAGGCAGTCCTTCCTACAAAGTTTGGTTTTCTTCCGAAGGTTGTGTTGGACAGAAATATTAATCAAGAGATTGTGGTCCCTTCTCTGTGTCCTAATCCTTCTTCTCATAAGGAACGTCTGTTGCACAACCTAGATGTTGTGCGTGCTCTTGAATTTTATTTGCAGGTGACCAAAGATTTTTGTCAGTCTTCTGCATTGTTTGTGTGTTTTTCTGCGAAACGTATAGGCCAGAAAGCTACTGCTACTTCTATTTCTCTCTGGTTGAGAAGTATTATTTTTTTGGCTTATGGTCATCAGCCTTCTGAGAGAATTATAGCTCATTCCACCAGGGCTGTTTCTTCTTCTTGGGCTTTCAAAAAGGAAGCTTCTGTTGAGCAGATTTGCAAGGCTGCAACTTGGTCTTCTTTGCATACTTTTTCCAAATTTTATAAATTTGATACTTTTGCCTTGGCTGAGGCTTCTTTTGGGAGGAGCGTTCTTCATGCAGTGGTGCCTTCTGTTTAGGTCTCCCTGTCTTGTCCCCTGTTCATCTGTGTCCTCTAGCTTGGGTATTGGTTCCCAACAGTAATTGATGAACCTGTGGACTCACCATATCTTAGGAAAGAAAACAAAATTTATGCTTACCTAATAATTTCTTTCTTTCCGGATATGGTGAGTCCACGTCCCCGTCCCGCCCCCTATATGTTAAGACAGTTTTTTTTTATTTTTATTAAACTTCAGGTGCCTCTACACCTTGTTTTACTCTTTTTCTTGATTTTCCTTCGGTCGAATGACTGGGGATTGTGGAAAGGGGAGTGATACTTAACAGCTTTGCTGTGGTGTTCTTTGCCGCCTCCTGCTGGCCGGGAGTGATATTCCCAACAGTAATTGATGAACCCGTGGACTCACCATATCCAGAAAGAAAGAAATTTATCAGGTAAGCATACATTTTGTTTTTCTGTGTAGCTGGATAAACCATTGTGTAGTCCATAAGTTCCTTGCCGACATATACTGTATTTATTTTCTGTATATCTGGATAAACCATTGTGTGGTCCATAGGTTCCTTGTTGCCATATACAGTATTTATTTTCTGTATATCTGGATAAACCATTGTGTACTCTGTAGGTTCCTTGTTGCCATATAATGTATTTGTTTTCTGTATAGCTGTGTAAACCATTGTGTAGTCCATAGGTTCCTTGTTGCCATACACTGTATTTATTTTCTGTATAGCTGGATAAACCATTGTGTAGTCCAGAAGTTCCATATTGCCATATACTGTATTTATTTTCTGTATATCTGGATAAACTATTGTGTAGTCCATAGGTTCCTTGCTGACATATACTGTATTTATTTTCTGTAAAGGATAAACCATTGTGTAGTCCATAAGTTTCATATTGCCATATACTGTATTTATTTTCTGTTTAGCTGGATAAACCATTGTGTAGTCTGTAGGTTTCTTGTTGCCATATACTGTATTTATTTTCTGTATATCTGGATAAACCATTGTGTAGTCTGTAGGTTCCTTGTTGCCATTTACTGTATTTATTTTCTGTATAGTTGGATGAACCATTGTGTAGTCCGTAGGTTCCTTGCTGACATATAGTGTATTTAGTTTCTGTATAGCTTTGTAAACCATTGTGTAGTCCATATGTTCAATGTTGCAATATACTGTATTTATTTTCTGTATAGCTGGGTTTAACCATTTTGTAGTCTGTAGTTTCCTTGCTGAAAGATACTGTGTTTATTTTCTGTATAGCTGGGTTAACCGTTGTGTAGTCCATAGGTTCCTTGCTGACATATACTGTATTTATTATCTGTATAGCTGGGTTTAACCATTGTGTAGTCTGTAGGTTCCTTGCTGACATATACTGTATTTAGTTTCTGTATAGCTGGGTTAACCGTTGTGTAGTCCATAGGTTCCTTGCTGACATATACAGTATTTATTTTCTGTATAGCTGGGTGAACCATTTTGCTTACCATGGGTTCCTCATTATCTCTTGTGGTTTCTTTTTATCTTTCCTTGTTCTTTTATGTAGATGACAACCATTTTGAAGGGCGTGGTTGCCTCATTTTCATGTACTGTAGACATGTTTTTCTTTCTGTTTGTTCCATCTTGAGAGCCATGGGTTTCTTGTTGCCCAAATACTGATTTAGTTTCTTTCTGTCTTAGTCATACAACTACAGATCCATAGTGAATTATGGATTAGAATGGAGAAAATGGGCTCCATAGATTCAATTCATATTGTTAAAAGTTGTAAAACCCCTACTGAGTCTCTTTCCAACCACCTCCTTTATGGTTCATGGCCATTTTACATGCAACCAGAACTAATTCATCAACTGATTATAGCTGTTGGAAAATCTAAGATTGGTTTTAAACATGAAGGCGTCTGCTCTTGACAATCTCAGACGCTCTTCTCTACAACTGGCCCAGGGGCGTATTTAGGTTTTGTGCTGCCCTAGGCCCTCAAAATTCTGCTGCCCCCCCCCCCACCCCCCTAGGTTTTAGGCTTTTTTTCAGCCATAATATTTTTACACCCCAGGACTTGCATGTATGTGTGTGTATATATATATATATATATATATATATATATATATATATATATATAGTGTGTGTGTATATATATATATGTATATAGTTACTGGCCCATTCCTGGTGCAGCGTATAGGTTTATAGGATTCTAGGTTTATGTGGGATTGTGTCATCTATCCTCATAAAAGGTTCTCATATGTAGAAGTATTTATTTTTATTTAGGTTATAAAATGGCTATAGTTTGTTCACCCACGCTGCAAGTGATAATAATTACTAATGCGTTCCCTCATTCTACAATGTTTGACCCCCACTATTATCAGCTTTATCTGGATATAACACCTATGACTTTTGAACATTTGTTCTGTCCTTAAATTAACTCAAGTTGATTTTATTTTTCTTCCTTAATCAGTGAATGATTATTGGTTGGCTATAAGACCAGCTGTTGTGCATTAGGCAGCTATTAACCACAATAAACTTTGTTTAGACACATAATCATTTTTATTTCAATATTATGATGTGCACAATGTTTTTGGCAAAGACGGAAGCAATAAAAGCTATTGAACCAACAAGATTTATTTTAGGTATCAGACATTCTATAAATACAAAATACTCTGAAAAATAATTTTATTTTAAAAAATTGCAACAAAAATGTCTCCTGCACATTTTGTAATAGTTGATTGATGCACTCTGCACAGTTGATTATATTTTTATAAACTCTCAAAAAAAAGATTTATTTTCTATTATGCAATTTGTGCATTTGTGTAGAGATTTAGATTACCCAAATATAACAAAGAAATAATTGTTGCTTAGGTTCGGAGAGCGTATTTATGGGTATTTTATGGACATTTCTATCATTTGATAATAATCTACATAATATGAACTTTTTAGTGTTTCTTGTTCTGTAAGAACCTTATGAGTTTCTTTGAGAGATAGAACTAGATGACCAATCTAGCTCAGCTGTACTCAATATGAGTTCCTTTCCTACCTACAGACCATCACTTCAAAGGGAGGAACATAATGTACAATATTTTAATGGCTGTAGACCAAAGCACTCAGATTCTCTGCACTACGGCTTGCTCAGTGTAAACACCTAATCAAGATTGTCTGCGCTTCAACAATAGTAGCCAAATGCAATTCGAGAAGCACAAGCCTTTGAAGTCCTTGCAGCTAGGGCCGGTTTTCTAGTCTCGGATAATGACACAATATGATTGCTGTCTTTGTTGTACCTTTTCTGTAGAGAAGCAATTATAGGTCTCAATTTAACAGAATAGACATTACACAGCTTATGATGCTCAAAATGCAATTTCATTTGATCATTTTCTCAATTTGATTGGTATTAATAGAATAGTTCACAAAAAATGCTGGCAGAGGTTGTGTCCTGTTCCACTTTCAAAGAGATAATGTAGAAGTATTCTTTGCCAGCCCCGTAAACCAGCGCCGTGCGGATACAATGTGTTTTGCCAACACAACATAATCATGAAATGAAAAAGAAAATCCGTAGGAGATATTTTGTTTTATTTTATTAAAATGTGATATGATGTCTCAGACTAAAATCACTTAAGTATATAATGATAAGTTTATAATATTTGTCATTTGTGACGTATAGCTGCTATAAAACAAACTGAATGTTTTTATTACTTTCTAAGTTTATAATGTGTGTTGTATTTATTAGGTACATTATACATTACATTATACATTGTTTTTATTTTATTACTTTACAAGTTTGTTATGTGTGTTGTATTTATTAGGTACATTATACATTACATTATACATTGTTTTTATTTTATTACTTTACAAGTTTGTTATGTGTGTTGTATTTATTTGGTACATTATACATTACATTATACATTGTTTTTATTTTATTACTTTACAAGTTTGTTATGTGTGTTGTATTTATTAGGTACATTATAAATGACATTATACATTGTTTTTATTTTATTACTTTATAAGTTTGTTATGTGTATTGTATTTATTAGGTACATTATACATTGTTTTTATTTTATTACTTTATAAGTTTGTTATGTGTATTGTATTTACTGTATTAGGTACATTATACATTGTTTTTATTTTATTACTTTATAAGTTTATGTGTGTTGTATTTATTAGGTACATTATACATTACAGTCTACATTTTTTGTTTTTTTTGGGGGGGGTTTTGTAATACATTTTTATTATATATCATAACATCTTTTTTTTTTTTTTTAATTTTCTTTATTAAGAAAAATAATACAAATACAAGCAAATAAACAAAGAAACAACACAAGTTACAATGTACTTCTGATATCACAGGATGAGGGTGTAAACAAGATAAAATAATCTTGACAACAATAGAAAAAACATCCTAATATTTGTGGGAGTGGATATTAATAATTCTTACGAAAATTGAAATTGTAACTCCCTATAGTATACCGCTGTACTTGGTGATAATAGGTTCTAACAACCAAAAACACCAGATACTGTAAAATTTAAATGCTTAACTTATCTTTCTACCTAAGGTATATTTTATTCACAACTCTGTATTGAATTACAATATTCTTCCCATAAAAAATTATATTTAAAAACTCATCCAATCTATTCGTTATAACATAATGATGGCGTTCCATTGACAGAGTATGAGAAACTAAGGAGCGCCATTCTTTGATCGAGGGGATCTCTGTTGTTTTCCATTTCCTAGGGATCAGTCTCCTTGCGCAATTGATCATGAGAATCAGTAGTCTTTGTCTAAGTTTACATTTAATTTTAGGAATATTATTAAATTAGAACATGGTAGGGTCTAAAGGGATTTTGATGCTAGTTGCTTGATTAATCGCTAAATGTATTTCTCTCCAGAAATGGCAAATGTATGGGCAAGTCCACCAAATATGTTGATAGTCTCCCACACCTCCACATGCCCTCCAGCATTTATTATCACTAAGATTATACATGGCAGCTAGTTTAGTTGGGGTATAATACCATCTGTGCAATAGTTTTAAATTTGATTCTAGCTGTGCAATGGATAGTGTGTGTGTGTGCTCATATTATTAAAAATTCTTGCCCATTGGTCAGAGGATAGATCTATTTGTAAATCTTCTGTCAATTTAGCAGCATAAGGCGGGAGATTTCTGGAGTGGTGTTCTAATATTAATTTATATATCATGGAAAGTGAACCTTTTGAATGTGAGTCAGATTCACATATAGATTCAAAAGGGGTTAAAGATCTATGGAACTTTGCATGCTTGGAATGAGGAGATAATGATTTATTTGAAAGTACTGAAACCATGGGGTGAAAAAGAATCCAAATTATTCCGGCAGTTCAACTTTAGGTTTAAGAGATTTATTATCCATGGCCATGCAACATGGAATGACATCTAGTAAGGATAAATTCCTTACATAATGAGTGGATAAAGGTAACTGTGTTTCTGGGTTGTGTTTCAAAGGTGTTAAGGGGGACGGTATATCAGAAATCTTGGGAAAGCTGCCAAAACAATTGTCCCATGTTTTAAAGGTTAATTTAGTTATTTCTGAGATAGAAGCGTATATAGTCCTGTGTATGTTTGGTAGCCAGCAGCTTGCACCTAATTGCGAATTTTGCACTAAATCATGTTCAGGACTTACCCATTCTTTATGGTTACCGTGTTTACACCAATCAATAATCCGTGTAAGAGTGCTTGCTAAGAAATAATAGTAGAGGTTTGGCAAATTTAGATCTATATATAATTGCTTTAGCAAGTCTAGGGAGTTTGTTATTCCAGAAGTAGTTATTTAATATATTTTGGAGTTTATTAAAGAAGGGTTTAGGTAATTTAATTGGGATGGTTTGAAATATATATAACATTTTTGGAAGAATGGTCATTTTTATGGCATTCAATCTGCCTATCCAGGATAAGGTTTTATTGTGCCAGGAATGCAGCTCTTGTTGTACCTTTTTCAGTAGGGGAGCATAATTAGCATTGTACATTTGCTGAGGGTCATTTGTGATTTGAATGTCCAGGTACTTTAGGGAGTTTTGCTGAAGGTTGTCAGTCTACATTGTTTTTATTTTATTACTTTATAAGTTTATGTGTGTTGTATTTATTAGGTACATTATACATTGTTTTTATTTTATTACTTTATAGGATTGTGTGTTGTATTTATTAGGTACATTATACATTGTTTTTATTTTATTACTTTATAAGTTTGATATGTGTGTTGTATTTATTAGGTACATTATACACTGTTTTTATTTTATTACTTTATAAGTTTGTGTGTTGTATTTATTAGGTACATTATACACTGTTTTTATTTTATTACTTTATAGGATTGTGTGTTGTATTTATTAGGTACATTATACATTGTTTTTATTTTATTACTTTATAAGTTTGATATGTGTGTTGTATTTATTAGGTACATTATACACTGTTTTTATTTTATTACTTTATAAGTTTGTGTGTTGTATTTATTAGGTACATTATACACTGTTTTTATTTTATTACTTTATAAGTTTGTTATGTGTGTTGTATTTATTAGGTACATTATACACTGTTTTTATTTTATTACTTTATAAGTTTGTGTGTTGTATTTATTAGGTACATTATACATTGTTTTTATTTTATTACTTTATAAGTTTGTTATGTGTGTTGTATTTATTAGGTACATTATACACTGTTTTTATTTTATTACTTTATAAGTTTGTGTGTTGTATTTATTAGGTACATTATACATTGTTTTTATTTTATTACTTTATAAGTTTGTTATGTGTGTTGTATTTATTAGGTACATTATACACTGTTTTTATTTTATTACTTTATAAGTTTGTGTGTTATATTTATTAGGTACATTATACATTGTTTTTATTGTATTACTTTACAAGTTTGTTATGTGTGTTGTATTTATTAGGTACATTATACATTACATTATACATTGTTTTTATTTTATTACTTTATAAGTTTATGTGTGTTATGTTTATTAGGTACATTATACATTGTTTTTATTTTATTACTTTACAAGTTTGTTATGTGTGTTGTATTTATTAGGTACATTATACATTGTTTTTATTTTATTACTTTACAAGTTTGTTATGTGTGTTGTATTTATTTGGTACATTATACATTACATTATACATTGTTTTTATTTTATTACTTTATAAGTTTGTATGTTGTAATTATTAGGTACATTATACATTACATTATACATTATTTCTTCTGTTAAGTGTGATCAGTCCACGGGTCATCATTACTTCTGGGATATTACTCCTCCCCAACAGGAAGTGCAAGAGGATTCACCCAGCAGAGCTGCATATAGCTCCTCCCCTCTACGTCACTCCCAGTCATTCTCTTGCACCCAACGACTAGATAGGATGTGTGAGAGGACTATGGTGATTATACTTAGTTTTATATCTTCAATCAAAAGTTTGTTATTTTAAAATAGCACCGGAGTGTGTTATTATCTCTCTGGCAGAGTTTGAAGAAGAATCTACCAGAGTTTTTGTTATGATTTTAGCCGGAGTAGTTAAGATCATATTGCTGTTTCTCGGCCATCTGAGGAGAGGTAAACTTCAGATCAGGGGACAGCGGGCAGATGAATCTGCATAGAGGTATGTAGCAGTTTTTATTTTCTGACAATGGAATTGATGAGAAAATCCTGCCATACCGATATAATGTCATGTATGTATACTTTACACTTCAGTATTCTGGGGAATGGTACTTCACTAGAATTACACTGTAAGAAATACATAAAGCTGTTTAATAACTAGAGATTATGTTTAACGTTTTTGCTGGAATGTAAAATCGTTTTAATTTACTGAGGTACTGAGTGAATAAATGTTTGGGCACTATTTTTCCACTTGGCAGTTGCTTAATCTGTTTTTCTGACAGTTTCTGTTCTCCCTCACTGCTGTGTGTGAGGGGGAGGGGCCGTTTTTTTGGCGCTTTTACTGCATCAAATATTTCAGTCAGCAACTCATTGTATTCCCTGCATGATCCGGTTCATCTCTACAGAGCTCAGGGGTCTTCAAAACTTATTTTGAGGGAGGTAATTTCTCTCAGCAGAGCTGTGAGAATTATAGTTTGACTGAGATAAAAAACGTTTATTCTGTAATTTGTTTCCTGCTTTCAGAATTTGTTATCTTTGCTAATGGGATTAAACCTTTGCTAAAGTTGTGTTGTTTACAAGGATTGAGGCTATAACTGTTTCAATTTATTAATTTTCAACTGTCATAGATCTTCTGTGCTTCTTAAAGGCACAGTACGTTTTAATATTATTCTAATTGAATTGTATTTCCAAGTTGCAAGTTTATTTGCTAGTGTGTTAAACATGTCTGATTCAGAGGATGATACCTGTGTCATTTGTTGCAATGCCAAAGTGGAGCCCAATAGAAATTTATGTACTAACTGTATTGATGCTACTTTAAATAAAAGTCAATCTGTACAAATTGAACAAATTTCACCAAACAACGAGGGGAGAGTTATGCCGACTAACTCGCCTCACGTGTCAGTACCTACATCTCCCGCTCAGAGGGAGGTGCGTGATATTGTAGCGCCGAGTACATCTGGGCGGCCATTACAAATCACATTACAGGATATGGCTACTGTTATGACTGAGGTTTGGGCTAAATTACCAGAACTAAGAGGTAAGCGTGATCACTCTGGGGTGAGAACAGAGTGCGCTGATAATATTAGGGCCATGTCAGACACTGCGTCACAGGTGGCAGAACATGAGGACGGAGAACTTCATTCTGTGGGTGACGGTTCTGATCCAAACAGACTGGATTCAGATATTTCAAATTTTAAATTTAAACTGGAAAACCTCCGTGTATTACTAGGGGAGGTGTTAGCGGCTCTGAATGATTGTAACACAGTTGCAATACCAGAGAAAATGTGTAGGTTGGATAAATATTTTGCGGTACCGACGAGTACTGAGGTTTTTCCTATACCTAAGAGACTTACTGAAATTGTTACTAAGGAGTGGGATAGACCCGGTGTGCCGTTCTCACCCCCTCCGATATTTAGAAAAATGTTTCCAATAGACGCCACCACAAGGGACTTATGGCAAACGGTCCCTAAGGTGGAGGGAGCAGTTTCTACCTTAGCTAAGCGTACCACTATCCCGGTGGAGGATAGCTGTGCTTTTTCAGATCCAATGGATAAAAAGTTAGAGGGTTACCTTAAGAAAATGTTTGTTCAACAAGGTTTTATATTGCAACCCCTTGCATGCATTGCGCCGATCACGGCTGCAGCGGCATTCTGGATTGAGTCTCTGGAAGAGAACATTGGTTCAGCTACTCTGGACGACATTACGGACAGGCTTAGAGTCCTTAAACTAGCTAATTCATTCATTTCGGAGGCCGTAGTACATCTTACTAAACTTACGGCGAAGAATTCAGGATTCGCCATTCAGGCACGCAGGGCGCTGTGGGTAAAATCCTGGTCAGCTGATGTTACTTCTAAGTCTAAATTGCTTAATATACCTTTCAAAGGGCAGACCTTATTCGGGCCCGGGTTGAAAGAGATTATCGCTGACATTACAGGAGGTAAAGGCCATGCCCTGCCTCAGGACAAAGCCAAGACTAGACAGTCTAATTTTCGTTCCTTTCGTAATTTCAAAGCTGGAGCAGCATCAACTTCCTCTGCACCAAAACAGGAAGGAGCTGTTGCTCGCTACAGACAAGGCTGGAAACCTAACCAGTCCTGGAACAAGGGCAAGCAGACTAGGAAACCTGCTGCTGCCCCTAAGACAGCATGAATTGAGGGCCCCCGATCCGGGATCGGATCTAGTGGGGGGCAGACTTTCTCTCTTCGCCCAAGCTTGGGCAAGAGATGTTCAGGATCCCTGGGCGCTAGAGATAATATCTCAGGGATACCTTCTGGACTTCAAATACTCTCCTCCAAGAGAGAGATTTCATCTGTCAAGATTGTCAACAATCCAGACAAAGAAAGAGGCGTTTCTACGCTGCGTACAAGAGCTCTTGTTAATGGGAGTAATCCATCCAGTTCCACGATCGGAACAGGGACAGGGGTTTTACTCAAATCTGTTTGTGGTTCCCAAAAAAGAGGGAACTTTCAGACCAATCCTGGACTTAAAGATCCTAAACAAATTCCTAAGAGTTCCATCGTTCAAGATGGAGACTATTCGGACAATTTTACCTATGATCCAAGAGGGTCAGTACATGACCACTGTAGATTTAAAAGATACTTACCTTCACATACCGATTCACAAAGATCATTATCGGTACCTAAGGTTTGCCTTCCTAGACAGGCATTACCAGTTTGTGGCTCTTCCATTCGGATTGGCTACAGCTCCAAGAATCTTCACAAAGGTTCTGGGTGCTCTTCTGGCGGTACTAAGACCGCGGGGAATCTCGGTAGCTCCATACCTAGACGACATTCTGATACAAGCTTCAAGCTTTCAAACTGCCAAGTCTCATACAGAGTTAGTGCTGGCATTTCTAAGTTCACATGGATGGAAGGTGAACGAAAAGAAAAGTTCACTCGTTCCACTCACAAGAGTTCCCTTCCTGGGGACTCTTATAGATTCTGTAGAAATGAAGATTTACCTGACAGAGGACAGGCTAACAAGACTTCAAAGTGCTTGCCGCACCCTTCATTCCATTCAACACCCGTCAGTGGCTCAATGCATGGAGGGAATCGGCTTAATGGTAGCGGCAATGGACATAGTACCCTTTGCACGCTTACACCTCAGACCACTGCAACTGTGCATGCTAAGTCAGTGGAATGGGGATTACTCAGACTTATCCCCTTCTCTGAATCTGGATCAAGAGACCAGAAATTCTCTTCTATGGTGGCTTTCTCGGCCACATCTGTCCAGGGGGATGCCATTCAGCAGACCAGACTGGACAATTGTAACAACAGACGCCAGCCTTCTAGGTTGGGGTGCCGTCTGGAATTCTCTGAAGGCTCAGGGACAATGGAGTCAGGAGGAGAGTCTCCTGCCAATAAACATTCTGGAATTGAGAGCAGTTCTCAATGCCCTCCTGGCTTGGCCCCAGTTGACAACTCGGGGGTTCATCAGGTTTCAGTCGGACAACATCACGACTGTAGCTTACATCAACCATCAGGGAGGGACAAGAAGCTCCCTAGCTATGATGGAAGTATCAAAGATAATTCTCTGGGCAGAGTCTCACTCTTGCCACCTGTCAGCAATCCACATCCCGGGAGTGGAGAACTGGGAGGCGGATTTCTTAAGTCGTCAGACTTTTCATCCGGGGGAGTGGGAACTTCATCCGGAGGTCTTTGCCCAAATACTTCGACGTTGGGGCAAACCAGAGATAGATCTCATGGCGTCTCGACAGAACGCCAAGCTTCCTCGTTACGGGTCCAGATCCAGGGATCCAGGAGCAGTCCTGATAGATGCTCTGACAGCACCTTGGGACTTCAGGATGGCTTACGTGTTTCCACCCTTCCCGTTGCTTCCGCGATTGATTGCCAGAATCAAACAAGAGAGAGCATCAGTGATTCTAATAGCACCTGCGTGGCCACGCAGGACTTGGTATGCAGACCTGGTGGACATGTCATCCTGTCCACCTTGGTCTCTACCTCTGAAACAGGACCTTCTGATACAGGGTCCCTTCAAACATCAAAATCTAACTTCTCTGAAGCTGACTGCTTGGAAATTGAACGCTTGATTTTATCAAGACGTGGGTTTTCTGAGTCAGTTATTGATACCTTAATACAGGCTAGGAAACCTGTTACCAGAAAGATTTACCATAAGATATGGCGTAAATACCTATATTGGTGTGAATCCAAAGGTTACTCTTGGAGTAAGGTTAGGATTCCTAGGATATTGTCTTTTCTACAAGAAGGTTTAGAAAAGGGTTTATCTGCTAGTTCATTAAAGGGACAGATCTCAGCTCTGTCCATTCTGTTACACAAACGTCTGTCAGAAGTTCCTGACGTCCCGGCTTTTTGTCAGGCTTTGACCAGGATTAAGCCTGTGTTTAAAACTGTTGCTCCACCATGGAGTCTAAACCTTGTTCTTAATGTTTTTCAGGGCGTTCCGTTTGAACCCCTTCATTCCATTGATATAAAGTTGTTATCTTGGAAAGTTCTATTTTTAATGGCTATTTCCTCGGCTCGAAGAGTCTCTGAATTATCAGCCTTACATTGTGATTCTCCTTATTTGATTTTTCATTCGGATAAGGTAGTCCTGCGTACTAAACCTGGGTTCTTACCTAAGGTAGTTACTAACAGGAATATCAATCAAGAGATTGTTGTTCCTTCTTTATGCCCAAATCCTTCTTCAAAGAAGGAACGTCTACTGCACAACCTGGATGTAGTCCGTGCTCTAAAATTTTACTTACAGGCAACTAAGGAATTTCGACAAACGTCTTCTCTGTTTGTCATTTACTCTGGGCAGAGGAGAGGTCAAAAAGCTTCCGCTACCTCTCTTTCTTTTTGGCTTCGTAGCATAATTCGTTTAGCTTATGAGACTGCTGGACAGCAGCCTCCTGAAAGAATTACAGCTCATTCTACTAGAGCTGTGGCTTCCACTTGGGCCTTCAAGAATGAGGCCTCTGTTGAACAGATTTGCAAGGCTGCAACTTGGTCTTCGCTTCATACTTTTTCCAAATTTTACAAATTTGACACTTTTGCTTCATCGGAGGCTATTTTTGGGAGAAAGGTTCTTCAGGCAGTGGTTCCTTCTGTATAAAGAGCCTGCCTATCCCTCCCGTCATCCGTGTACTTTTGCTTTGGTATTGGTATCCCAGAAGTAATGATGACCCGTGGACTGATCACACTTAACAGAAGAAAACATAATTTATGCTTACCTGATAAATTCCTTTCTTCTGTAGTGTGATCAGTCCACGGCCCGCCCTGTTTTTAAGGCAGGTAAATATTTTTTAATTTATACTCCAGTCACCACTTCACCTCACCACTTCACCCTTGGCTTTTCCTTTCTCGTTGGTCCTTGGTCGAATGACTGGGAGTGACGTAGAGGGGAGGAGCTATATGCAGCTCTGCTGGGTGAATCCTCTTGCACTTCCTGTTGGGGAGGAGTAATATCCCAGAAGTAATGATGACCCGTGGACTGATCACACTACAGAAGAAAGGAATTTATCAGGTAAGCATAAATTATGTTTTTTATTTTATTACTTTACAAGTTTGTTATGTGTGTTGTATTTATTAGGTACATTATACATTACATTATACATTGTTTTTATTTTATTACTTTATAGGTTTGTTATGTGTGTTGTATTTATTAGGTACATTATACATTACATTATACATTGTTTTTATTTTATTACTTTATAAGTTTGTATGTTGTAATTATTAGGTACATTATACATTACATTATACATTGTTTTTATTTTATTACTTTATAAGTTTGTATGTTGTAATTATTAGGTACATTATACATTACATTATACATTGTTTTTATTTTATTACTTTACAAGTTTGTTATGTGTGTTGTATTTATTAGGTACATTATACATTACATTATACATTGTTTTTATTTTATTACTTTATAGGTTTGTTATGTGTGTTGTATTTATTAGGTACATTATACATTACATTATACATTGTTTTTATTTTATTACTTTATAAGTTTGTGTGTTGTATTTATTAGGTACATTATACATTGTTTTTATTTTATTACTTTATAAGTTTGTTATGTGTGTTGTATTTATTAGGTACCTTGTACATTGTTTTTATTTTATTACTTTATAAGTTTATGTGTGTTGTATTTATTAGGTACATTATACATTACATTATACATTGTTTTTATTTTATTACTTTATAAGTTTGTTATGTGTGTTGTATTTATTAGGTACATTATACATTGTTTTTATTTCTCTTGCAAGGTGTATGCAGTCCACGGATTCATCCTTACTTGTGGGATATTCTCATTCCCTACAGGAAGTGGCAAAGAGAGCACACAGCAGAGCTGTCCATATAGCTCCCCCTCAGGCCCAGTCATTCTCTTTGCCGCTCTAACAAGTAGCATCTCCACGGTAGGGTAAAGTGAATGTGGTGTTAGATTTGTAGTTTTATATCTTCAATCAAAAGTTTGTTATTTTTAAATAGTACCGGTTTGTGCTATTTACTCTCTGGCAGAAATATGATGAAGAATTCTGCTGAGAGGAAAATGATTTTATTATGTTGTAACTAAAATCCATTGCTGTTCCCACACAGGACTGAGGAGTACCAGAAAACTTCAGTTGGGGGGAACAGTTTGCAGGCTTAACTGCTTTGAGGTATGTTTCAGTCATATTTTTTATAGTCAAGACAAGATAATGCTAGAAGACTGACAAGATTCCCCATGTGAGAAGGGTAAGCCATGTTCTGAGACTTAGTATAGAACTAGAGGCTTATTTAAGAGGGCTCAATAGACTGGTTATCACTTTTGCAGGGCAATCGATTATTTTCTTTAGCAAAATACTCTTTATTGACACTTTTTAAGCACTTTTGGTGTGTTTATTGGGGTTTTATTCCATATGGCATTATTTTTAGTCACCTAAATTGGGTTCTGAAGGCCCCACAGCTCCGGAGTGGAGTGGGAGGGGCCTAATTTTGCACCTCAGTTGCGCAGTTTATTCTGACAGATTTCCTTGCATGCTGCTTCACATGGGTCCAGAGACTGCTTGAGGACTTCAGGAGGCTTGATTTTCTCAAATCCAATCCTTAAGGGAAGGTAGGGCCACAGCAGCCTGCTGTGGCAAGGTGCTGTAGTTTATTAACCGGTTGTTTGCTTTAGGCTGCTCCGGTTTGGGCATTAAAGGGTTAATCAGGCTGAAACTTGCTGTGCAATCATATCGAAGCATTAGGCACATACTGTAAAAATTTCAAGAGATTTGGTTCATTTTTCACCGTTTTGTAAAATTGTGTGCGCTTTTATTTCTTAAAGGCACAGTACCATTTATTGCAAATTGTATTTTTTACTTGATAAAGTGTTTTTCCAAGCCTGCTTGTGTATAATACTAATCTGTTAAACATGTCTGACACTAAGGAAAAGCCTTGCTCTATGTGTTCAGAAGCCATGGTGGAACCCCCACTCAAAATGTGTCCCAAGTGCACTAATGTGTCTATACACTTTAAAGATCATATTGTGTCACTTAAAAATATAGCCCTAGATGATTCTTTGACTGAAGGTAATGAGGATAGTCCGCCTTCCTCTCCCCATGTGTCATCACCAGTTACGCCCGCTCAAGCGATACTTAGTACCTCTAGTGCATTAGCACCTATTACATTGCAACAACTAGCGACAGTCATGGATAATTCCCTTGCGGCCTTTCTATCCAAACTGCCAGTTTTTCCTAAAAAGCGAGATAGCTCTGTTTTGAGAACAGATGAGGAGCAGTCGGAAGCTTTGGGAGGTTTATCTGATGTATCCTCACAACACTGAAGTAGGGGCGAGGGATGTAATGTCTGAGGGAGAAATTTCTGACTCAGGAAAAGTTTCTCAGCGGGCAGAATCAGATTCACTAGCATTTAAATTTAAAGTGGAACACCTCCGCGTACTGCTTAGGGAGGTCTTATCAACTCTGGATGATTGTGACCCTATGGTGGTCCCAGAGAAATTGTGTAAAATGGACAAATATCTAGAAGTCCCTGTATACACTGATGCGTTTCCGATCCCTAAGAGGGTGGCGGATATTGTTGCTAGGGAGTGGGAAAGACCAGGTGTACCTTTTGTTCCCCCCCTATCTTTAAGAAAATGTTCCCCATAACTGATCCCAGGCGGGACGTGTGGCAGACGGTCCCTAAGGTAGAGGGGGCAGTTTCAACACTAGCCAAGCGCACAACCATACCAATTGAAGACAGTTGTGCTTTCAAAGATCCTATGGATAAAAAATTAGAAGGTTTACTAAAGAAAATATTTGTTCAACAAGGTTTCCTTCTCCAACCTATTGCCTGTATTATTCCTGTAACTAATGCAGCGGCTTTTCTTTCATGTAATTAGCAAGAGTCCATGAGCTAGTGACGTATGGGATATACATTCCTACCAGGAGGGGCAAAGTTTCCCAAACCTTAAAATGCCTATAAATACACCCCTCACCACACCCACAATTCAGTTTTACAAACTTTGCCTCCTATGGAGGTGGTGAAGTAAGTTTGTGCTAGATTCTACGTTGATATGCGCTCCGCAGCAGGTTGGAGCCCGGTTTTCCTCTCAGCGTGCAGTGAATGTCAGAGGGATGTGAGGAGAGTATTGCCTATTTGAATGCAATGATCTCCTTCTACAGGGTCTATTTCATAGGTTCTCTGTTATCGGTCGTAGAGATTCATCTCTTACCTCCCTTTTCAGATCAACGATATACTCTTATATATACCATTACCTCTGCTGATTTTCGTTTCAGTACTGGTTTGGCTTTCTACAACATGTAGATGAGTGTCCTGGGGTAAGTAAGTAAGCTTATTTTCTGTGACACTCTAAGCTATGGTTAGGCACTTTTTTATAAAGTTCTAAATATATGTGTTCAAACATTTATTTGCCTTGACTCAGGATGTTCAACATTCCTTATTTTCAGACAGTCAGTTTCATACTTGGGATAATGCATTTGTTTCAATCATTTTTTCTTACCTTAAAAAATTTGACTTTTTTCCTGTGGGCTGTTAGGCTCGCGGGGGCTGAAAATGCTTAATTTTATTGCGTCATTCTTGGCGCGGACTTTTTTGGCGCAAAATTTTTTTTTCTGTTTCCGGCGTCATACGTGTCGCTGGAAGTTGCGTCATTTTTTGACGTTTTTTTGCGTCAAAAGTGTCGGCGTTCCGGATGTAGCGTCATTTTTGGCGCCAAAAGCATTTAGGCGCCAAATAATGTGGGCGCCTTATTTGGCGCTAAAAAATATGGGCGTCATTTTTGTCTCCACATTATTTAAGTCTCATTATTTATTGCTTCTGGTTGCTAGAAGCTTGTTCACTGGCATTTTTTTCCCATTCCTGAAACTGTCATTTAAGGAATTTGATCAATTTTGCTTTATATGTTGTTTTTTCTATTACATATTGCAAGATGTTCCACGTTGCAACTGAGTCAGAAGATACTTCAGGAAAATCGTTGCCCGGTGCTGGAGCTACCAAGCTAAGTGTATCTGCTATAAATTTTTGGTATCTGTTTCTCCAGCTGTTGTTTGTATTGCATGTCATGACAAACTTATTAATGCAGATAAAATTTCCTTTAGTACTGTTACTTTACCTGTTGCTGTTCCGTCAACATCTAATTTTCAGAGTGTTCCTGATAACATAAGAGATTTTATTTTTTAAATCCATTAAGAAGGCTATGTCTGTTATTTCTCCTTCTAGTATACATAAAAGTCTTTTAAAACTTCTCTTTTTTCAGATGAATTTTTAAATGTACATCATCATTCTGATACTGATAATGGTTCTTCTGGTTCAGAGGTTTCTGTCTCAGAGGTTGATGCTGATAAATCTTTGTATTTGTTCAAGATGGAATTTATTCGTTCTTTATTTAAAGAAGTATTAATTGCATTAGAAATAGAGGATTCTGGTCCGCTTGATACTAAATCTAAACGTTTAAATAAGGTTTTTAAATCTCCTGTAGTTATTCCAGAAGTGTTTAATCTCCCTGATGCTATTTCTGAAGTAATTTCCAGGGAATGGAATAATTTGGGTAATTCATTTACTCCTTCTAAACGTTTAAGCAATTATATCCTGTGCCATCTGACAGATTAGAGTTTTTTGGGACAATATCCCTAAGGTTAATGGGGCTGTCTCTACTCCTGCTAAACGTACTACTATTCCTACGGCAGATATTACTTCATTTAAGGATCCTTTAGATAGGAAAATTGAATCCTTTCTAAGAAAAGCTTACTTATGTTCAGGTAATCTTCTTAGACCTGCTATATTTTTAGCGGATGTTGCTGCAGCTTCAACTTTTTGGTTAGAAGCTTTAGCGCAACAAGTAACAGATCATAATTTTATAGCATTATTATTATTCTATAACATGCTAATAATTTTATTTGTGATACCATCTTTTGATATCATTAGAGTTGATGTCAGGTATATGTCTCTAGCTATTTTAGCTAGAAAAGCTTTATGGCTTAAAACTTGGAATGCTGATATGTCTTCTAAGTCAACTTTGCTTTCCCTTTCTTTCCAGGGTAATAAATTATTCGGTTCTCAGTTGGATTCTATTATCTCAACTGTTACTGGAGGGAAGGGAACTTTTTTACCAAAGGATAAAAAATCTAAGGTAAATTTAGGTCTAATAATCGTTTTCGTTCCTTTCCTCACAACAAGGAACAAAAGCCTGATCCTTCATCCTCAGGAGCGGTATCAGTTTGGAAACCATTTCCAGTTTGGAATATATCCAAGCCTTATAGAAACCTAAAGCCAGCTCCTAAGTACCCATGAAGGTGCGGCCCTCATTCCAGCTCAGCTGGTATGGGGCAGATTACGTTTTCTTCAAAGAAATTTGGATCAATTACGTTCACAATCTCTGGTTTCAGAACATTGTTTCAGAAAGGTACAGAATTGGCTTCAAGTTAAGGCCTCCTGCAAAGAGATTTTTTTCTTTCCCGTGTCCCAGTAAACACAGCAAAGGCTCAGCATTTCTGAAATGTGTTTCAGATCTAGAGTTGGCTGGAGTAATTATGCCAGTTCCAGTTCTGGAACAGGGGCTGGGGTTTTATTCTATCTCTTCATTGTACCAAAGAAGGTCAATTCCTTCAGACCAGTTCCGGATCTATCAATATTGAATCGTTATGTAAGGATACCAACATTCAAGATGGTAACTGTAGGACTATCCTGCCTTTTGTTTAGCAAGGGCATTATATGTCTACAATAGATCTACAGGATGCATATCTGCATATTTCGATTCATCCAGATCACTTTTAGTTTCTGAGATTCTCTTTTTAGACAAGCATTACCAGTTTTGTGGCTCTACCGTTTGGCCTAGCATCAGCTCCAAGAATTTTTTCAAAGGTTCTCGGTGCCCTTCTGTCTGTAATCAGAGAACAGGGTTTTGGTATTTCCTTATTTGGACGATATCTTGGTACTTGCTCAGTCTTCACATTTTCGCAGAATCTCATACGAATCGACTTGTGTTGTTTCTTCAAGATCATGGTTGGAGGATCAATTTACCAATCAGTTCATTGATTCCTCAGACAAGGGTAACCTTTTTAGGTTTCCAGATAGATTCAGTGTCTATGACTCTGTCCTTGTCAGACAAGAGAAGTTTAAAATTGATATCAGCTTGTCAAAACCTTCAGTCACAATTATTCCCTTTGGTAGCCTTATGCATGGAAATTTTAGGTCTTAGGACTGCCGCATCGGATGCGATCTCCTTTGCTCGTTTTCACATGCGACCTCTTCAGCTCTGCATGCTGAACCAATGGTGCAGGGATTACACAAAGATATCTCAATTAATATATTTAAACCGATTATACGACACTCTCTGACATGGTGGACAGATCACCATCGTTTAGTTCAGGGGGCTTCTTTGTTCTTCCGACCTGGACTATAATCTCAACAGATGCAAGTCTTACAGGTTGGGGAGCTGTGTGGGGGTCTCTGACGGCACAAGGGGTTTGGGAATCTCAGGAGGTGAGATTTTGGAACTCTGTGCAATTTTCAGAGCTCTTCAGTCTTGGCCTCTTCTGAAGAGAGAGTTGTTCATTTGTTTTCAGATAGACAATGTCACAACTGTGGCATACATCAATCATCAAGGAGGGACTCACAGTCCTCTGGTTATGAAAGAAGTATCTTGAATTTTGGTTTGGGCGGAATCCAGCTCCTGTCTAATCTCTGCGGTTCATATCCCAGGTATAGACAATTGGGAAGCGGATTATCTCAGTCGCCAAACGTTGCATCCGGGCGAATGGTCTCTTCACCCAGAGGTATTTCTTCAGATTGTTCAAATGTGGGAACTCCCAGAAATAGATCTGATGGCTTCTCATCTAAACAAGAAACTTCCCTGGTATCTGTCCAGATCCCGGGATCCTCGGGCGGAGGCAGTGGATGCATTATTACTTCCTTACAAGTATCATCCTGCCTATATCTTTCCGCCTCTAGTTCTTCTTCCAAGAGTATTCTCCAAGATTCTAAAGGAATGCTCGTTTGTCCTGCTGGTAGCTCCAGCATGGCCTCACAGGTTTTGGTATGCGGATCTTGTCCGCATGGCCTCTTGCCAGCTGTGGACTCTTCCGTTAAGACCAGACTTTCTGTCGCAAGGTTCTTTTTTCCATCAGGATCTCAAATCCTTAAATTTTAAGGTATGGAGTTTGAACGCTTGATTCTTGGTCAAAGAGGTTTCTCTGACTCTGTGATTGATACTATGTGACAGGCTCGTAAATCTGTATCTAGAGAGATATATTATAGAGTCTGGAAGACTTATATTTCTTAGTGTCTTTCTCATCTTTTTTCTTGGCATTCTTTTTGAATACCGAGAATTTTACAGTTTCTTCAGGATGGTTTAGATAAAGGTTTGTCCGCAAGTTCCTTGAAAAGACAAATCTCTGCTCTTTCTGTTCTTTTTCACAGAAGGATTGCTAATCTTCCTGATATTCATTGTTTTGTACAAGTTTTGGTTCGTATAAAACTTGTCATTAAGTCAATTTCTCCTCCTTGGAGTTTGAATTTGGTTCTGGGGGCTCTTCAAGCTCCTCCTTTTGAACCCATGTATTCTTTGGTCGTTATATTACTTTCTTGAAAGTTTTGTTTCTTTTAGCCATCTCTTCTGCCAGAAGAGTCTCTGAATTATCTGCTCTTTCTTGTGATTCTCCTTTTCTGATTTTGCATCAGGATAAGGCGGTGCTGCGAACTTCTTTTGAATTTTTTACCTAAGGTTGTGAATTCTAACAACATTAGTAGAGAAATTGTGGTTCCTTCATTATGTCCTAATCCTATGAATTCTAAGGAGAAATTATTGCATTTTTTGGATGCTGTTAGAGCTTTGTAATATTATGTTGAAGCTACTAAGTCTTTCCGAAAGACTTCTAGTCTATTTGTCATCTTTTCCGGTTCTAGAAAAGGCCAGAAAGCTTCTGCCATTTCTTTGGCATCTTGGTTGAAATCTTTATTTCATCATGCCTATGTCGAGTCGGGTAACATTCCGCCTCGAAGGATTACAGCTCATTCTACTAGGTCAGTTTCTACTTCCTGGGCGTTTAGGAATGAAGCTTCGGTTGATCAGATTTGCAAAGCAGCAACTTGGTCCTCTTTGCATACTTTTCCTAAATTCTACCATTTTGATGTGTTTTCTTCTTCTGAAGCAGTTTTTGGTAGAAAAGTACTTCAGGCAGTGGTTTCAGTTTGAATCTTCTGCTTATGTTTTTCATTAAACTTTATTCTGGGTGTGGATTATTTTCAGCAGGAATTGGCTGTCTTTATTTTATCCCTCCCTCTCTAGTGACTCTTGCGTGGAAAGATCCACATCTTGGGTAGTCATTATCCCATACGTCACTAGCTCATGGACTCTTGCTAATTACATGAAAGAAAACATAATTTATGTAAGAACTTACCTGATAAATTCATTTCTTTCATATTAGCAAGAGTCCATGAGGCCCTCCCTTTTTTGTGGTGGTTATGATTTTTTTTTGTATAAAGCACAATTATTCCAATTCCTTATTTTATATGCTTTCGCACTTTTTTCTTATCACCCCACTTCTTGGCTATTCGTTAAACTGAATTGTGGGTGTGGTGAGGGGTGTATTTATAGGCATTTTAAGGTTTGGGAAACTTTGCCCCTCCTGGTAGGAATGTATATCCCATACGTCACTAGCTCATGGACTCTTGCTAATATGAAAGAAATGAATTTATCAGGTAAGTTCTTACATAAATTATGTTTTTGGTTTGAGGCGCTGGAGGAGTCGCTCCAGAGGGAGACTTCATATGACAAAGTCATGGATAGAATTAAGGCTCTAAAACTGGCTAATTCTTTTATCATAGATGCCGCTTTGCAATTAGCTAAGTTAGTGGCGAAAAATTCTGGTTTTGCCATCATGGCACGCAGAGCGCTTTGGCTCAAATCATGGTTGGCCGACGTGTCGTCCAAAACAAAATTACTGAATATTCCTTTCAAGGGAAAGACCCTTTTCGGGCCCGAGTTGAAAGAGATTATTTCGGATATCACTGGGGGAAAGGGCCATGCCCTCCCGCAAGATAGGCCTTTTAAGGCTAAAAACAAGGCTAATTTTCGTTTCTTTTGCAACTTCAGGAGCGGTCCTGCTTTAACCTCTGCAACCGCAAAGCAAGAGGGTAACGCTTCACAGCCCAAGGCAACCTGGAAACCTTTGCAGGGCTAGAACAAGGGTAAACAGGCCAAAAAGCCTGCGGCTGCTACTTAGACAGCATGAAGGGGTAGCCCCCGATCCGGGACCGGATCTGGTAGGGGGCAGACTCTCTCTCTTTGCTCAGGCTTGGGCAAGAGATGTTCCCGATCCCTGGGCATTAGAAATCGTTGCTCAGGGATATCTTCTAGAATTCAAGGACTCTCCTCCAAGGGGAAGGTTCCACATTTCTCGTCTGTCTACAGACCAGACAAAGAAAGAGGCGTTCTTACGCTGTGTAGAAGATCTACTCCAGATGGGAGTGATATATCCAGTTCCAGTTACAGAACAAGGACTGGGTTTTTACTCAAACCTGTTTGTGGTTCCCAAAAAGGAAGGAACTTTCAGGCCAATCCTGGATCCAAAAATTCTAAACAAATTCCTCAGAGTTCCATCATTCAAAATGGAGACCATTCGGACAATCTTACCGATGATCCAGGAAGGTCAATATATGACTGCCGTGGATCTAAAGGATACGTACCTTCATATTCCTATCCACATGATCACCATCAGTTCCTAAGGTTTGCTTTTCTGGACAAGTATTACCAGTTCGTGGCCCTTCCCTTCGGGTTGGCCACCGCTCCCAGAATTTTCACAAAAGTGCTAGGGTCCCTTCTAGCGTTACTAAGACCGCGGGGCATTGCAGTAGCACCTTATCTGGACGACATCTTAATACAGGCGTCGTCTTTTCCCAGAGCCAAGGCTCATACGGATATTGTTCTGGCCTTTCTAAGGTCTCACGGGTGGAAGGTGAACACCGAAAAAAGTTCTATGTCCCCGCTCACAAGGGTTCCCTTCCTGGGAACATTAATAGACTCGGTAGAAATGAAAATATTTCTGACGGAGGTCAGAAGGTTAAAGCTTTTAAGTACTTGCCGAGCTCTTCATTCCATTCCTCGGCCTTCTGTAGCTCAGTGCATGGAGGTAATCGGATTAATGGTAGCAGCAATGGACGTAGTCCCTTTTGCTCGAATTCATCTCAGGCCACTGCAATTGTGCATGCTCAAACAGTGGAATGGGGATTATGCAGATTTATCTCCTCAAATCCAACTGGACCAGAAAACCAGAGATTCTCTTCTCTGGTGGTTGTCTCAGGATCACCTGTCTCAGAGAATGTGCTTCCGCTGACCGGAGTGGATCATTGTAACGACCGACGCCAGTCTGTTAGGCTGGGGCGCGGTCTGGGGCTCCCTGAAAGCTCAGGGCCTATGGTCTCGGGAAGAGTATTTTCTCCCAATAAACATTTTGGAACTGAGAGCGATATTCAACACGCTCCAGGCATGGCCTCAGCTAGCGGCGGCCAAATTCATCAGATTTCAGTCGGACAACATCACGACTGTAGCATACATCAATCATCAGGGAGGAACAAAGAGTTCCTTAGCGATGAAGGAAGTAACCAAGATAATCAGGTGGGTGGAGGATCACTCTTGCCATCTATCTGCAATTCACATCCCAGGAGTAGACAACTGGGAAGCGGATTTCCTAAGTCGTCATAATTTTCACCCGGGGGAGTGGGAACTCCACCCGGAGGTTTTTGCTCAGCTGACCCAGCTATGGGGCATTCCAGAGTTGTATCTGATGGCGTCCCGTCAGAACACCAAACTTCCTCTTTACGGATCCAGGTCCAGGGACCCCAAGGCGGCATTGATAGATGCTCTAGTAGCGCCTTGGTCCTTCAATCTGGCTTATGTCTTTCCACCGTTTCCCCTTCTCCCTCGGCTGGTAGCCAGAATCAAACAGGAGAAGGCCTCGGTAATTCTGATAGCGCCTGCGTGGCCACGCAGGACTTGGTATGCAGACCTAGTGGACATGTCATCTGTCCCACCATGGACACTGCCAATGAGGCAGTATCTTCTAATACAGGGACCATTCAAGCATCCAAATCTAGTTTCTCTGCAGCTGCCTGCTTGGAGATTGAATACTTAATTCTATCCAAGCGTGGGTTCTCTGAATCAGTCATAGATACTCTGATCCGAGCTAGAAAGCCTGTCACCAGGAAAATTTACCATAAGATATGGCGGAAATATCTTTGTTGGTGTGAATCCAAGGGTTACTCGTGGAGTAAGATTAGGATTCCAAGGATATTGTCTTTTCTCCAAGAAGGATTGGAGAAAGGTTTGTCAGCTAGTTCCTTAAAGGGACAGATATCCGCTCTGTCTATCCTTTTACACAAGCGTCTGGCAGAAGTACCAGATGTTCAAGCGTTTGCACAGGCTTTAGTCAGAATCAAGCCTGTCTATAAACCTGTGGCTCCTCCATGGAGTCTAAATTTAGTTCTTTCAGTTCTTCAAGGGGTTCCGTTTGAACCTTTACATTCCATAGATATTAAGTTATTATCTTGGAAAGTTTTGTTTTTGGTAGCTATATCTTCTGCTCGAAGAGTTTCAGAATTGTCTGCTTTGCAGTGTAATTCACCCTATCTGGTGTTCCATGCAGATAAGGTAGTTTTGTGTACCAAACCTGGTTTTCTTCCTAAAGTTATTTCTAATAAGAACATTAACCAGGAAATCATTGTTCCTTCCCTGTGTCCTAATCCAGCTTCTAAGAAGGAACGGCTTTTACACAATCTTGATGTGGTTCGTGCTTTGAAATTCTATTTACAAGCAACTAAGGATTTCAGACAAACATCATCCTTGTTTGTTGTCTATTCCGGTAAGAGGAGAGGTCATAAAGCGACTGCTACCTCTCTTTCCTTCTGGTTGAAAAGCATCATCCGATTGGCTTATGAGACTGCTGGGCAGCAGCCTCCTGAACGAATTACAGCTCATTCCACCAGAGCTGTGGCTTCCACTTGGGCTTTCAAGAATGAGGCTTCTGTTGAACAGATTTGTAAGGCAGCGACTTGGTCTTCACTGCATACTTTTGCCAAATTTTACAAATTCGATACTTTTGCTTCTTCGGAGGCTATTTTTGGGAGAAAGGTTTTGCAAGCAGTGGTGCCTTCCGTTTAGGTTACCTGTCTTGTTCCCTCCCTTCATCCGTGTCCTAAAGCTTTGGTATTGGTATCCCACAAGTAAGGATGAATCCGTGGACTGGATACACCTTGCAAGAGAAAACAGAATTTATGCTTACCTGATAAATTACTTTCTCTTGCGGTGTATCCAGTCCACGGCCCGCCCTGGCAATTAAGTCAGGTTAAAATTTCTTGTTTAAACTACAGTCACCACTGCCCCCTATGGTTTCTTCTTTTTCTCCTAAACGTCGGTCGAATGACTGGGGGGCGGAGCCAGAGGGGGAGCTATATGGACAGCTCTGCTGTGTGCTCTCTTTGCCACTTCCTGTAGGGAATGAGAATATCCCACAAGTAAGGATGAATCCGTGGACTGGATACACCGCAAGAGAAAGTAATTTATCAGGTAAGCATAAATTCTGTTTTTATTACTTTACAAGTTTGTTATGTGTGTTGTATTTATTAGGTACATTATACATTGTTTTTTATTTTATTACATTATAAGTTTGTTATGTGTGTTGTATTTATTAGGTACATTATACATTACATTATACATTGTTTTTATTTTATTACTTTATAAGTTTGTGTGTTGTATTTATTAGGTACATTATACATTCCATTATACATTGTTTTTATTGTATTACTTAAGTTTATTATGTGTGTTGTATTTATTAGGTACATTATACATTACATTATACATTGTTTTTATTTTATTAATTTATAAGTTTGTGTGTTGTATTTATTAGGTACATTATACATTCCATTATACATTGTTTTTATTTTATTACTTAACAAGTTTATTATGTGTGTTGTATTTATTAGGTACATTATACATTCCATTATACATTGTTTTTATTTTATTACTTAACAAGTTTATTATGTGTGTTGTATTTATTAGGTACATTATACATTCCATTATACATTGTTTTTATTTTATTAATTTATAAGTTTGTGTGTTGTATTTATTAGGTACATTATACATTGTTTTTTATTTTATTACATTATAAGTTTGTTATGTGTGTTGTATTTATTAGGTACATTATACATTACATTATACATTGTTTTTATTTTATTACTTTATAAGTTTGTGTGTTGTATTTATTAGGTACATTATACATTACATTATACATTGTTTTTATTGTATTAATTTATAAGTTTGTGTGTTGTATTTATTAGGTACATTATACATTGTTTTTTATTTTATTACATTATAAGTTTGTTATGTGTGTTGTATTTATTAGGTACATTATACATTACATTATACATTGTTTTTATTTTATTACTTTATAAGTTTGTGTGTTGTATTTATTAGGTACATTATACATTACATTATACATTGTTTTTATTTGATTAATTTATAAGTTTGTGTGTTGTATTTATTAGGTACATTATACATTCCATTATACATTGTTTTTATTTTATTACTTAACAAGTTTATTATGTGTGTTGTATTTATTAGGTACATTATACATTACATTATACATTGTTTTTATTTTATTACTTAACAAGTTTATTATGTGTGTTGTATTTATTAGGTACATTATACATTACATTATACATTGTTTTTATTTTATTAATTTATAAGTTTGTGTGTTGTATTTATTAGGTACATTATACATTCCATTATACATTGTTTTTATTGTATTACTTTATAGGTTTGTTATGTGTGTTGTATTTATTAGGTACATTATACATTGTTTTTATTTTATTACTTTATAGGTTTGTTATGTGTTTTGTATTTGTTAGGTACATTATACATTACATTATACATTGTTTTGATTTTATTACTTTATAAGTTTGTTATTTGTGTTGTATTTATTAGGTACATTATACATTACATTATACATTGTTTTGATTTTATTACTTTATAAGTTTGTTATGTGTGTTGTATTTATTAGGTACATTATAAAGTAATAAAATAAAAACAATGTATAATGTACCTATTAAATACAACACACATAACAAACTTATAAAGTAATAAAATCAAAACAATGTATAATGTAATGTATAATGTACCTAATAAATACCACACAAATAACAAACTTATAAAGTAATAAAATCAAAACAATGTATAATGTAATGTATAATGTACCTAACAAATACAAAACACATAACAAACCTATAAAGTAATAAAATAAAAACAATGTATAATGTACCTAATAAATACAACACACATAACAAACCTATAAAGTAATAAAATAAAAACAATGTATAATGGAATGTATAATGTACCTAATAAATACAACACACAAACTTATAAATTAATAAAATAAAAACAATGTATAATGGAATGTATAATGTACCTAATAAATTACTTTATAAGTTTATGTGTGTTGTATTTATTAGGTACCTTATAAATTACATTATACATTGTTTTTATTTTATTACTTTACAAGTTTGTAATGTTTGTTGTATTTATTAGGTACATTATACATTGTTTTTATTCTATTACTTTATGGCCTCGATTTATCAAGGCTTCAACAGCTAATACGATTGAATTCCGTGTTGAAAATGACACGGAGATTGATTCACCGTAGTTAACAAAGCGTCAAGATCGGCAAATGTTAAAATTTGTGATGTAAAATACGATCCTGTGATCTCAATCCGACGCAGATCGATGCTTGCATCATTACAGATGTTTTGAATTCACATTCGACTCTATTTGACACTTTTCCCAATTCATCTAACATTTAACAGGTACGCTTGCGTCTATTCTGACGCAGCATACCTACGGCTAGATTACGAGTTTTTGTCGGTAATGGTGTGCGGTGCTAATGAGCTTTTTTTTCTCACCGCTCACTTAAGACAACGCTGGTATTACGAGTTTTCTGCATGCCGGCGTTAGCCTCAGAAAAGTGAGCGTTGAGCAAAATTATTTAGCTCCACATCTCACTGTAATACTAGCGTTGCTTGCGGTAGCGGTAAGCTGAACGTAGCAGCCCCATTGTTTCCTATGGGGAAATACTTTTTATGTCTGCAACTAACACCCTAACATGAACCCCGAGTCTAAACACCCCTAATCTTACACTTATTAACCCCTAATTAACCTGCCGCCCCCGACATCGTCGCCACCTGCATTATATTATTAACCCCTAATCTGCCGCTCCGGACACCGCCACCACCTACATTATACCTATGAACCCCTAATCTGTTACCCCCAACATCGCCGACACCTACATTATAATTATTAACCCCTAATCTTCTGCCCCCAACGCTGCCGCAACCTAACTACAATTATTAACCCCTAATCTGCCGCCCCCAACGTCGCCACCACTATAATAAAGTTATTAACTCCTAAACCTAACACCCCCTAACTTAAATATAATTTAAATACATCTAAATAAATTTACTAGTATTAACTAAATTATTCCTATTTAAAACTAAATACTTTCCTGTTAAATAAACCCTAAGATAGCTACAATATAACTAATAGTTACATTGTATCTATCTTAGGGTTTATTTTTATTTTACAGGCAACTTTGTATTTATTTTAACTAGGTAGAATAGTTATTAAATAGTTATTAACTATTTAATAACTACCTAGTTAAAATAAATACAAATATACCTGTAAAATAAACCCTAACCTAAGTTTCAATTACACCTAACACTACACTATAATTAAATAAATTAACTAAACTAACTACAATTAATTACAATTATATTAAATAAACTAAATTACGAAAAACAACAAACACTAAATTACAGAAAATAAAAAAGAAATGACAAATTTTTAAACCAATTGCACCTAATCTAAGCCCCCTGATAAAATAAAAAAGCCCCCCAAAATAAAAAAAAATTCCTACCCTATACTAAATTACAAATAGCCCTTAAAAGGGCCTTTTGCGGGGCATTGCCCCAAAGTAATCAGCTCTTTTACCTGTAAAAAAAAAATACAATACCCCCCAACATTAAAACCCACCACCCACACACCCAACCCTACTCTAAAACCCACCCAATCCCCCCTTAATAAAACCTAACACTAACCCCTTGAAGATCACCCTACCTTGAGACCTCTTCACCCAGTCGGGCCGAAGTCCTCCAATAAGCCGGGCAGAAGTGGTCCTCCATACGGCAGAAGCCTTCATTCGATCCGGGCAGAAGAGGTCCTTCAGACGGCAGAAGTCTTCATCCAGGCGGCATCTTCTATCTTCATCCTTCCGGCGAGGAGCGGGTCCATCTTCTTCAATCCAGCCGACGCGGAGCATCCTCTTCAAACGAAGTCCTAACGAAGAATGAAGATTCCTTTAAATGACGTCATCCAAGATGGCGTCCCTTCAATTCCGATTGGCTGATAGAATTCTAAAAAATTCTAACTGCCACCCCTAGTCATTCTCTTGCAGCTCTCGACAAGGGAAGTAGCTAGAGAGATGTGGTGCATTAAGGATATTCTCCTTCCCAACAGGAAGCTGCAAGAGGATCACCCACAGCAGAGCTGTCTATATAGCTCCTCCCCTAACTGCCACCTCCAGTCATTCAACCGAAGACGAGCAAGAGAAAGGAGAAACTATAGGGTGCAGTGGTGACTGTAGTTTAAAAATAAAAAACACCTGCCTTAAAATGACAGGGTGGACCGTGGACTGGATACACCACAAGAGAAATAAATTTATCAGGTAAGCATAAATGTTGTTTTCTCTTGTAAGGTGTATCCAGTCCACGGATTCATCCATTACTTGTGGGATACCAATATCAAAGCTATAGGACACGGATGAAGGGAAGGACAAGGCAGGCGCTTAAACGGAAGGCACCACTGCCTGTAATACCTTTCTCCCAAAAATAGCCTCCGAAGAAGTATCAAATTTGTAGAATTTAGAAAAAGTATGAAGCGAAGACCAAGTCGCCGCCTTACAAATCTGTTCAACAGAAGCCTCATTTTTAAAAGCCCATGTGGAAGCCACCGCTCTAGTGGAATGAGCTGTAATTCTTTCAGGAGGCTGCTGGCCAGCAGTCTCATAAGCTAAGCGGATTATACTTCTTAACCAAAAAGAAAGAGAAGTTGCTGAAGCCTTTTGGCCTTTCCTCTGTCCAGAGTAGACAACAAACAATGCAGATGTTTGACGAAAATCTTTAGTAGCTTGTAAATAAAACTTTAAAGCACAAACCACGTCAAGATTGTGTAAAAGACGTTCTTTCTTTGAAGAAGGATTAGGACACAGTGACGGAACAACAATCTCCTGATTGATATTCTTATTAGATACCACCTTAGGAAGAAACCCAGGTTTGGTACACAAAACTACCTTATCTGCATGGAAGATCAGATAAGGGGAATCACACTGTAAGGCAGATAACTCTGAAACTCTTCGA
Source organism: Bombina bombina (assembly GCF_027579735.1). NCBI lineage: Eukaryota > Metazoa > Chordata > Amphibia > Anura > Bombinatoridae > Bombina > Bombina bombina. Next base: position 1,946,201 of record NC_069506.1, on the reverse strand, counting down.
GCTGAAGAGATAGCTACCAGAAACAGAACTTTCCAAGATAAAAGCTTGATATCTATGGAATGCAGAGGTTCAAACGGAACCCCTTGAAGAACTTTAAGAACTAAATTTAAACTCCATGGCGGAGCAACAGGTTTAAACACAGGCTTGATTCTAACTAAAGCCTGACAAAACGCCTGAACATCTGGAACATCCGCCAGACGCTTGTGCAAAAGAAATCTGTCCCTTTAAGGAACTAGCTGACAATCCCTTCTCCAATCCTTCTTGGAGAAAAGGTAATATCCTGGGAATCCTGACTTTACTCCATGAGTAACCCTTGGATTCACACCAATGAAGATATTTACACCATATCTTATGATAAATTTTCCTGGTGACAGGCTTTCGAGCCTGAATTAAGGTATCAATGTCCGACTCGGAGAAACCACGTTTTGATAAAATCAAGCGTTCAATCTCCAAGCAGTCAGACGCAGAGAAATTAGATTTGGATGGTTGAAAGGACCCTGAAGTAGAAGGTCCTGCCTCAGCGGTAGAGTCCATGGTGGAAGGGATGACATGTCCACCAGATCTGCATACCAAGTCCTGCGTGGCCACGCAGGTGCTATCAAAATCACCGAAGCTCTCTCCTGCTTGATCTTGGCAATCAGACGATGGAGCAGAGGAAACGGTGGAAACACATAAGCCAGGTTGAAAGACCAAGGCGCTGCTAGAGCATCTATCAGCGCTGCCTTGGGATCCCTGGACCTGGATCCGTAACAAGGAAGCTTGGCGTTCTGACGACACGCCATGAGATCCAGTTCTGGTTTGCCCCAAAGTTGAATCAACTGTGCAAACATCTCCGGATGGAGTTCCCACTCCCCCGGATGAAAAGTCTATCGACTTCGAAAATCCGCCTCCCAGTTCTCGACACCTGGGATATGGATAGCTGATAGATGGCAAGAGTGAACCTCTGCCCATAGAATTATTTTTGAAACCTCCAACATTGCTAGGGAACTCCTTGTTCCCCCCTGATGGTTGATGTAGGCTACAGTCGTGATATTGTCCGACTGAAATCTGATGAACCTGACCCCAGCTAGCTGAGGTCACGCCTGAAGAGCATTGAAAATCGCTCTTAGTTCCAGAATGTTTATCGAAAGGAGTGCCTCTTCCTGAGTCCACGAGCCATGAGCCTTCAGGGAGTTCCAGACTGCACCCCAGCCCAGAAGGCTGGCATCTGTCGTTACTATTGTCCAATCTGGCCTGCGGAAGGTCATCCCCTTGGACAGATTGACCTGACATAGCCACCAGAGAAGAGAATCCCTAGTTTCTTGATCCAGATTTAGTAGAGGGGACAAATCTGTATAATCCCCATTCCACTGACTGAGCATGCAAAGTTGCAGCGGCCTGAGATGTAGGCGGCAAACGGTACTATGTCCATTGCCGCTACCATTAACCCGATTACTTCCATACACTGAGCCACTGAAGGACGAGAAGTGGAATAAAGAACACGGCAAGAGTCTAGAAGTTTTGACAATCTGGCCTTCGTTAGGTAAATCTTCATTTCTACCGAATCTATCTGAGTCCCTAGGAATGAAACTCTTGTTAGAGGTGATAGAGAACTCTTTTCTTCGTTCACCTTCCACCCATGGGACCTTAGAAATGCCAGAACAATGTCCGTATGGGACCTTGCGATTTGAAAAGTCGCCACCTGTATTAGAATGTCGTCTAAGTAAGGGGCTACTGCTATACCCCGCGGCCTTAGGACCGCTAGGAGGGACCCTAGAACCTTTGTAAAGATTCTTGGTGCCGTGGCCAACCCGAAGGGAAGAGCCACAAACTGGTAGTGCCTGTCTAGAAAGGCAAACCTGAGAAAACAATGATGATCTTTGTGTATCGGGATGTGAAGATAAGCATCTTTTAAGTCTATGGTAGTCATATATTGACCCTCCTGGATCATAGGAAGGATGGTTCGAATAGTCTCCATCTTGAAGGATGGGACTCTGAGAAATTTGTTTAAGATCTTGAGATCTAAGATTGGTCTGAATGTTCCCTCTTTCTTGGGAACCACAAACAGATTTGAATTAAAGCCCTGCCCCTGTTCCTCCTTTGGAACTGGGTGGATCACTCCCATAACTAGGAGGTCTCGAACACAATGTAAGAACGCCTCTCTCTTTATCTGGTTTACAGATAAATGTGAGAGATGAAATCTCCCTTTTGGGGGAGAGGTTTTGAATTCCAGAAGATAACACTTGGACACAATTTCCAATACCCAGGGATCCTGGACATCTCTTGCCCAAGCCTGGGCGAAGAGAGAGAGTCTGCCCCCTACTAGATCCGTTTCTGGATCGGGGGCTGCTCCTTCATGCTGTCTTAGAGGCAGCAGCAGGCTTTTTGGCCTGTTTCCCCTTGTTCCAAGCCTGGTTAGGTCTCCAGACCGGCTTAGACTGGGCAAAAGTTCCCTCTTGCTTTGTGTTAGAGGAAGTTGAAGCTGCCCAACTCTTGAAGTTTCGAAAGGGCCGAAAACTAGACTGTTTGGTCCTTAATTTGTTGGACCTGTCTTGAGGAAGGGCATAACCTTTTCCTCCAGTGATGTCAGAAATGATCTCCTTCAGTCCAGGCCCGAATAGGGTCTGTCCTTTGAAGAAAATGTTGAGAAGTTTAGAATTTGAAGTCACGTCGGCTGACCAGGATTTAAGCCATAGTGCCCTACGTGCCTGAATAGCAAAACCTGAATTTTTAGCCGTTAGTTTGGTTAAATGAACAACAGCGTCAGAAACGAATGAATTGGCTAGCTTAAGGGCCCTAAGCTTGTTAATAATATCTTCCAACGGGGTTTCAACCTGTAGAGCCTCCTCTAGAGACTCAAACCAGAAAGCCGCAGCAGCAGTGACTGGGGCAATGCATGCAAGAGGCTGGAGAATAAAACCTTGTTGAATAAAAATTTTCTTAAGGTAACCCTCTAATTTTTTATCCATTAGATCTAGAAAAGCACAACTGTCCTCAACAGGGATAGTGGTACACTTAGCTAGAGTAGAAACTGCTCCCTCCACCTTAGGGACCACCTGCCACAAGTCCCGTGTAGCGGCGTCTATAGGAAACATCTTTTTAAAAACAGGAGGGGGAGAGAACGGTACACCTGGTCTATCCCATTCCTTAGTAATAATTTCAGAAAACCTTTTAGGGATTGGAAAAACATCAGTGTAAGTGGGTACTGCATAGTATTTATCCAATCTACATAATTTCTCTGGGACTACAATAGTGTCACAGTCGTCCAGAGTTGCTAAAACCTCCCTGAGCAACACGCGGAGGTGCTCAAGCTTAAATTTAAATGTAGACATATCAGAATCAGATTGAAGTATCTTCCCTGAATCAGAAAAATCACCCACAGATAGAAGCTCTCCTGCTTCGGCTTCTGCACATTGTGAGGGTGTATCAGACATAGCCACTAAAGCGTCAGAGAGCTCTGTATTTATTCTAGTCCCAGAGCTGTCTCGCTTTCCTTGCAATCCTGGCAGTTTAGATAATACCTCTGTAAGGGTATGATTCATAACTGCCGCCATGTCTTGCAAGGTATACGCAATGGGCGCGCTAGATGTACTTGGCGTCCCCTGAGCGGGAGTTATAGGTTCTGACACGTGGGGAGAGTTAGACGGCATAACTTCCTCCTTGTCAATTTCTTCTGGTGATAAATTTTTTAAAGCCAGAATATGGTCTTTGTAATCTATAGTAAAATCAGTGCATTTGGTACACATTCTAAGAGGGGGTTCCACAATGGCTTCTAAACATAATGAACAATGAGTTTCCTCTATGTCAGACATGTTTAAACAGACTAGTAATGAGACCAGCAAGCTTGGAAAACACTTTAATAACTGTGAACAAGCAAAAAATAAAAACGGTACTGTGCCTTTAAGAGAAAAAAACAATCACAGAAACTGCAAAACAGTGAAAAAAACAGTACATTTTACGAAATTTTTACAGTGTGTATAATAGACTGAAATAGCATTTCACCCACTTGCAAATGGATGATTAACCCCTTAGTTTCAACCCGGAACAAAAAAACGATATAAACGTTTTTAAACAGTCACAACCAACTGCCACAGCTCTACTGTGGCTCCTACCTGCCCATACAACGACTTTGGAAGGCACAAAAACCCTTTAGAGAGGTCCTATATGTTCAGGGGACTCCTTCAGGGAAGCTGGATGTCTCAAGCTGCAAAAACTACTGCGCAATTTAGGCGCAAAAATAGGCCCCTCCCAACCTGTACTCACAGTGAGAGGGCCTTAAAAAACTATCCCTAGGCAAAATCTAGTCAGCCATGTGGAAAAACTGGGCCCCAGAATAAAGTTTTATCACCAATATGTAATAAACGTTTATACACCTCAAGCAAACGTTATATCTATTCAGTAATGTGAGTAAATAATAAAAATATTACCCTTTACAGCAAGCATGATACCAGTCATTATTAAATCACTGTAATCAGGCTTACCTTAAATAAATCAGGCACTGTCAGTATTTTCTAGCTTATCATTTCTCTAGAAAAATTTAAAACTGCACTTACCTCAGAGCAGGTAACCCTGCACGCTATTCCCCCAGCTGAAGTTACCCATCTCTTCAGTTATGTGTGAGAACAGCAGTGGATCTTAGTTACAAACCGCTAAGATCATCAAAAACCTCAGGCAGACTCTTCTTCAACTTTCTGCTTGAGGCTAAAATGTGTGCTATAATACATACTATAATGTTCGCTATAATACATACTATAATGTGCGCTATAATACATACTATAATGTGCGCTACAATAAATACTATAATGTGCGCTATAATACATACTATAATGTGCGCTATAATACATACTATAATGTGTGCTACAATAAATACTATAATGTGTTCTATAATAAATACTATAATGTGTTCTATAATAAATACTATAATGTGCGCTATAATAAATACTATAATGTGCCCTATAATACATACTATAATGTGCGCTATAATAAATACTATAATGTGCGCTACAATAAATACTATAATGTGTTCTATAATAAATACTATAATGTGCGCTACAATAAATATTATAATGTGTTCTATAATAAATACTATAATGTGTTCTATAATAAATACTATAATGTGTTCTATAATAAATACTATAATGTGTTCTATAATAAATACTATAATGTGCGCTATAATAAATACTATAATGTGTTCTATAATAAATACTATAATGTGTTCTATAATAAATACTATAATGTGTTCTATAATAAATACTATAATGTGTTCTATAATAAATACTATAATGTGCGCTATAATAAATACTATAATGTGTTCTATAATAAATACTATAATGTGTTCTATAATAAATACTATAATGTGTTCTATAATAAATACTATAATGTGTTCTATAATAAATACTATAATGTGCGCTATAATACATACTATAATGTGCGCTACAATAAATACTATAATGTGCGCTATAATACATACTATAATGTGCGCTATAATACATACTATAATGTGTGCTACAATAAATACTATAATGTGTTCTATAATAAATACTATAATGTGTTCTATAATAAATACTATAATGTGCGCTATAATAAATACTATAATGTGCCCTATAATACATACTATAATGTGCGCTATAATAAATACTATAATGTGCGCTACAATAAATACTATAATGTGTTCTATAATAAATACTATAATGTGCGCTACAATAAATATTATAATGTGTTCTATAATAAATACTATAATGTGCGCTACAATAAATACTATAATGTGCGCTATAATAAATACTATAATGTGCGCTACAATAAATACTATAATGTGCGCTACAATAAATACTATAATGTGTTCTATAATAAATACTATAATGTGCGCTATAATACATACTATAATGTGCGCTATAATAAATACTATAATGTGCGCTACAATAAATACTATAATGTGTTCTATAATAAATACTATAATGTGCGCTACAATAAATACTATAATGTGTTCTATAATAAATACTATAATGTGCGCTACAATAAATACTATAATGTGTTCTATAATAAATACTATAATGTGTTCTATAATAAATACTATAATGTGCGCTACAATAAATACTATAATGTGCGCTACAATAAATACTATAATGTGTTCTATAATAAGTACTATAATGTGCGCTACAATAAATACTATAATGTGTTCTATAATAAATACTATAATGTGCGCTACAATAAATACTATAATGTGTTGTATAATAAATACTATAATGTGCGCTACAATAAATACTATAATGTGTTCTATAATAAGTACTATAATGTGCGCTATAATAAATACTATAATGTGTTCTATAATAAATACTATAATGTGCGCTACAATAAATACTATAATGTGCGCTACAATAAATACTATAATGTGTTCTATAATAAGTACTATAATGTGTTCTATAATAAATACTATAATGTGTTCTATAATAAATACTATAATGTGCGCTACAATACATACTATAATGTGCGCTACAATAAATACTATAATGTGTTCTATAATAAGTACTATAATGTGTTCTATAATAAATACTATAATGTGTTCTATAATAAGTACTATAATGTGCGCTACAATAAATACTATAATGTGTTCTATAATAAGTACTATAATGTGCGCTACAATAAATACTATAATGTGCGCTACAATAAATACTATGTGTTCTATAATAAGTACTATAATGTGCGCTACAATAAATACTATAATGTGTTCTATAATAAGTACTATAATGTGCGCTACAATAAATACTATAATGTGTTCTATAATAAATACTATAATGTGCGCTACAATACATACTATAATGTGCGCTACAATAAATCACTGAGCACAAGGGGCTCACTGGGATTTAAGAAGAATATTTGTAAAACAAGTCACATTCATCACAGTCTAGTTTTTTTTCCTGCTTCTCACTCCCTTTTGTTATGTGTGTTGCTGCTTGTTTTGCAAACAATAAATACCACTTGTTACTCAGATAACAAAAGTAAGACCATATAGCACTGATGGCATTTATATTTGTCTTTTTATCTCATTGTATTTGTGTTTTTGTTTGTAATAAAATGTCTGTATTTTAGGCCAGTGGGAGTAAAAGTCTACAGTCGGATCATGCGCCCACAGCAGGAACAGGCCAAGTGACGAATATTAACTTTCTCCCCTTTAAAAAAGAACAAAACCACCAAGAAAGTAAAATAAAGCCGTCCATAGTTGCATCACATGAAGTTTGTGAGGAGCAGCACGAGGAGCACAGTGGCGTCAGGGTGGTTCCTCCTTCTTACATTTTAAGTAATTTGTCAGACAAAAATATTTCTGAGCTACAAAATTCCGGACATAAAATATTTTCGCCTAACAAACGTTTGTCACATACCAGTATCTGCCCTGATAATGTGTGCGCTGGGAACTTGTCTCAAAATAATTTTCCTTGCGAGGAGCTTAATGATGACTATTATTTGCAAATTCAGAATGAGATATTACTGTACAATCAACTCAAAAATACTCAGCCACAATATGGGCGACTTATTGACTCGAGCACAATGAGAGATGATACAGACATGTTTACCAAAGGCAACTCACACTTAAGGTAAGTGCCGTCTGATTATATATACATTCTATTTCACTAGAAACAGGGGCTCTAGAGCAAGCTAGGGCAGGAACAAATGTGACACAAACCAGTTGTCACTGTTATATATATGCTACATACCTGAGCACTGGTGAGTTGCAGAATGGGGTAGTCTTTAAGCAAGTGAGTCCACCTGTAAACTTACAGACAAGCTGATTGGTGCATACACACAGTGGACGTACATGAGCGGTACGCAAATGTGTTCTCGGTACAAAAATTATATTTTAACTAAATTACAAAATCAGTCCCCTGATACTGAGATGGTTGTGAGATTCCATTTTTAATGAGACTATATTGCAAATGTATTCATGGTATTTTGAGACTGTATGCTACATTTCTTTCTTAGCTGATGAGAGTCCATAGCATCATAACGTGAGATATATTCCAGCCTATCAGGAGGAGGTCAAGAACCCTTGCAGAGTTTTAGCCCCTCCCACCTCCTCTCCAGTTTGTTCTTGGTCTTTGAGAAGAGAGGTTCAGAAAGGTGCTGTTCAAGCAAGATTTCTTTTATACTGGTGATGAGAGTCCATGATCAATTACTCTTGGGAATTACTCTTCTCTACCACTAGGAGGAAGCAAAGATTCCCAAACCTCAAGAGCTTTATAAAAACCCTCCCACCTCACACATACCTCAGCCTTTACTTTGCCTCCACTGGAGATGGTTGAAGAATGAAGATGTGCATATGATTCTTCAGAGAAAGCGGTTTTCAGTCTATATTGAGGCCCACTTTTCCCTCAGAGTACAGTGCTTGTCAGAGGTATGTATTTGGGGGTATGTTTTTGATTCTTTGTTTCACTTCATGGGAAATTTTTCATAAATCCTCTATAATCGGCCATAGTTACGTGTCTTCTGCCTCCCATTATGAATCTACAATATACTCCTATTCCATAACCTCTGCTGATATGTTTTAGTACTGGTTTGGCTGTCTGCTACTTGATTGCTAGAGGACGAGTGTCTATTGGTAAGTATCTTATTATTTTAATATTTAGACACTCATATAGCTATGTTATGGGCACTTTTTTAGTTAGTTTTTTGCATGTCTGAATTGCACACGTCGGGTGTACGCTCATCGGGTTAGCACATGTCCCCTTAGTCTCTATTTTTGCTGGGTTATGGCTGTCAGGTTAGCGCACTGTCTTTTTGTCTTCCTGCACATTGATGTACGCACTTTGGGTTAGCGCATATTCGCTCAGCTTAGCGCGCTCATTTCCTTTTTTAAGTTGTCAGTCATTTGGCACGAGGTAATGTGTTTTTCTCTTGTTTTTTTCAGCTCAGCTAAGTGTGCATTGTTCCTGTTAAAGCTGCTTAGTAGGGGTATATGGTTTCCATTCCTCAAGAGCTTTTTTAGGGGGTTTAATAGTGTTTACTTCATTGCTTTGCCATATGCTATAATGGAGCAACAGGATTCTGTCCCAAAATCTCCTGAACACCTGGCTACCATCATTAGGTGTGCTTTTTGTAAGAAAGCTTAAGTGCCTTCTCCTGCTCAGTTATGTGGATCATGTTTAGATTTGTTAATGCAAGCAGACAAATCTAATGCTGTTGGTACTAATGCATATACTCTTTGTTCATTGCAGGTTAATGCTGGCGTAGTGCCTACTGCCATGAAATCCTTTTACAAGGCTGCAGTGTTGGCCGTTTTACCACCTTCAAACAAGTGTAAAAGGTCCGTTCAGATTTTACCTTCTACAAGTGTTATGTGCCCTGAGACCAGCGATACTGTTTTGTCTTCAGATGCTGAAGGTACTCTGCAAACTCCAGGGATCCTCAAGCAGAGTTAGTAGATGCTCTAGTAGTTCCTTGATTATTTCAGCCTGTTTCCCCTCGGGTTCTTCTTTCCAGAGTGATTTCCAAAATAAAACTAGAGAAATTGTTTGTAATCCCGATTTCCCCAGCTTGACCTTGCAGGATTTGATATGCTGATCTGGTTCAGATGTCTAGTTGTCCTCCTTGGCCTCTTCCTCTTCTGTCCCAAGGTCCTTTTTACCATTCGGATCTCAAGTCCCTAATCTCTATGGCATGAAAATTGAACTCTTAGTTCTGAGACATAGGGGTTTCTCTGAATCTGAGATTGAAAGTCTGATTCAGGCTTGTAAACCTATTACTATGAAAATCTTTCACAAGGTCTAGAACAGAGAAGATGTTTGTGGTCCTTTAAACCATCAAGCAGGAGTTCATCTCCTCTGATGGTGTCACCCCTCTCGTGCCACAACTCCCTACAGTGCCTGGCTGGACATCAGTGAAAACCGACGGAGGAGGAGTTAAAGGGACATTATACACTCATTTTTTCTTTGCATAAATGTTTTGTAGATGATCTATTTATATAGCCCATAAAGTTATTGTTTTTTTTTAAATGTATAGTTTTGCTTATTTTTAAATAACATTGCTCTGATTTTCAGACTCCTAACCAAGCCCCAAAGTGTTATGAGAATACCGTCAGATACCTACTCCAGCTTGCTCCTGTTTGTGTAAAGGGTCTTTTCATATGCAAAAGAAGGGGGAGGGGGGGAGTGTCTTATTTCCCACTTGCAGTGGGCTTTCCAGCTACCTTTTCAACAGAGCTAAACTGAGAGCTTCTAAGTAAGTTTTTAAACAGTTTTATATTGGATTTTTATATCAGTATCTGTGCATCCTATTCTTTATAGTAGTGTCTATTACATGCAGTTATATGAAAATGAGTTATACATGCAAACAGGTGTATAATATGTATTAATACTTTCCCCTTCTGGTGAACCGCAGCCGTCCCACAGTCTCTCCCAAGGTCTGTGTGAATATATCAGGTGTGCTAGCTGGAGGCGCTGGTTCAGCTTGTATCAGTCGTTGGTATCTTCCTTTCCTTTCCTTCCTCAGTTGTATAAGTCTAGGTGCAAAATAGTGGTGCTGAAATATCGGGCAATACACCATACAAAGGTGAATATCTACTCACAGTGTATATTGCAGGTTACCGGCTCCTTCCCAATATGAAAAGACAATATCACAGATTCAGTAAAAAAGTTTGTCTTTATTTGGCTCAACGCAAAAGCGTTTCAACGGTCCCAGCCGTCTTTCTCAAGAGCAATAAAAGTGCTTTACAAAGTAGTTAAAGCTCTTAACTACTGGCACTCCATATATATACATACATACATTATAGAGGTTTGTTCCCTTTTTTAAAAAAAATCATGTTAGTGGTCCACCAGATTCAATATTGTGAGTTTAGTGGTCCCTGAGGTCCGAAAGGTTGGCGACCTAGAAGGCCTTTATTTCTTGGTGTATAGATCATGGTTTTCCCTGGCATTCTTTCAGGATTCCTAGGATTTTTAGGTTTTTGCAGGTTGGTCTAGATAAGTGTCTATCTGCCAGTTCTCTGAAAGGGCAGATTTCAGCTCAGTTTTGTTCCACAGAAAGATTGCTAATCTCCCTGATTATTCATTGTTTTGTTCAGGCTTTGGTTTCTATTAAACATATGATCAAGCCTATCTCTTCTCCATGGGCTCCTCATTTTGAACCCATGTATAAATTGTACATTCTTGGAAAGTGTTGTTTCTTTTGGCTATATCTTTTGCTAGAAGAGTTTCTGAATTGTCTGCTCTTTTTTGTGAGCCTCCTTATCTGATTTTTCATCAGGATAAGGCTGTTTTACAGACATCATTTAATTTTTTGCCTAAGGTTGTTTCTTCAGACAACTTTAGCAGAGAGACTGTTATTCCTTCTTTGTGTCCTAATCCTAAAAATGTGCTTCCGAAAGATCTTTGCATTCTCTGGTTGTTGAAATATTATGTTGATGCTACTAAGGATTTAAACAAGCCTCTTGTTTGTTTGTTATTTTTTTCTGACCCTAGGAATGGCAGAAGGCTTCTGCTAAGGATTACTTGGAGGCAGGTCAGCCTCCGTCGCAGCGGATTACTGCTCATTCTAGGTCAGTTGCCACTTCTGGGACTTTTAAGAAGGAGGCTTCAGTTGATAAAATTTGCAAGGCAGCTACTTGGTCTCTTCTGCATACCTTTACTAAATGCTACCGTTTTTATGTTTTTGCTACTTCTGAAGCAGCCTTTGGTAGAAAGGTTCTTCGGGCAGCTGTCTCAGTTTCATTGCTTTGCTTCTTTACATATTTTAAGTGTGTTTAAAAAAAAAAGAAAAAATTATTGTGGTTGTGGATTTATTTTTTCAGTAGAAAAATATGTTTTTAAATCACTCCCTTTATGTTAATACTCGTGGGCTGCACAACTTGGGTATTAGTTCCCATGAGTAAGGATCATGGCCTTTTACCACCTGTATGAAAGAAAACATAATTTATGCTTACCTGATAAATTCATTTCTTTCATGGTGGTGGGAGTCCACAAGACCCCACCCTATGTTTTCTAGGGTTAATTTTATCTTGGCACATCTTTTTTACCTGCTCTTTTTTGGCTCTTATTCCTTTTTCTTACCTCACTTTCTTGGCTATATATTAGACTGAGGTATGTGTAAGGTTTGAGGGGTTTTATAGAGCTCTTGGGGTTTGGGAATCTTTGCCTCCTCCTAGTGGTAGAGAAGAGTAATTCCCAGGAGTAATGGATCATGGACTCTCACCACCATGAAAGAAATGAATTTATCAGGTAAGCATAAATTGTGTTTTTATTACTTTCTGTTTATGTTCTGAGGGGTGCTGTGGGCTAGTACTGGTGTAATTAATTTTATTCCCGGTTTTTGTACAGCAATCTGCTTTTTAATTGTGTATTTCCCCCCTGTCTACAGTTTTGTGTGTTGTATAACAAATGTAACCCCCTTTTAACCCACTGTGGGTCACTTTGACTCTAGTTGGTGTCTTATGCAGGTCTGCCAATCCTGTATTATCACAACTTGGTTTATTTTCATGCAGCAAGCTAATCAAACTGCCTTAGGCCTAGATTTAGAGTTGGGCGGTAGCCGTGAAAACCAGCGTTAGAGGCTCCTAACGCTGGTTTTAGGCTACCGCCGGTATTTGGAGTCAGTCAGGAAAGGGTCTAACGCTCACTTTCCAGCCGCGACTTTTCCATACCGCAGATCCCCTTACGTCATTTGCGTATCCTATCTTTTCAATGGGATCTTTCTAACGCCGGTATTTAGAGTCGTGGCTGAAGTGAGTGTTAGAAATCTAACGACAAAACTCCAGCCGCAGAAAAAAGTCAGTAGTTAAGAGCTTTCTGGGCTAATGCCGGTTCATAAAGCTCTTAGCTACTGTGCTCTAAAGTACACTAACACCCATAAACTATCTATGTACCCCTAAACCGAGGTCCCCCCACATCGCCGCCACTCGATTACATTTTTTTAACCCCTAATCTGCCGACCGCCACCTACGTTATCCTTATGTACCCCTAATCTGCTGCCCCTAACACCGCCGACCCCTATATTATATTTATTAACCCCTAACCTGCCCCCCACAACGTCGCCGCCAGCTACCTACAATAATTAACCCCTAATCTGCCGACCGCAAAGTGCCGCCACCTACGTTATCCTTATGTACCCCTAATCTGCTGCCCCTAACACCGCCGACCCCTATATTATATTTATTAATCCCTAATCTGCCCCCCTCAACGTCGCCTCCACCTGCCTACACTTATTAACCCCTAATCTGCCGAGCGGACCGCACCGCTACTATAATAAAGTTATTAACCCCTAATCCGCCTCACTCCCGCCTCAATAACCCTATAATAAATAGTATTAACCCCTAATCTGCCCTCCATAACATCGCCGACACCTAACTTCAATTATTAACCCCTAATCTGCCGACCGAATCTCGCCGCTACTCTAATAAATGGATTAACCCCTAAAGCTAAGTCTAACCCTAACACTAACACCCCCCTAAATTAAATATAATTTAAATCTAACGAAATAAATTAACTCTTATTAAATAAATTATTCCTATTTAAAGCTAAATACTTACCTGTAAAATAAACCCTAATATAGCTACAATATAAATTATAATTATATTATAGCTATTTTAGGATTTATATTTATTTTACAGGCAACTTTGTAATTATTTTAACCAGGTACAATAGCTATTAAATAGTTAAGAACTATTTAATAGCTAAAATAGTTAAAATAATTACAAAATTACCTGTAAAATAAATCCTAACCTAAGTTACAATTAAACCTAACACTACACTATCAATAAATTAATTAAATAAAATACCTACAATTATCTACAATTAAACCTAACACTACACTATCAATAAATTAATTAAATACAATATCTACAAATAAATACAATGAAATAAACTAACTAAAGTACAAAAAATAAAAAAGAACTAAGTTACAAAAAATAAAAAAATATTTACAAACATTAGAAAAATATTACAACAATTTTAAACTAATTACACCTACTCTAAGCCCCCTAATAAAATAACAAAGACCCCCAAAATAAATTACAAAAGTTCAAAGCTCTTTTACCTTACCAGCCCTGAAAAGGGCCCTTTGAGGGGCATGCCCCAAAGAATTCAGCTCTTTTGCCTTTAAAAAAAAAACATACAATATCCCCCCCCCAACATTACAACCCACCACCCACATACCCCTAATCTAACCCAAACCCCCCTTAAATAAACCTAACACTAAGCCCCTGAAGATCTTCCTACCTTGTCTTCACCTCACCGGGTTCACCGATCGGTCCAGAAGAGGGTCCGAAGTCTTGATCCAAGCCCAAGCGGGGGGCTGAAGAGTGAGGTCCATCCTCGGACTGAAGTCTGGATCCAAGCGGCAAATGAAGAAGTCCATCTTCGGGAAGAAATCTTCATCCTATCCGGGCAGAAGAGGACATCCGGACCGGCAAACATCTTCATTCAAGCCGCATCTTCTATGTTGTTCCATCGGATGACGAGCGGCTGATCTTGAAGACCTCCGGCGCGGATCCATCCTCTTTGTTCGACGTCCAACTGAAGAATGAAGGTTCCTTTAAGGGACGTCATCCAAGATGGCGTCCCTCGAATTCCGATTGGCTGATAGGATTCTATCAGCCAATCGGAATTAAGGTAGGAAAATTCTGATTGGCTGATGGAATCAGCCAATCAGAATCAAGTTCAATCCGATTGGCTGATCCGATCAGCCAATCAGATTGAGCTTGCATTCTATTGGCTGATCGGAACAGCCAATAGAATGCGAGCTCAATCTGATTGGCTGATTGGATCAGCCAATCGGATTGAACTTGAATCTGATTGGCTGATTCCATCAGCCAATCAGAATTTTCCTACCTTAATTCCGATTGGCTGATAGAATCCTATCAGCCAATCGGAATTCGAGGGACGCCATCTTGGATGACGTTCCTTAAAGGATGGAACAACATAGAAGATGCGGCTTGGATGAAGATGTTTGCCGGTCCGGATGTCCTCTTCTGCCCGGATAGGATGAAGATTTCTTCCCAAAGATGGACTTCTTCATTTGCCGCTTGGATCCAGACTTCAGCCCGAGGATGGACGTCACTCTTCAGCCCCCCGCTTGGGCTTGGATCAAGACTTCGGACCCTCTTCTGGACCGATCGGTGAACCCGGTGAGGTGAAGACAAGGTAGGAAGATCTTCAGGGGCTTAGTGTTAGGTTTATTTAAGGGGGGTTTGGGTTAGATTAGGGGTATGTGGGTGGTGGGTTGTAATGTTGGGGGGGTATTGTATGGTTTTTTTTTACAGGCAAAAGAGCTGAATTCTTTGGGGCATGCCCCGCAAAGGGCCCTTTTAAGGGCTGGTAAGGTAAAAGAGCTTTGAACTTTTGTAATTTAGAATAGGGTAGGGCATTTTTTTATTTTGGGGGTCTTTGTTATTTTATTAGGGGGCTTAGAGTAGGTGTAATTAGTTTAAAATTGTTGTAATATTTTTCTAATGTTTGTAAATATTTTTTTATTTTTTGTAACTTAGTTCTTTTTTATTTTTTGTACTTTAGTTAGTTTATTTCATTGAATTTATTTATTGATAGTGTAGTGTTAGGTTTAATTGTAGATAATTGTAGGTATTTTATTTAATTAATTTATTGATCGTGTAGTGTTAGGTTTAATTGTAACTTAGGTTAGGATTTATTTTACAGGTAATTTTGTAATTATTTTAACTAGGTAACTATTAAATAGTTATTAACTATTTAATAGCTATTGTACCTGGTTAAAATAATTACAAAGTTGCCTGTAAAATAAATATTAATCCTAAAATAGCAGCAATATAATTATAATTTATATTGTAGCTATATTAGGGTTTATTTTACGGGTAAGTATTTAGCTTTAAATAGGAATAATTTATTTAATAAGAGTTAATTTATTTCGTTAGATTTAAATTATATTTAATTTAGGGGGGTGTTAGGGTTAAAGTTAGACTTAGCTTTAGGGGTTAATACATTTATTAGAGTAGCGGTGAGCTCCTGTCGGCAGATTAGGGGTTAATACTTGAAGTTAGGTGTCGGCAATGTTAGGGAGGGCAGATTAGGGGTTAATACTATTTATTATAGGGTTATTGAGGCGGGAGTGAGGCGGATTAGGGGTTAATACATTTATTATAGTAGCGCTCAGGTCCGGTCGGCAGATTAGGGGTTAATAAATGTAGTTAGGTGGAGGCGACATTGGGGGCGGCAGATTAGGGGTTAATAAATATAATATAGGGGTCGGCGATGTTAGGGCAGCAGATTAGGGGTACATAGGGATAATGTAGGTGGCGGGGGTGTACGGAGCGGCAGATTAGGGGTTAAAAATAATATGCAGGGGTCAGCGATAGCGGGGGTGGCAGATTAGGCGTTAATAAGTGTAAGGTTAGGGGTGTTTAGACTCGGGGTACATGTTAGAGTGTTTGGTGCAGACGTAGGAAGTGTTTCCCCATAGGAAACAATGGGGCTGCGTTAGGAGCTGAACGCGGCTTTTTTGCAGGTGTTAGGTTTTTTTTCAGCTCAAACAGCACCATTGTTTTCTATGGGGGAATCGTGCATGAGCACGTTTTTGAAGCTGGCCGCGTCCGTAAGCACCGCTGGTATCGAGAGTTGAAGTTGCGGTAAATATGCTATACGCTCCTTTTTTGGAGCCTAATGCAGCCATTCTGTGAACTCTAAATACCAGCGGTATTTAAAAGTTGCGGCCAGAAAAAAGCCAGCGTAGCTAACGCACCCCTTTGGCCGCAAAACTCTAAATCTAGGCGTTAGTTTGTATAATGAGTTTATATATTCTAAAAGGCTTATCTGCTGTAAATTAACAATTTGCATATTCATTCCTTATATATATATTTATATATATATATATCCCAGCTGCTTAAATTTGCATACAAAATGTATACATATATTACCTTTATATCCTTGCAGCTAGAGTATGATCAACTATGAGAGAGTTTCTGTAGCGTTCTATGGAATACAGATTTAAAATGGCGTACTCTCCTTACAGTACATTAATACTATAGATAGTTGTGAAATTGTACAACGGACTTACATTATCTCTGCAGAGAGTGTTTTAATAATCTGAGTCTTCATTACAGAAGGTACAAGCTCTTTCTGCATTTGCCCTGACCTTTCACAGGGTGATGTACAAATCTCTGTTACATTCATGTTTATAACCATTTATGGCAGGTGTTTTTTTTTGTCAAGCTCAAACCATATTTCAGTTCCTGAATATCTAATTCTAATATGTATACTCTAGAACAACACAGTATTATTCTGTAGTGAGCCAAGGTTTACATATACAATTATAATTTTCTATACAGATAGGTGTACTTTATGTGCCCATAAGTAAGTGTATTTATAATTGGTTGTATATTAGTTTATATCAGCAATATATGTTTTAAATAAATGCTCTATCCTGTATAGACTCACGTATATTAAAGTCCCAAGTATATCTTTAACAAGGTACTTGGTATTCTAATGTAATATATATACAGATGTAACTCTGCATAGTCTAACATATCTACTTGCATCTGTATTTGTAACTATTACATGTCTGGGTATATACCTTTATCTCTTCTGTACAGCTGATCTATGTACAAATGATGATGCTGTATTACATTCAGTATTAGTTTTTAGAGGCTACCCAGTGTTTCCCCTGTAATTATACTCTGATTTTATCCAGCTGCAGCTGAGTAAAAAAGAGGTTACTTAAATCTGGGGATCTCACTACTTGCTGTTATTGACATGTAGATACCCTTTGATTACTACACAATCAGTTTATTTTTCAGATATTGTAATTTACTCAAAACAATGGTTTACTCATATGTTCTTACAATGGCAACAAACTTCTCAGTCATTGAGTTAATGTAAATTTTTATTAAGAACTTTATTTAGTTCTCAGTTAAACCTATATTTTGTATATACAAATCATCCCTTTAGACAGTACATCTGGGTTTCATCCATATAATAGTTATGTAACTATATATATATATATATATATATATATATATATGTGTGTGTGTGTGTGTGTGTGAGTGTGTATGTTACGGGTAAAGTACCAGTGTACTGGTAATACAAGACTATATAATACAATACGTGTCTGCATAATGATTACATGTGTACTGGTAATACAAGACTATATAATATAATACGTGTCTGCATAATGATTACATGTGTACTGGTAATACAAGACTATATAATAAAATACGTGTCTGCATAATGATTACATGTGTACTGGTAATACAAGACTATATAATACAATACATGTCTGCATAATGATTACATGTGTACTGGTAATACAAGACTATATAATAAAATACATGTCTGTGTTACGGTACCAACAGTGTACCAAGGGTTAATACCAGATGAACAATGTCCTGCATAGGGAATCAGCAACTCACAACCCAGCCAGTTTTTCCCCTCAAACATGAGACCAGGCTTCACATCAGGTTTAAAACAGAATGTCATTTATTAAAAGGCTATGCCTAGTATTTATGCAGGTCTGACCCCCCAGATGGGGGGGGGGGGGAGTTGAAAGAATGTTGTACATTAGATGGAGGGCCCACACCCTTGGACAGACCACAATAGAATCACATACTTTACTTAGGCAGATAACAACTTAAACACATTTGGCTTGTCTTATCACCTAGCGTCTGCTCTCTGAGGGTGATTAAACAATGGCCTGTTTATCACTAACTTTAATGACAGTACACAATAGCTTCTTAAAGTGGAACACAGTTAACTCCTTCAGTACTGACAGAAGGGTCTGTCACATAGCTCCCCCCTTGTGGAACACTCCGGCAGACCCGGATTGACCCTTTTGCGGGTCAACTTGGGGATGACCGGACTAGGAGGTGGTAGGCATGTCAGTTTGCCAGGACAATCCATCTGTATTCCCGTTATGAGAGAGAATTCCTGTCCATACAAACAAGGGTTCAACTTCCTTAGTGCCCAGACTAGGGCTAAACAGTCCTTCAAAATCCCATCAGCTTCTTTACGAGTTTTCTGTACCTGCTCTTTATAGGTATCCACAATCCCTTCATACTGACATAGGGTGCCCTTGAGTTGCTGCACCTCACTATGAGCCAGCGTCAGCTTCTCCTCAAGTGTCGCTAAGTTTGTCTTTAAGGTTTCATGTTCTACTCTCAAGCTGGTGTTTTCTGCAGTCTGTCGGTGCAGCTTGTCTAGCAGAGATTCACGTTCTAAACATGCTTTTTCCTCTGCACTCCTCTTCTCTCCCGCTAGCACTGTTACATGATTATTTAACGTGACCATTTCATCCTCTACGTGACTCTTCTCCTTCATCAGCGCATTGTAACGAGACTTCCACGTATCAATAGCGGATAGAGATTTACTGAGCTCAGCGTCCTGGGGCTTAGCAGCAGGTGGGTCAGTCTCTGCTGCACGGATCTGGGCACGGGTAGTCACAGGGTTAACATCAGCGGGACCCATAGGAGCATAGGCAGAAACAAGGGGGGCCAAGTTATTTCCAAGGAGAACATCAGCTGGTAAATCCCTTATGACCCCCACATTCACAGGTCTAGCGCCCACTCCCCAATCCAAATGTACCCTAGCAACAGGTAGGCGGAACACAGCGTGCCCTGCTACCCTCACAGCCACAGTGTCTCCAGTGTGCTGTTTCTCAGACACCAAGTTCTTTTGAAGCAAGGTCATGGTAGCACCAGTATCCCATAGACCACTGACCTCCTTCCCATTCACTTTAACCAGTTGCCGGTTATTTCGGTGGGCAGCTTGCACAAGGTCTGCCTCATGTAGGATGCCCCAGCATTCTTGCGCCTCTACGTAGTGGGCCGCAGGCTGAGGGTTACGTGGGATTCCGCCGGCGGGTCTTCTCCAGGACTGTGCTTGGTTCGCTGCGTTTAGGGGACACTCTGATCTTTTGTGCCCTAGTTGCTTACATCCAAAGCACCGAATAGGTTGTGAGTAGCCCCGCGAATTGAACCGGGCTCTCTGAGGGAAGTTCGTGGCCAGAGGCCGTGTGGTATAGCGGTGCGCCGGGGTTTGGTAACCGGCAGCTGCTGGGGTGACTGGGGGTCTGTACTCCACTCTAGCAGGGGGCTTAGTGGTAGCAGTGTCCAGTTTGCGGGCATCCGTATACTCATCTGCCAAGCGAGCCGCTTCATGCAGGGTGGAGGGTTTACGGTCCCGAACCCACTCTCGAACTCCTGCGGGTAACTTGTCGAAGCAATGTTCCAACAGGAATAGCTGCAGCACCTCTTCCCCAGATACGGCTTGGCACCCCGCTATCCAGTGAGCTGCTGTGCGGTGCACCTTACATGCCCACTCAAGGTAGGAATCTCCAGCTAATTTAACAGTGTCTCTGAACCGCCTCCGGTATGCCTCCGGTGTAACCGCATACCTGGAGAGCAGAGCCTCTTTTACAGTATTATAATCCCCGACTTCCTCATCTGGAATGGCCCGAAAAGCCTCACTGGCCCGGCCGGATAATTTTCCGGATAATATCGTGACCCAGTCCTCTGCGGGTACCTTGTGTAGTGCACATTGCCTCTCAAAATCCGCAAGGTACCCATCAATCTCTCCTTCTGTTTCCAGGAAGTTTTTAAAAGCTGCAAAATTTACTTTTCTCTTTTCCACTTGGGTTGCTGTGACTTGGGCTGCTGCAGCGCCGCTTTGGCGAAGTAGGTTGTCCTCCACAGCTGCTATGACCCGGTCGATAATTTCCGCAGATGGGTTGGGGCCATAATGTGCCAGTCTTATTTTAACCGCCCGATCAAAGCTTGCTTCTTCAGGGGTTCTGTCTGCTATGCTGGGCCCATTGGTTCCTTCTGTCCCTGGTACTCTTTCCATCTTAGTCAGTATTGTAATAATCCCCCTCTTCCTGGGGTTACTGGCTTGTGTAGTTGCTCTTCTGGGCACCCCAAATGATCATTGGGGAATGAGGTTTACAGGGGGGGGTTTGCCCCCCTTAAACCCCCCAGGTGGTGGCGTGAAGATGTGGGAATTACAGTGCATTGTATATATGTTTGATGCAGTGACTTGATGCACTCTGAAAAGATTTATCATGTTACATTGGGCTTTACTCACAGCCGCTTGGGTAATGTCAGGTTTACCCAGGTAATACTAGGATTACACAATTTCTTACTTTCTGCAAATGTAATCATTATGCAGACACGTATTATATTATATAGTCTTGTATTACCAGTACACGTGTAATCATTATGCAGACACATATTATATTATATAGTCTTGTATTACCAGTACACATGTAATCATTATGCACACACGTATTGTATTATATAGTCTTGTTGCCCTCTAAGCCCAATGTCTCTCAGGATGATGCCGTTCAGGCAATGCCACAGCTTTCTCCTCAAACGTCCAAAGCCTCATTGGTGTCACATGCAGTGCCCTGCAGTTCCTCTCATCCTTCTGGAGGTGTATATTTGCCTGTAGGTTTTGCTGCAGAGATATCTTCTGCGGTATCTGTGGCTTTTTCTGCTTTTCCTGCATTAGGGGAAATGCAAGAGGAAAACTAAGCTTTTTTCAGAGTATAAGGTGTCTGTTCCGTCTGCTGCTATGCAGGTTGCCCTCCTTCATAAGTGTGATGGGGAGGATACCTTGGTAGCCTCTGAGGGTGAAATCTCAGATTCGGACAGTATAATTCCTTCATCTGATACTGAAGATGTAAACTTCAGATTTATGCTTGAACACCTTTTTGTGTACTGTTAAAGGAGGTATTGGCTACTTTAGACAACTCCAACTCTTCTGTCGCTGTCAACTCTAAGAAATTTACGGCTAGATTTAGAGTTTTGTCGGTAACGACCCGCGTAGCTAACGCTGGCTTTTTTCTGGCCGCACCTTTAAAATAACTCTGGTATTGAGAGTCCACAGAATGGCTGCGTTAGGCTCCAAAAAAGGAGCGTAGAGCATATTTAACGCAACTTCAACTCTCGATACCAGAGTTGCTTACGGACGCGGCCAGCCTCAAAAACGTGCTTGTGCACGATTCCCCCATAGGAAACAATGGGGCTGTTTGAGCTGAAAAAAAACCTAACACCTGCAAAAAAGCCGCGTTCAGCTCCTAACGCAGCCCCATTGTTTGCTATGGGGAAACACTTCCTACGTCTGCACCTAACACTCTAACATGTACCCCGAGTCTAAACACCCCTAACCTTACACTTATTAACCTCTAATCTGTCGCCCCCGCTATCGCTGACCCCTGCATATTATTATTAACCCCTAATCTGCCGCTCCGTAAACCACCGCTACTTACATTATTGATATGTACCCCTAATCTGCTGTCCCTAACACTGCCGACCCCTATATTATATTTATTAACCCCTAATCTGCCCCCCACAACGTCGCCTCCACCTGCCTACACTTATTAACCCCTAATCTGCCGAGCGGACCGCACCGCTATTATAATAAAGTTATTAACCCCTAATCCGCCTCACTAACCCTATAATAAATAGTATTAACCCCTAATCTGCCCTCCCTAACATCGCCGACACCTAACTTCAAACATTAACCCCTAATCTGCCGACTGGAGCTCACCGCTATTCTAATAAATGTATTAACCCCTAAAGCTAAGTCTAACCCTAACACTAACACCCCCTAAGTTAAATATAATTTAAATCTAACAAAATAAATTAACTCTTATTAAATAAATTATTCCTATTTAAAGCTAAATACTTACCTGTAAAATAAATCCTAATATAGCTACAATATAAATTATAATTATATTATAGCTATTTTAGGATTTATATTTATTTTACAGGTAACTTTGTATTTATTTTAACCAGGTACAATAGCTAAAATAGTTAAAATAATTACAAAATTACCTGTAAAATAAATCCTAACCTAAGTTACAATTAAACCTAACACTACACTATCAATAAATTAATTAAATAAAATACCTACAATTACCTACAATTAAACCTAACACTACACTATCAATACATTAATTAAATACAATATCTACAAATAAATACAATGAAATAAACTAACTAAAGTACAAAAAATAAAAAAGAACTAAGTTACAAAAAATAAAAAAATATTTACAAACATCAGAAAAATATTACAACAATTTTAAACTAATTACACCTACTCTAAGCCCCCTAATAAAATAACAAGACCCCCAAAATAAAAAAACCCTATTCTAAATTCCTATTCAAAGCTCTTTTACCTTACCAGCCCTGAACAGGGCCCTTTGTAAGGCATGCCCCAAAGAATTCAGCTCTTTTGCCTGTAAAAAAAACACATACAATACCCCCCCCAACATTACAACCCACCACCCACATACCCCTAACCTAACCCAAACACCCCTTAAATAAACCTAACACTAAGCCCCTGAAGATCTTCCTACCTTATCTTCACCATACCAGGTTCACCGATCGATCCAGAAGAGCTCCTCCGATGTCCTGATCCAAGCCCAAGCAGGGGGCTGAAGATGTCCATGATCCGGCTGAAGTCATCATCCAAGCGGGAGCTGAAGAGGTCCATGATCCGGCTGAAGTCTTCTATCAACGGCATCTTCAATCTTCTTTCTTCCGGATCCATCTTGTAGACCTCCGACGCGGAACATCCTGCTGGCCCGACGGACTACCAACAAATGAAGGCTCCTTTAAGGGACGTCATCCAAGATGGCGTCCCTCGAATTCTGATTGGCTGATAGGATTCTATCAGCCAATCGGAATTAAGGTAGGAAAATTCTGATTGGCTGATGGAATCAGCCAATCAGAATCAAGTTCAATCCGATTGGCTGATCCGATCAGCCAATCAGATTGAGCTCGCATTCTATTGGCTGTTCCGATCAGCCAATAGAATGCGAGCTCAATCTGATTGGCTGATCGGATTGGCCAATCGGATTGAACTTGATTCTGATTGGCTGATTCCATCAGCCAATCAGAATTTTCCTACCTTAATTCCGATTGGCTGATAGAATCCCATCAGCCAATCGGAATTTGAGGGACGCCATCTTGGATGACGTCCCATAAAGGAACCGTCATTCGTCGGGAAGTCGTCATCGGAAGAAGATGGGTCCGCAGTGGAGGTCTTCAAGATGGAGCCGGTCCTCATCGGATGAAGATAGAAGATGCCGCTTGGAAGAAGATGGTTGCCGGTCCGGATCTACTCTTCTTCCCGGATAGGATGAAGACTTTGGAGCCTCTTCTGGACTTCTTCAGCCGTCGGATGATGGATGTCTAGCCCCCGCTTGGGCTTAGATGAAGATATCGGAGCCAGGACGGATCGGTGTGATACCCGGTGAGGGGAATACAAGGTAGGAAGATCTTCAGGGGCTTAGTGTTAGGTTTATTTAAGGGGGGTTTGGGTTAGATTAGGGATATGTGGGTGGTGGGTTGTAATGTTGGGGGGGGGTATTGTATGTGTTTTTTTACAGGAAAAAGAGCTGAATTTCTTGGGGCATGCCCCGCAAAGGGCCCTGTTCAGGGCTGGTAAGGTAAAAGAGCTTTGAACTTTTGTAATTTAGAATACGGTAGGGCATTTTTTATTTTGGGGGGCTTTGTTATTTTATTAGGGGGCTTAGAGTAGGTGTAATTAGTTTAAAATTGTTGTAATATTTTTCTTATGTTTGTAAATACTTTTTTATTTTTTGTACTTTAGTTAGTTTATTTCATTGTAGTTATTTGTAGGTATTGTATTTAATTAATTTATTGATAGTGTAGTGTTAGGTTTAATTGTAGGTAATTGTAGGTATTTAATTTAATTTATTTATTGATCGTGTAGTGTTAGGTTTAATTGTAACTTAGGTTAGGATTTATTTTACAGGTAATTTTGTAATTATTTTAACTATTTTAGCTATTAAATAGTTCTTAACTATTTAATAGCTATTGTACCTGGTTAAAATAAATACAAAGTTACCTGTAAAATAAATATAAATCCTAAAATAGCTATAATATAATTATGATTTATATTGTAGCTATATTAGGGTTTATTTTACAGGTAAGTATTTAGTTTTAAATAGGAATAATTTATTTAATAAGAGTTAATTTATTTCGTTAGATTTAAATTATATTTAACTTAGGGGGGTGTTAGTGTTAGGGTTAGACTTAGCTTTAGGGGTTAATACATTTATTAGAATAGCGGCAATATTCGGTCGGCAGATTAGGGGTTAATAATTGAAGTTAGGTGTCGGCGATGTTAGGGAGGGCAGATTAGAGGTTAATAAATATAATATAGGGGTCGGCGGTGTTAGGGGCAGCAGATTAGGGGTACATAGCTATAATGTAGGTGGCGGCTCTTTGCAGTCGGCAGATTAGGGGTTAATTATTGTAGGTAGGTGGCGGCGACGTTGTGGGGGGCAGGTTAGGGGTTAATAAATATAATATAGGGGTCGGCGATGTTAGGGCAGCAGATTAGGGGTACATAGCTATAATGTAGCTGGCGGCAGCGTGCGGACGGCAGATTAGGGGTTAATAAGTGTAGGTAGCTGGCGGCGACGTTGTGGGGGGCAGATTAGGGGTTAATAAATATAATATAGGGGTCGGCGGTGTTAGAGGCAGCAGATTAGGGGTACATAAGGATAACGTAGGTGGCGGTCGGCAGATTAGGGGTTAAAAAAATTTAATCGAGTGTCGGCGATGTGGGGGGGCCTCGGTTTAGGGGTACATAGGTAGTTTATGGGTGTTAGTGTACTTTAGGGCACAGTAGTTAAGAGCTTTATGAACCGGTGTTAGCCCAGAAAGCTCTTAACTACTGACTTTTTTCTGCGGCTGGAGTTTTGTCGTTAGAATTCTAACGCTCACTTCAGCCACGACTCTAAATACCGGAGTTAGAAAGATCCCATTGAAAAGATAGGATACGCAATTGACGTAAGTGGATCTGCGGTATGGAAAAGTCGCGGCTGAAAAGTGAACGTTAGACCCTTTTTTGACTGACTCCAAATACCGGCGGTAGCCTAAAACCAGCGTTAGGAGCCTCTATCGTTGGTTTTCACGGCTACCGCCAAACTCCAAATCTAGGCCTTAGTAAGCTTAACAAATACTATGATGTTCCTTCCTCTGTGGAAGTGTTTCCTGTTCCAGACCGTGTGACGGAGATTTTTTCACAGGAATGGGAGAAGCCAGGATACCTTTCTCCCTGTCTCCCATTTTTAAAAAGATGTTTCCTGTTGCTGAGCTGACTCCATTAAAGATTCATGGCGCACGGTGCCTAAAGTAGAAGGGGCTATTTCTGCTCTGGCTAAGAGAACTACGATCCCTATAGAGGATAGCTGCTCTTTTAAGGATCTCATGGACAAGAAGCTGGAGGCTTATTTGAAAAAGATGTATGTTCATCAGGTTCCTCAATGGCAACCTGCAGTTTGTATTGCCACAGTAGCAAGTGCTGCATCTTATTTGTGCGATGCCTTGTCTGAATCAATTTTAGTTGAGACTCCGTTAGAAGAAGAAAATTTGCCAATTCCTTTATTTCTGATGCTAACATGCAAGTTATTAGACTGTCTGGCTTCACTGTCCTAGTATAACGGTTCAACTAGAGTGCAGTTTCTGGAACACAAATGCAGTACCAAAAGTAATGGAATGTCACACTTAACTGATAGAATTCCTCTATGAGTGAAAAGGAATTAACTCAGAAAGTGGTTTTGCTCAGATTGTATATTAACTGACAAGCCAGACAGAAGGTTCTGTAGGTGACTGGAGGAGATGTTATTACAGCATCCAGAGAAATTGATAGCAGATTTAAATGGCTATGTTTTCTAGACACCGCTGTTCAGCAGAGCAACATATACCAGCTGGACAAGGTAATTTACAATTAGACACAGTTCGTATGAGCAGTAGCAACAAAGTTTGTAAGCAGGAGAGAAATATGGCAAAACAGATTGCGGTAATGTGTAGGAGAGTAGCGGTACCTGATTGTTTCTCACTGCAAGGCTTATGTGTGATCCTCCGGAGCTGCGGTAAGTTGTGTGGAGCTGGTGCCGGGGAAACCGGAAGTGACGTCACGCTGTATCGGAGGAGAGTTCAGCTGACAGGCAGTGTTTGAAATCAGCGTGTGGAAGTGCTGTAGGAATAAGGTAGACGTATCATAGAATCTTGAGCTGCAATGTACATACCCCACTGATTGAGAGTAACAAGTTGTAAGGCTTAGTCCAAAAGAGAGGCAATTAGATTAATCCGTTGATGTAGAGAGAAGTTACATAATAGAATATAACTTCCAGGAATGCGTGGCAGACTTCACAAAGGCTTGTTATCTTAGAACCACCTAAACACAATACTAAGCACAGGTTGAAAAGTGAGCAGGTGTCTTAAAGGAAAATTAACCAATGATATGGAAGTGGGCGTAAGTGAGAGGTGAAGCAGGAAGGTGGATCCTGACACCTAGCCTGCAGGGCTTTGTGGCTAAAATCTTGGTCAGCTGATGTTACCTCCAAGTCCAAACTTCTGGCTCTTCCTTACAAGGATAAAACCTTGTTTGGACCTGGTCTGGCAGAAATAATATCTGATATTACAGGTGGAAAAAGGTCTTTTCTACCATAAGACAAGAAAAACAGACCTAAAGGACTTCAAAGTAATTTTCGTTCCTTTCGTAACTTTAAAAGTCAAAAGTCTCCCTCTGCCTCTTCCAAGCAAGAGCAGTCCAAGGGGAATATTTATCAAAGCCTTAACTATGCTGCATTCGCCGGCACCAATACGCTCGCCTAACATTTCGGCCGCGGACCTGAATACGCTCTCAGTATTTATAAAAAAAAGCCGCCAAAAAGACGCGGGCCAAGTACGGGGCAATGAGCATTGGACTGTTGTTAACTAACAGTCATCAATGACGCTGCTATTCGGCTTTTTACCAACTTTATTTATACCCTGTCACTAAATGCCGCCACTATACTAAAATGTTTAACCCCTATCCCGCCGCTCCTGGACCCCGCCGCAACCTAAATAAAGTAATTAACCCCTCTCCCGCCGCTCCCGGACCCCGCCGCAACCTAAAGTTATTAACCCCTATCCTGCCACTCCCGGACCCTGCCGCCACTAAATAAATGTATTAACCCCTAAACCTCTGGCCTCCCATATCACTACCACTAACTAAACCTATTAACCCCTAAACTGCCAGCCCCCCACATCGCCATAAACTAAATTAAGCTATTAATCCCTAAACCTAACAACCCGCTAACTTTGAATTAAAATTACAACATCCCTATCTTCAAATAAATTAAAACTTACCTGTAAACTAATTTTAAACTATTAATTAACCTACCCTATTATACTACAATTAAATTAAACTACCAATTAAATTAGCTAAATTACATTTTAAAAAATCCTAACCCTACTAAAATTATTTAAATATAGTATTAAACCTTATTAAAAATTACTAAATTACAAAAATAAATAAATGCTAACTTACAAAAAAATAAAAAAACCACTAAATTACGGGGGGGAAAACACATTATCAAAAATAAAAAAGAATTACACCTAATCTAATAGCCCTATCAAAATAAAAAGTCCCCCCAAAATAAAAAACCCTAGCCTACAATAAACTACCAATTGCCCTTAAAAGGGTCTTGTGTGGGGCATTGCCCCAAATAAATTGGCTCTTTTACCTGTAAAAAAAAATACAAACACCCCCCAACAGTAAAACCCACCACTCAACCAACCAACCCCCCAAATAATAACCCTATCTAAAATAACCTAAGCTCCCCAAAAGGGCATTTGTATGGGCATTGCCCTTAAAAGGACATTTAGCTCTTTTACATGCCCAGACCCTACTCTAAAAGTAAAACCCACCCAAAAAAACCTTTAAATAAACCTAACACTAACCCCCGACGATCCACTTACAGTTATTGAAGTCCTGCTTGAAGGATCCATCCAGTCAGCAATGTCCTCATCCAGACGGCAAGAAGTCTTCATCCAGACGGCATCTTCTATCCTCATCCATCCGGCGCGGAGCAGGTCCATCCTGAAGATATCCAGTGCAGAGCTCCTCTTCAATATGGTCACCGCCGTAAACTGGAACTTCAATGCAAGTGACGTCATCCAAGATGCCGTCTCTTGCATTCCTATTGGCTGAAAGGTTCCAATCAGCCAACAGGATTAGAGCTGATAAAATCCTATTGGCTGTTCCAATCAGCCAATAGGATTTGAGCAGCTCTCATCCTATTGGCTATTCCAATCATCCAATAAGATTGAGCTCTCATCCTATTAGCTGATTGTAACAACCAATAGGATGAGAGCTGCTCAAATCCTATTGGCTGATTGAAACAGCCAATAGGATTTTAGCAGCTCTAATCATATTAGCTGATTGAAATCTTTCAACCAATAGGAATGCAAGGGACGCCATCTTGGATGACGTCACTTGCATTGAAGTTCCAGTTTACAGTGTCGACCATATTGAAGAGGAGCTCCGCGCCGGATGTCTTTAGGATGGAACCGCTCCGCGCTGGATGGATGAAGATAGAAGATGCCATCTGGATGAAGACTTCTCCGGCTCGATGAATATTGAAGAGGCCGCCTGGATGAAGACTTCTTGCTGGCTGGATGGATCCTTCAAGCGGGGGTTAGTGTTAGGTTTATTTAAGGGTTTTTTGGGTGGATTTTATTTTTAGAGTAGGGTCTAGGCAGGTAAAAGAGCGAAATGCCCTTTTAAGGGCAATGCCCATACAAATGCCCTTTTCAGGGCAATGGGGAGCTTAGGTTATGTTAGGGTTTTTATTTAGGGGGGTTGGTTGGGTGGTGGGTTTTACTGTTGGGGGGTGTTTGTATTTTTTTTACAGGTAAAAGAGCTAATTTCTTTGGGGCAATGCCCCACAAAAGGCCCTTTTAAGGGCCATTGGCAGTTTATTGTAGGCTAGGGTTTTTTTATTTGGGGGGGGGGGGCTTTTTTATTTTGATAGGGCCATTAGATTAGGTGTAATTCTTTTTTATTTTTGAGAATGTGGTTTGGTTTTTTTCGTAATTTTTTTATTTTTTGTAATTAAGAGTTTTTTTTTTTTTTGTAATTTAGTCATTTTTAATAAGGTTAAATAGTATATTTAAATAATTTTAGTAGGGTTAGGTTTTTTTAATATGTAATTTAGTTAATTTAATTAGTAGTTTAATTTAAGTGTAGTATAATAGTTAGGGTAGGTTAATTAATAGTTTAAAAATAGTTTATTTTAATTCTACAGGTAAGTTTAAATTTATTTGAAGATAGGGATGTTGTAATTTTAATGTAAAGTTAGCGGGTTGTTAGGTTTAGGGGTTAATAGCTTAATTTAGTTTATGGCGATTTGGGGGGCTGGCGGTTTAGGGGTTAATATGTTTATTTAGTGGAAGTGATGTGGGACGCCAGAGGTTTAGGTTTATTACGTTTATTTAGGTTGCAGCAGGGTCGGGGAGCGGCAGAATAGGGGTTAATAACATTATGTAGGTCACGGTGATGTTGGGACAGCATAGCCATGAGGGTACCTGTTAACTATCTGATAACTTTGAAAAAGTGTCAAATAGAGCCTAATGTGTATTCAGAACATCTGTAATGACGTAAGCATCGATCTGCGTCGGATTGAGACAGGCGGATCGCATGTTACCTCACAAATGTCAACTTTTGCCGGTCTGTAGGCTTTGAAAACTAGGTCGGATCAAGCTCACAACAATTAGGCTGTGGAATTTTGGCGTATTTGCGGTTGACTGCTTGATAAATATCTTGGAAACCCAATCAGTCTTGGAAAAAGGGGAAGCAATCTAAGAAACCATCAGCTGAGTTAAAGTCAGCATGAAGGGTTTGCCCCCGGTCCGGGATCGGATCAAGTGGGGGGGAGACTTTCCCTGTTTTGTCAAGCGTGGATACGAGATGTCCCAGATCCTTGGGCTGTGGATATAGTATCTCAGTGTTACAAAATAGAATTCAAATCTTGCCCTCCCAGGGGCAGATTCCACCTTTCAAGATTATCTACAGACTAGGTAAAAAAAGAGGCATTATTGAACTGCGTTCAGGACCTTTTCTCCCTAGGAGGGATTGTTCCAGTTCCACTAAGGGAACAGGGTCTAGGTTTTTACTCAAATCTTTTTGTAGTTCCCAAAAAAGATGGAACTTTCTACCTATTTTAGAACTGAAGTGTCTCAACAAGTTTCTCAGGGTACCTTCCTTCAAAATGGAAACCATACATTCCATTCTTCCTTTGGTCCAAGAGGGTCAGTTCATGACGACCATAGACCTGATAGATGCGTAGCTTCATGTTCCCATCCACAGGGATCATAACAAGTTCCTGAGATTTGCCTTTCTAGACAAACACTTTCAGTTTGTGACTCTTCGGTTTGGCCTTGCCACAGCTCCCAGAATTTTCTCAAAGGTTCTAGGGGCTCACTTGTTAGTGATCAGGTCTGGGGGAATTGCAGTGGCGCCATACCTGGATGACATATTGGTTCAGGCACCATATTTTCAACAAGCAAACTCTCATCCAGAGATCTTGTTGTCTTTTCTACATTCCCACAAATGGAAAGTGAATCTGGAAAAGAGTTCCCTTGTTCCAGCTACAAGGGTGGTTTTCTTAGGGACCATAATAGATTCCCTATCTATGAATTTGTGTTCACAGATGCCAGCCTGCTAGGCTGGGGAGCAGTCTGGGACTCGTTAAAGGCGCAAGGACTATGGACTCGGGAGGAATCTGCTCTCCCCATAAACATCTTGGAGTTGAGAGTGATTTACAATGCTCTGATGGCTTGGCCTCAGTTGTCCTTAGCCCGGTTCATCAGGTTCCAATCGGACAACATCACCTCAGTGGCTTACATCAATCACCAAGGAGGAACTCAGAGTTCCTTAGCCATGAGGAAGGTGTCTCGGATTATTCAGTTTGCGGAATCTCACAATTGTTGTCTATCTGCCATCTACATTCCAGGAGTGGACAAATGGGAGGAGGATTTCCTGAGCAGACAGACATTTCATCCCGGGGAGTGGTCTCTACATCCGGAGGTGTTCTCCAGGTTAACCCTCAAGTGGGGGGTGCCAGAGTTGGATTAGATGGCGTCTCGACAGAATGCCAAGCTTCCAAGGTATGGTTCAAGGTCAAGAGATCCGCAGGCAGCTCTGATAGATGCTCTGGCGGTTCCTTGGAATTTCAATCTAGCATACCCGTTTTCTCCGTTTGCTCTCCTTCCACGATTCATTGCTCGTATCATACAGGAGAGAGCGTCGGTAATTCTAATAGCTCCTGCATGGCCTCGCAGAATCTGGTATGCAGACCTGGTGAAGATTTCATCTCTTCCACCTTGGAGGTTACCTCTGAGGAAGGACCTTCTAAATCAGCGTCCATTCTTCCATCCAAATTTCGTTTCTCTGAAGCTGACTGCTTGGAGATTGAACGCTTAGTTCTGACTAAGCGTGGGTTTTCTGAGTCGGTCATTGAGACCATGATCCAGACTCCGAAGCTTGTTACTCATAAAATTTACCATAAGGTATGACGTAAGTACCTTTATTGGTGTGAATCAAAGGGCTACTCTTGGAGTAGGGTCAGGATTCCTAGAATTTTGTCCTTTCTCCTGGAAAGTCTGCAGAAAGAATTGTCAGTCAATTCTCTGAAAGGTCAGATTTCTGCATTATCTATTCTTTTACATAAGCATGGCGGATGTGCCAGATGTTCAGTCTTTTTGTCAGGCCCTGGTCAGAATCAGGCCTGTGTTTAAACCTGTTGCTCCCCCTTGGAGCCTTAACCTTGTTCATAAAGTTTTGCAGCAGGTTCTGTGTGAGCCAATGCATTCCATAGATATCAAGTTGTTATCTTGGAAGGTTTTGTTTCTTATTGCTATCTCTTCTGCTCGGAGAGTTTTGGAACTCTCGGCTTTGCAGTGTGATTCGCCTTACCTTATCTTTCATGCGGATAAGGCGGTTCTTCGTACTAAATTGGGGTTTCTCCCTAAAGTTGTTTCAGATAGAAATATTAATCAGGAAATCGTTGTTCCTTCTCTCTATCCCAATCCTTCTTTGCATAAAGAACGTCTGTTGCACAACTTGGATGTTGTGCGTGCTCTAAAATTCTACCTACAGGCAACTAAGGATTTTCGCCCAAATCTTCTGCCCTGTTTGTTTGTTTCTCAGGAAAGCTACCGCTTCTTCTCTTTCCCTCTGGTTGAGAAGTATATCTCGCTTTGCTTATGAGACTGCTGGTCAGCAGCCTCCTGAGAGAATTAAAGATCATTCCACTAGGGCTGTCTCCTCTTCTTCGGCTTTCAAAAATTAAGCTTCTTTGGAACAGATTTGCAAGGCTGCAATTTGGTCCTCTCTGCATACTTTTTCCAAATTTGATACTTTTGCCTCAGCCAAGGCCTCTTTTGGGAGAAAGGTTCTTCAAGCGGTGGTGCCTTCTGTTTAGGTCTGCCTGTCTTGTTCTCCCTATTTATTCTGTGTCCTCTTAGCTTGGGTATTGGTTCCCACTAGTAATTAGAATGACGTTGTGGACTCTCCATGTCTTAAGAAAGAAAACAAAATGTATGCTTACCTGATACATTTCTTTCTTTCCGGACATGGAGAGTCAACAACCCCACCCTGAATTAGACATTTATTTTTTACTAAACCTCAGGCACCTCTACATCTTTGTGTTATTCTTTTTTCCATTTCCCTTCGGTCAAATGACTGTGGATTATGGGTAGGGGAGTGAAACTTAACAGCTTTGCTGTGGTGTTCTTTGCCTCCTCCTGCTGGCCAGGAGTGATATTCCTACTAGGAATTGTAATGACGTTGTGGACTCTCCATGTCCGGAAATAAATAAATTTATCAGATAAGCATACATTTTGTTTTTTAGTTGTTAAGGTATAAGAAGAGACCAAGGCAATGACTTACTAGCAATCACTGTTCTGCTGTTCTGCTTGAAAGTGGTCCTCTTCTCAATGGCGCTACTCCTACGTATATAGTAATGTCTGTATCTATCTGAAGCATAAACTATACACATGCACCTCTATATCCAGCGCGTTTTGTTACTGTACTTCATCAGAGATCAGGTTTATGTTGTAGAGACATTATGAAGACTTTATTCATGACAAATATGTTCTACCTACAGCGGTCATTACACATGTTGTTTTATTCCTTAAGGCTGACACATTATGGTCTTCAGGACTTCATGGATTTACCTTCCCCGGTGAACAGAACTAATAACAGCGACATGAGGAAAAGGCAGAATTGTGACGTGAGAAGTAATTCCACTGATTCCGGGGACTCTTCACAACAAGTGACAAAGAACAGTCAGATGAGTGAAAAACATACAAAGGTACATTTGTCTGTGTAATGGATATTACATACAGAATAAATGAGAGAACTGGTGTTAACAACGTTAAATGATGACTTATGTGCATATTGTACTTGTTTTTGTAGGACAGTTATAATTATGCTATTTATTGAGATATTTTACACAATTTGTTCTTTTTTTGCATATTAACATTTATTTGTCTGTGGGAGTTCTTCCTATAAGCCAATGAGGGAGGTGTATCATAGTTTGCCTCTGTGGGATTTCTTCCTATCAGCCAATCAGGGAGGTGTATCATAGTGTGCCTCTGTGGGAGTTCTTCCTATCAGCCAATGAGGGAGGTGTATCATAGTCTGCCTCTGTGGTAGTTCTTCCTATCAGCCAATGAGGGAGGTGTATCATAGTCTGCCTCTGGGGGAGTTCTTCCTATAAGCAAATGAGGGAGGTGTATCATAGTCTGCCTCTGTGGGAGTTCTTCCTATCAGCCAATGAGGGAGGTGTATCATAGTCTGCCTCTGTGGGAGTTCTTCCTATCAGCCAATGAGGGAGGTGTATCATAGCTTGCCTCTGTGGGAGTTCTTCCTATCAGCCAATGAGGGAGGTGTATCATAGTTTGCGTCTGTGGGAGTTCTTCCTATCAGCCAGTGAGGGAGGTGTATCATAGTTTGCGTCTGTGGGAGTTCTTCCTATCAGCCAATGAGGGAGGTGTATCATAGTCTGCCTCTGTGGGAGTTCTTCCTATCAGCCAGTGAGGGAGGTGTATCATAGCTTGCCTCTGTGGGAGTTCTTCCTATCAGCCAATGAGGGAGGTGTATCATAGCTTGCCTCTGTGGGAGTTCTTCCTATCAGCCAATGAGGGAGGTGTATCATAGCTTGCCTCTGTGGGAGTTCTTCCTATCAGCCAATGAGGGAGGTGTATCATAGTCTGCCTCTGTGGGAGTTCTTCCTATCAGCCAATGAGGGAGGTGTATCATAGTCTGCCTCTGTGGGAGTTCTTCCTATCAGCCAATGAGGGAGGTGTATCACAGCTTGCCTCTGTGGGAGTTCTTCCTATCAGCCAATGAGGCAGGTGTATCATAGTCTGCCTCTGTGGGAGTTCTTCCTATAAGCCAATGAGGGAGGTGTATCATAGTCTGCCTCTGTGGGAGTTCTTCCTATCATCCAATAAGGGAGGTGTATCATAGTCTGCCTCTGTGGGAGTTCTTCCTATCAGCCAATGAGGGAGGTGTATCATAGTCTGCCTCTGTGGGAGTTCTTCCTATAAGCCAATGAGGGAGGTGTATCATAGTCTGCCTCTGTGGGAGTTCTTCCTATCAGCCAATGAGGGGGGTGTATCATAGCTTGCCTCTGTGGGAGTTCTTCCTATCAGCCAATGAGGGAGGTGTATCATAGTCTGCCTCTGTGGGAGTTCTTCCTATCAGCCAATGAGGGAGGTGTATC
>NC_069506.1:1875687-1905687 GCF_027579735.1 Bombina bombina | reverse complement strand
TTTTATAATTTTTGACCTGTTTTTTGATCTCATACATATATTATTATTTTTCAATTTTTTCGATTTTTTTTCAACCTGTTTTGGATTCTATTTTTGATCTATTTTTACAGTTTTTGGCCTGTTTATACATACACATTTTTTTATTTTTTATTTTTTGTTTTTTTGATTCTTTAGGAATCCCTATGAGATTCCATGCTTTGGTGAGAGTCCACGATAACCCGCTGTAACATATTTGCTTTTTCTTGGATAATTGCTCTTTTTGATATGATTATTTTTTCAATACGAAATATTTGTTCTCTGTCAGTTCTCCATGTGCCAATTTCTGTTTTTTTGTTTTTAACTGTTTCATTTTAATTGTACTGTTCGTGTGGTGTATCACTCCAAGGAGTGGTTACACAATTCCTATTGGATCCTTCTGCAGTTTTGTCATGCCCTATATGATGTAGCCCCTTTTTGTCATCCCCCCTCTCCCCCCCCCTTGCTTCCCCTTGGGGGTATAGCTAGATGCCCGAGATCGGGGCAGTGACATGTTGTGATTAACATGTGTGGATATATGTCTTTATGTTTATGCACTTTTAGGTGATAATTTTAGTTTCACTCATTTAGACACATGTTTTTATTGTCTATATTCTTTAAATATATTTTTTTGGGAAATTTTTTCAGTCCTCTTTTTTCACAGACGGGGATTGTATAATTTTTAAGTGATAATTTTTAAGTGTTGATTCACGTTAGGATTTGAGCAATAGGCTCATTTATTTATGCACTATGAGTTAATAACACGCCCATTGGGGCCAGACATATAGCGATTGGCTAAGTTTGCTTTACTGATTTATAGATGGCAATTTTTAAGTAAATATATCACACATGATGGACACCAATTGGTGTTCTAGAAGTAAATCCTTGTTATATGTTTAGTTATGTGCACCCAAGGGCATGATACACTGGATATAGCTGCTCTTTGCTTTATGTACATCTTGATAATTTGTACATGGCGATTTCGCTATATATGATACGGTTGCTGGTGCACAGAGGGATTGGAACAATGTGCTTATATTGACTTATATATTGGTGTATTTTGTGGCATTGTGGTTGTTGATTTTTGTTTTAGTTTTTGTTTTGATTTTTGTTTGCGTTTTGGATTGCGGTATATCGGATGTCAGTGTATTTACGATTGAGACATGCAAGCCTTTATGTGTACGCCTATTTTTCGTTGTGGCTCCTTGCCATTGGCTTTTTGGATTGTGGTGTATTAGATATTAGCATATTTACTACTGAGGCATGCACGCTCCTATATATACGCCCATTCTTCTACATGGCACTTTGCCATTGGACGATTCTTTGTTGACATGTTTGATAGTTTTCTACAAGGCGATCGGCTACATAGTATCTAGAAAGGCGCATGTAATAAGTAACTCAGCAGTATATGCGCTATTGTGTGTGGTGATGCTTATTTTTTTCGAGTGTTAGAGTTGTACCGTGGTTTGTGTCCCTAGTAATCAGGGGCTGATCGGTAACTTTGTTTGATGGCTATAGACGTACAGCTGATCGCGTCCCTGGCAACAAGGGGCGGATCAGGAGTATGAGGAATGACGAATTGGAACCTATTACAAGTTGAGTTTTGCAATCCAATGTTTGATTGGATGGTCAACAATAGACGACTTTATGATTTTTTGCATCTATTTAGACGATTGATAACCACATATGATATTTATTGTAATTAGAGGGCATGACTACTAGCATTGGGGTCCAAAGGGAATTTGTTTTTAAAGCATTTTTTCAATAACGTTATAACAGTCACATGCACAATTTGGATTATGTTCTTTCATTGGTCACTATATGGGTGTGTGTAATTATTCAGCCTGGATTGGCTGAACCTGAGGGGAGTGTATTTGGGAGCCTATTTAAGGCAGCTTTTGTTCAGTGTTTATTTGTCAGAGGAAGGGACTGTTGTTGTCCCGAAACGTCACAAACTACATTAAATTTTTGGTCACTTTTTGATGAAAATCCAGTGAGTGCTTCTTTTTTGCTTTTTATATATATATATATATATATATATATATATATATATATATATATATATATAAAGATTAGTGTAGGAAGACGTCACAGGGTCTTTCTTTAGATAAATACAAATAGTATTTTATTTGACGTATCAGGTATTACCCCGTTTTCAAAAATAAGCATAACAATAAACAGTGAACTCACCCCCTTAATATCCCTGCACAGCAAACATCAGCGCGGCGCTCTCTCCGCCTCCCGGAAGTTACCCGATGCGAGTGGTCATGGCAACCGGACGCTCAGACATGAGCGCCGTGTCTTTACTTAAAAACATAGGTAAAACGTGCTGACAGGAGCCATTGCATTTACAGAAAGTGATGATATCACACAGAAGTCTAGGACATACCGCTTGTTCCCTACTGGGAGAGGATACAAATTATCGCTGTACATGACAGTATTACATTGCGGTTACAGTCCAGTAACATATCGTAAATGTTGTACCCAAAATGCATTCACATTTATGCAGACTCAAAGGTTTAGTTTATATACAGTGAAAAAAGGGATCCATAACATGGTATATTATATATTACACATGAAGCCATACCGTATTACAATGCGTTTCTATTTGTGTCTCATTTTAGCAGGAGTGTATAAGTAGAGAGGCATATTCATGCAAGCTAGGCCATATATATCACATATACATAACATAACAGATATGTGTCAGGGGATACATACTATTAATCTAAATGGTGAAATTACACGGGTATACATTAGTAGCTCAGTATATGCAGAGAATTATGCAGTACATACAAAATGTTACAAAACTGCTACAAAAACAGAATATTGCAGTATAGAAACATAAGGGATTAAATGCCATATCCTCCTCTGTGGGAAGAATTACCATAAATTACCTATTTACATTCTTAAGTTTAATGTAAATCTTTAACTTCATTTCTAACATAGAAATAAACACACAGACAACTTTTTGGTTATAAAACCCGCAGGTCACGTTTATTTTGGCAACACAGGAACCAAATGACCAGCACGAAGAAACATGGACCAGGGGGGCGGCAATCAGGTACTAGCTAATGCGTAGTAGCCCATGCTAACAAGATGGGCAGTACCAGGGCGCAGGAGAGGAAGCAGAGCGTAGTTCAATACTGGAAAGGCATAGGGAGTTCTCAGCTTCGAATCACACGGGCAGGGAACACCCCAGACACGCATCTGAGGACTTCACCCCTGGCCGGAAGTAGCCGTCACTCAACCTCGATCACATCCTGCCCCCGGACACTGTCCACCCGCCACAAGATCGCCCACATATCCAGGGCCACTCTCGCCACCACCCAAACTCACACAAATATGAGTAGGGACTTTCTTAGGTCTTCAATAAACAGGTCCATGCCATGATCCAAAAGATGTACACCGTCGCCTCGGTAGAGGCTCCGGTCAGCTGCCGTAATGGTTTTGTGCTCCACAACAAAGCCCCCTAAGCTCAAACGTCAATTTCCTTACGTCCCTATTGAGCTTTTCCTGACCTGAACGCTGCCTATGGTTGGCCATATTATGCCACGTCAACCTAGGAATGATATTCGACCAACCCATTCTCACACCATTCATCCAAGATTTGAAGGTGCGCAGGTCCGACTGGATTACTGCGCTCAAATCCCGGCTGGGAATTGAGCCAAAATCATTTCCACCTAAGTGTATGATCAAAACATGGGTTTCTCCCAACGCCTCATGGCGTCTTGCAGTAATCCAGGCAGATCTGCCCAGCAAAGGCCTCTTCTCCATAACCACCTAACAGCCACCCTAGATGAGGAGAACCCAAGCTGCTGTCCTCAACCTAGGAATAATATTCGACCAACCCATTCTCACACCAGGCATCCAAGCTTTGAAGGTGCGCAGGTCCAACTGGATTACTGCGCTCAAATCCCGGCCGGGAATTGAGCCAAAATCATTTCCACCTAAGTGTATGATCAAAACATGGGGTTTCTCCCAACGCCTCATGGCGTCTTGCAGTAATCCAGGCAGATCTGCCCAGCAAAGGCCTCTTCTCCATAACCACCTAACAGCCACCCTAGATGAGGAGAACCCAAGCTGCTGTCCTCCAGGTCGAGTAGACGCTCGGATGGCTGCCCAGTGCACAAACGAGTGCCCGATGATCCAGGCACGAAGCGGACCACTGCTAGACCCTGTAACAGAAACAAGTGTTAGGTCATATCATAACAGTGAAAACAACACAACATCAACACACCGTACTTATTAGCAGTTGGATAAAATGGGTCTCACATATATTTGATACCTCCTGGATTTCCACCTCCCCAATGCCATTATACGGTCAGCAGACCAACCTAAAGCTGCTGCAGTCGTAGTAGCCCCCCACCCTAAATTAGTGAGGAGCTATGGTATTGGGATTTAAACCTGCCTTTTCTGCCGCCCATCCCAAGACCCTCCTGAACTGAAACCTCGTAAGAGGGGTACCATCCTGATGAATCAAAAATCTCTTTGCACCCACTGGACGCATGTCCGAGATGGCCTTCAACAGGACACAAGGGCAATTGGCAGAACCCTGATGTGCAGGGAGTGACAGCCGAGCACCCCTACCTTCCTGATCCACTTTGGGTCTAGGGATGAATAGCAACACCCCATTATCCGCAAATCTAACTTGTTCGGTCAGCAAGCCTCCCACTTTTGCCATCTTAGATTGCGGAACCAATTCCCCCACTCGCAGGGCACCATGAAATGCCATGGTGAACGCTGCGTAAAAAAGCTGAACCTCATTGTCCGAGGAACAGCCATCAGGTAGAACCTGAAGCAAGAGGACCAACCGATCAGCAGTTATGGGTTCCCTAATGTCAGGTCGTCGCACCTCCGACCTGCCCCAGCCCCGAAGAATTTAGCGAACCAAAAACGTCTTGGAAGAGTCCGTCAGTGTGAACAATTCACAGAAAAAGGATACTGCTGCCAACCGCGCAGCCACCACCCCCTTTTTTGCTTGCTTAGTCCTAAACTCAGCGAGCCAGCGCAACAGCCAATCTTGCTCACCTGCGCAGGAAGGAAATCCCTGAACATCACAGAAGAATACCGATTCTTCGCAATACCTCACATAAGACTTCCAAGTGGAAGGTGCCAGGGATGCCTTCAGTAATGGAATCAAAGACTGCCATCCAGCGCCACCTGCCAAAGGAAGGGAGGACAAGGAACACCATGAGTTGCAGCGTTAAGAGCAAACTTCCTAAACTTTTCCCATTGAAAACGAGAAAGCGCATCAGCTATAATATTAGCAACCCCAGGGACATGTCGAGCCTGAAACTCAATGTTCCGCTTAAGGCATCCCAAGACCAGAATCCTAAGATATCTAACCACTGGTGGGGATGAAGATGAAAGTCCATTGATGGCAAAAACTACACTCAAATTGTCCGTCCAAAAAACGTCGGAACTGTTTTCAAGTTTGCCCCCCCATATCTCCAGCGCCACCAGAATGGGGAAAAGCTCCAGGAGGCACATGTTCCTGGTAAGCCCCCTAGCCGTCCACTCAACCGGCCAGTGCTCAGCGTTCCACTCGCCATCGAGATAAGCAACGTAGCCAAAAGCCCCCACAGCTCCCGTAAACAGGTGAATGGACTGCGCAGATGTCTGAGGCTTTCTCTAAATACAAACCCCATTAAAATCCCAAAGGAACAGATCCCAAACCTGGAGATCGTCCTTCGTGTCTTTGCTAATCTGTATTCTTGCCTTGGGGGAGGTCAGCCCCAGCAACAGGCACTCCATTCTTTTCAGAAAAATTCTCCCCAGACTCCAGCAATGCTGCCACCTCCCTGTCAGGGTACAGCCCGAGCCATGGTTTAATTGCGGCCTCCCTCAGTGGGGTACCCGCCCTTACCGACAACAGGGCCTCTTGACCCAGTTCTGTCTTGTTTTTCACCCTTCTTAACACAATCTGCAGCCGGATGAAGTCCCCTGCAGTTGTGGCACGCATGCCGAAAGGAACAGGCAATTCCCAGCACGCAGTGCTTGTCTTGAAATTTCCAACAGACCCCGGCGGGGCGTCTGCTAAATCTACTGGCTGAGCGGACCTGCTGTGAACCTGCTGGAGGAGGCAAAGCCCCTGGGACTTTCTCAGGACCCAGCCGGGCCCAAAGCTGCATCTCC
Organism: Bombina bombina; assembly: GCF_027579735.1. Classification (NCBI taxonomy): domain Eukaryota; kingdom Metazoa; phylum Chordata; class Amphibia; order Anura; family Bombinatoridae; genus Bombina; species Bombina bombina. The sequence continues at coordinate 1,899,537 of NC_069506.1, read as the reverse complement.
ACACATCCAAAGTCTAGCAGCGGATTACCTACCATCTTCCTTTGGAATTCCTCGTCATAAGCCCCCAGACTCCATCATGATAATTCTCCGCAATTATTTCCATATTCTCCATTTATTTTAATACGGCTAGACACTGGTCCGGCCACTTTTCTAAGAAACAAGAAGCGTAAATCCTGAAACAACGTCGCCCTTCATGGAACGTGTCAGGGCGCTGGTATTTCTTTGGCCCGGTCCCATCCTCTGCTCTCTCCTTCTGTCTCAAGGCTTCCACAGAGAGCTCAAAGATATTAACATACTTCCCCTCCTGAATGCGCCGAACCGTCTTAGTCTTAAGATGTTTGTGCAAGTCGTGGGAGGACCAAGACCGGGTATCACCGTGGAACGCCACCTTACGGTTAGCAGGCCCACGCACCTCGCTGACTCCAGATCTGGGTTGGGATGCCCTATCAGACTTATCAGAGGTAACAGGTTCAGAAGATCTTTGCAACCCCCTCTTAGCTGATTTTTTTCTTCTTCTGTCAACAACCTAAGCATTTTGTACATACGTTTATGCCCTTTAGCATTTAAACCCAACTCTTTATCATTCTCTGACCCAGAATCATCCAAGGATGACGTGAAACCCCTGAACCTCACTGAAACTGAAGACTCACCAGTTTGCGAACCCGTCCTGGTCGGTATCGCCACCACTCCTGAATTAGATGGATGCTCATCCTCCGACACCATTGAATCTGGGCCACTCTCAGCTCCTCTCTCCAAGCCACTTCCGGAATCTCCCGTAGTCACCATGTCGCTATCCTGCAAAACAGAATGCCAGAGAGGATTACCACGAAGGGGAAGATCAGCTCTGCCCTTCCCCCTGCCCTCAGACTGCTCACGCAACCCTTCATGCATGCCATGTTCACCTGCGCGATTTTCAACCTCAACATACACACTTCGTTCATCCTCAGAAAAATCTTTTATATTTTCGCTGAAATGAACTGATTTCTGGGCCTGGGGAGGGGCCTTCTTGCGACTCCTAGTTGGCGCTAACGCCAACTCTAAGCTATGAAATTGCTCCAGGGAGCCCTGCCTGGCCGTGGATCTAGTGACTAACCTCCTTGCCGCAGTCGGAACCGCGACCGCTGCATGAGGCCTACTACTACCCCTAACATCACCTTGCATACCATAAACACCGCCAGTCGGCGCGCCACTCACACCACTCGAGACTTTACCAACCCCGCTAGCTTACTTCAAACCACTCTTATTGGGCCTAACAGGTGACGCATCACCTTTATTGTTGCCCGATGGGGCCTTTGCCCCCAACCGCGCCCCCTAGTAGCAGTAAGGACCCCCTTATTTTTCCCACCTAGGCCGCTAACAATGGCACCCTTTTGTACGTGCCCAGCAGAATGCCCCCTAGTAGGAAAATCCCCCACTTCATCCACATTGTCCCCGCGTGAAAAACAGCCTCAACATCAGTGACACCTCCTGCCCCCATCGCCCTAACCGACTTGCCCCCCAGAGCACAAGTTCCCCCCCCCCGCGGCACTCCTCTCTTACCGAAACTGCCGCGTGGGGAACTCGATCTGCTCCTCTTCGTCGTCTGGCGCGTAATGGCGGGTCCGGAAATTACGTCACCGGAAGTGACGTCACCGGAAGTACCGTCACTGGGGGACCCGAAACCGGAAGTTGACGCGGAGAAGGCCTGATACGTCGATGGAGCCTGGGCAACTGCCGACGAAGGACCGTGGACCACGTGGGACCCGCCCGGAGCCCCGGACAAGGCCGACGCCCACAGCTGGAACAGTGACACCGCCGCCACGATGGAATCCTGGGATATGGCCGCAGCAGTGGCAGGTAAGGCCGAACTGCTCCCACTATACCCACCATCTATTTGGGGCACAGTACATGACCACGAGGGACCGGGGGAAGATGCGGGAGGGCCCAAAACTAAACGGGTGTTGGCGGGAACTCTGGGCGGAACATTCGAAAGGCCCCGGTTGTAGAGGGGACGCTGGGAATGCTGGGGGGGGGGCGCCGCAAAATTACTACTACCCTGTGAAGACCTTACATAGGCCGCATGGCCTGAGGCCTCAGAAGCTACATCTGAGGGCCCATCTGCAACGTCCCAACCACCCTCCTGTGAAAAGGCCTCTAACAGGGCCTGATCTGAGATATCAGACATGCTAACAGCACCCTCACCACCACTAAGCTGACCCAGGGAAGGGGCAAGGGAAGAAGAAAGTAAAGGGGTTTGACCCACCATTTCAGGAGATGGCGCAATCCACTCTGCAGCTTCATCACTTTTGTCTACCACTTTTCTCTCTGTAGGTTCCTCCCTAGCCTCCATGTTTCGTTTTGGAAGCACTTTAGGTCTCCCTGAACGATTCATGTAAAAACTTTGAAGAAACCAGCAGAAAGAGGACTTGTACTTCCTGTACAGGGCTTAAAAAGGTAAGCTGGAACCCCTCCTCTCTATCTGCAACATTGTTTCATACACACAACAGAGCACTCCCACTCCTCCGTCTTGGCCTTAACCCTTATGTGCATTCCAGGCAATTTGCCTTACATTTCCTTTGTTACAGCACTATATCACCTATATTATACGGTATACTGTGTGTGGGTGAAACAACCCCAGATGGTTACTAGCTAGCTATAGACAACAATGCCAGTCCAAATGGACGTTGAGCCCCCTAGGGGTCATGGTCCCTAGGTTGAAAATCCATTGTGCCTCCCTTTGCAAGAGGATTTTTGCCCTATCACCCCCCTGTTCAATGGAGGGATGTGGTCAATGATAATAGAGAGTAGAGAAAGTGTATACCACTATACACAACAGAGCGCTGTTAGTTCTAATTCTAAAAATAAAAGCAAATCATATATCACAATGAAATAAAATAAGTGCTACTAATCAAATCAAACAACAAACAAATTGCATATAAAGTCTATGCAAGCTGTGATAAGTCCAATTAGAACAATAATAAGGTACTCACTATGTGAGATCCAAATAGGTAGTATTTTGATAAAAAAAAGTCCTATATTGATAGTCCTGCAGCTCCTCTAAGACAGGGCAACTCCAATGTTCCGGAAACGAAATGCACTATAAAATAAAAGAGGAAAGAAGCGCGGACTCAAGTGTAGCTATAAACTTTAATCATATAACACATAAGATACTAAAAACTCACAAGATGGCGATATAAATGCGCCCAACAATAAAGACTCCCAATAGAGAAAGTTCCACGAGCGGGTACACACGGGTCGGTGTAGTCTCTAGCCGTTCCGCCAGGACACCAGCAAATGAAGCACCGTTAGTGTGTAATAAGTCCGGTCACTCAAGCTGTATAGGTCCTACTGACGGCAATCAGTCAGTCAGGCTACTGCAGAGCTTGATTGACTGATTGCTGTCAGTAGGATTGGATACTGAAGAGTGGCCTCACTGAGAGATCAACTTATTAAAACGGACCCCAGAGGATGTTACAGCAAAGACACCTGGCTTTAAACTAAGCCTGTGTGCTTTCGGTGCCTGGGATGCACCACCTGCGGGGGTTTAACTACAGGCAGTTTCTTCAGTCACCCGTAAAAAAATGTAAAATAAGATACAGAGTGACCTGCACCACTAAGTACATCCTTATCTCCTTCACTGTGTGTGTGGAATGTTTTACGTGGGCAAGACGTTGGACGACCTGCGAACCAGGATGGCAAACCATCGGTCCACCATATGTGCAGCGATAGACAAAGGAACATCTGATCAGCCTGTGGCTCGGCGTTTTGCTGAAGCCGGACACAAAGCTACTGATCTCAAATATATTATCATTGACCACATCCCCCCGTTGAACAGGGGGGGGGGGGGGGTTATAGGGTAAAAATCCTCTTGCAAAGAAAGGCACAATGGATTTTCAACCTAGGGACCATGACCCCTAGGGGGCTCAACGTCCATTTGGAATGGCATTGTTGTCTATAGCTAGCAAGTAACTATCGGGGGTTGTTCCACCCACACACAGTATACCATATAATATAGGTGATATAGTGCTGTAACAATGTTTCTATACTGCAATATTCTGTTTTTGTAGCAGTTTTGTAACATTTTGTATGTACTGCATAATTGTCTGCATATACTGAGCTACTAATGTATACCCGTGTAATGTCACCATTTAGATTAATAGTATGTATCCCCTGACACATATCTGTTGTTATGTTATGTATATGTGATATATATGGCCTAGCTTGCATGAATATGCCTCTCTACTTATACACTCCTGCTAAAATGAGACACAACTAGAAACGCATTGTAATACGGTATGGCTTCATGTGTAATATATATTATACCATGTTATGGATCCCTTTTTTCACTGTATATAAACTAAACCTTTGAGTCTGCATAAATGTGAATGCATTTTGGGTACAACATTTACGATATGTTACTGGACTGTAACCGCAATGTAATACTGTCATGTACAGCGATAATTAGTATCCTCTCCCAGTAGGGAACAAGCGGTATGTCCTAGACTTCTGTGTGATATCATCACTTTCTGTAAATGCAATGGCTCCTGTCAGCACGTTTTACCTATGTTTTTAAGTACACACACGGCGCTCATGTCTGAGCATCCGGTTGCCATGACCACTCGCGTGACGTAAGCGTCACATGACGTCGGGTAACTTCCGGGAGGCGGAGAGAGCGCCACGCTGATGTTTGCTGTGCAGGGATATTAAGGGGGTGAGTTCACTGTTTATTGTTATGCTTATTTTTGAAAACGGGGTAATACCTGTGTGGCAAACCTAGCCACTTCTGGACTATAACGTGAGAAAGGTTGTCTATAGGCTGTATATTGTGCTATGTAGATGTGACAGACCCTTCTGTCAGCACTGAAAGAGTTAACTGTGTTCAGCTTTAGCCTCAGCTATGGTGCACTGTCATTAATTTTATTGATACACAGTCCATTGTTTAATCAACCTCAGAGAGCAGACCCTAGATGATAAGGAAAGCCAAGTGTGTGTCTGTGTTTAAATTGTTATCAGCTTGAGCAAGGTATTCTATTGTATCATGTAAAAGGGCGTGTTCCCTCCATCTAATGTACAACATTCTTTCAACCCCCCTTCTGGGGGGGGGTCAGACCTGCATAAATACTGGGCATATGAGCCTTAATAAAATTCATTCTGTTTAAAACCTGAAAACTGGCTGGGTTGTGAATTGCTGATTCCCTATGCAGGACATTGTTCCCTGGTGTTAACCCTTGGTATCCGGTTGGTACCGTTACAATTGGTGGCAAGCGACGGAATGAACCTTATCGCCCAGAAGAGCAACTACACAAGCCAGTAACCTCAGGAAGAGGGGGATTACTACAATACTGACTAAGATGGAAGGAGTACCAGGGACCGAAGTGAATGGAGATGGATTATTCTAAGCTAAAGAGACAAACGTAAAAGGAACTGCTAGAAGCCAGGGGAAAGATAGGCAGCAGCAAACCCAAGGCTATATTAATTGCTGAGCTGATGGAGGGAGACAGAGCTCGCAGCGCTACGCCTCCAGCAGCCATGGAGGAGACCCTATACCAGAGGGAAATGAGGACCAGGCTGGAATTTTTACCCCAACCTGTACCACGGGATATGCTATCCGTGGTAATGGCAGATGTGCAGGAGTATGTGATGGCACACAGTCCGCGGAATGCATCCTCCCGAGCAGAATCCATTTTGGACGCACTCAGCAACCCAGTAAGACCCAAAATCCCATACCATGCATTTAAAATGTTTTGTGAGGAGAAGGATGAGATTGATGGGTATTTACAGGATTTTGAGAGACTGTGCGAGTTACATGATTTGGAGCAGTCCGTATGGGTGCCGGTGCTAGCAGGCAAGCTAGCCGGTAGGGCAGCGGAAGCGTATCGCGCTGTACCCAGGGAGGACAGCAAGGATTACGCTAAAGTGAAGAGAGCGATCTTGGAAAGATATGCCATTACCTCAGAGGCATACCGGCGCAAGTTTAGAGGCCTGCGCAAGCCAGAAAGAGATTCCCATGCAGAGTGGGCCCACAAGCTGGATCAAGCATCTCAGGGGTGGATACAGGCCAGCCAAGCTACCACCATGGAAGAATTGCGACAACTGATGCTGTTGGAGCAATTCTTTAACGGCTTGTCCCCAGAAGCCCAAGAATGGGTGAGAGATCGAAAACCCCTCACCTTAACCGAAGCAGCCAGATTAGCAGACCAGCATTTTGATGCCAGGAGGCGCCATGGACTACAGCCTAACAACGGACGGGCTAATATACAATGCCACACCTGCAAGCAGTGGGGACATATGGCACGTGAGTGCACCCAAAATCGGAGCAGACAAGCTTGGAACCAGGTCAGACAGAACCTGGCCCCAAGGGCGGCTGCTCACCATTACCAAACGGAGCCAGCCGCTCATGAGGTGTTGAGCACCCAAGCCGAGGAACCCCTGGGAATTCTGCATGAGGTGATGTCGGTCCAGGGACTTCGGGATTCGGGAGCTACTTTAACCCTGATAGCTCCCCATTTGGTGCCGGATACAGCACCCACTGGCGGATCCGTGGCAGTACGAGGGGCAGGGGGAGCAGTATACCGATTGCCCACTGCTAGAGTGGAGTACAGACCCCCAGTCACCCCAGCAGCTGCCAGTTACCAACCCCCGGCGCACCGCTATACCACACGGCCTCCGGCCACGAACTACCCTCAGAGAGCCCGGTTCAATTCGCGGGGCTACTCACAACCTATTCGGTGCTTTGGATGTAAGCAACTAGGGCACAAAAGACCAGAGTGTCCCCTAAACGCAGCGAATCAAGCACAGTCCTGGAGAAGACCCGCTGGCGGAATCCCACATAATCCTCAGCCTGTGGCCCGCTACGTAGAGGCGCCAGAATGCTGGGGCAGCCTACATGAAGCAGACCCCGTGCAAGCTGCCCACCGGAATAACCGGCAACGGGTTAAAGTGAATGGGAAGGAGGTCAGTTGTCTATGGGATACTGGTGCTACCATGACCTTGCTTCAAGAGAACTTGGTGCCTGAGAAACAGCACACTGGAGACACTGTGGCTGTGAGGGTAGCAGGGGGCACTGTGTTCCGCCTACCTGTTGCCAGGGTACATTTGGATTGGGGAGTGGGCGCTAGACTTGTGAATGTGGGGGTCAAGAAGGACTTACCTGCTGATGTTCTCCTTGGAAATGACTTGGCCCCCCTTGTTTCTGCCTATGCTCCCATGGATCCCGCTGATGTTAACCCTGTGACTACCCAAGCCCAGTCCCTCCGGGAAGAGACGCTTCCATGTTTGGGGTGGGGGCAGTACTGAGCCAAGTTGGAGCAGATGGCGGAGAACACCCCGTAGCTTACTTGAGCCGAAAGTTGTTGCCCCGGACATCCCCAAGCCGATCCGTTGGGATCAGACTGTGTATGCCGGCTTGGTTCTGGGGGAGCATTGTGGCAAACCTAGCCACTTCTGGACTATAACGTGAGAAAGGTTGTCTATAGGCTGTATATTGTGCTATGTAGATGTGACAGACCCTTCTGTCAGCACTGAAAGAGTTAACTGTGTTCAGCTTTAGCCTCAGCTATGGTGCACTGTCATTAATGTTATTGATACACAGTCCATTGTTTAATCAACCTCAGAGAGCAGACCCTAGATGATAAGGAAAGCCAAGTGTGTGTCTGTGTTTAAATTGTTATCAGCTTGAGCAAGGTATTCTATTGTATCATGTAAAAGGGCGTGTTCCCTCCATTCAATGTACAACATTCTTTCAACCCCCCTTCTGGGGGGGGTCAGACCTGCATAAATACTGGGCATATGAGCCTTAATAAAATTCATTCTGTTTAAAACCTGAAAACTGGCTGGGTTGTGAATTGCTGATTCCCTATGCAGGACATTGTTCCCTGGTGTTAACCCTTGGTATCCGGTTGGTACCGTTACAACCTGATACGTCAAATAAAATACTATTTGTATTTATCTAAAGAAAGACCCTGTTAGTGACGTCTTCCTAAACTGATCTTACTTATATTTGAAGTGCACCCAGGGCAAGGAGGGCTGTTCAAGCCGTATGTAGCTGGAGTGCCACTACACTTTCTACAATATATATATATATATATATATATATATATATATATGTGTGTGTGTATGTATATATTTATATGTTGCTGAGTATGTATATATAGATGTATATATGTTTGTATGTATGTAGGTTTTGCTGTGTGTATGTGTATATAGATGTATATAGGTGTGTATGTGTATATGTGGGTGTTGCTGTGTGTGTGTATATGTATATATAAATGTAAATAGGTATGTATATATGTAAGTGTTTCTATGTGTGTTTATGTATATATGTAGGTGTTGCTGTGTGTATGTATAGATGTATTTATGTGTGTATGTATATATGTAGGTGTTGCTATGTATGTGTGTGTGTATATATAGATGTATATAAGTGTGTATGCATATATGTAGGTGTTGCTATGTGTGTGTGTGTGTGTGTGTGTGTGTATATATAGATGTATATAAGTGTGTATGCATATATGTAGGTGTTGCTATGTATGTGTGTGTGTATATATAGATGTATATAAGTGTGTATGCATATATGTAGGTGTTGCTATGTATGTGTGTGTGTATATATAGATGTATATAAGTGTGTATGCATATATGTAGGTGTTGCTATGTATGTGTGTGTGTATATAGATGTATATAAGTGTGTATGCATATATGTAGGTGTTGCTATGTGTGTGTGTGTATATATATATAGATGTATATAAGTGTGTATGTATATATGTAGGTGTTGCTATGTGTGTGTGTGTATATATAGATGTATATAAGTGTGTATGTATATATGTAGGTGTTGCTATGTGTGTGTGTGTATATATAGATGTATATAAGTGTGTATGCATATATGTAGGTTTTGCTATGTGTATATATAGATGTTGCTATGTGTGTATGTATATATGTAGGTGTTGCTGTGTGTATATATAGATGTTGCTATGTGTGTATGTATATATGTAGGTGTTGCTATGTGTGTATGTGTGTATATATATATAGATGTATATAAGTGTGTATGTATATATGTAGGTGTTGCTATGTGTGTGTGTGTATATATAGATGTATATAAGTGTGTATGTATATATGTAGGTGTTGCTATGTGTGTGTGTGTATATATAGATGTATATAAGTGTGTATGCATATATGTAGGTGTTGCTGTGTGTATATATAGATGTTGCTATGTGTGTATGTATATATGTAGGTGTTGCTGTGTGTATATATAGATGTTGCTATGTGTGTATGTATATATGTAGGTGTTGCTGTGTGTATATATAGATGTTGCTATGTGTGTATGTATATATGTAGGTGTTGCTATGTATGTGTGTGTGTATATAGATGTATATTAGTGTGTATGTATATATGTAAGTGTTGCTGTGTGTGCGTGTATGTATAAATGTAAGTGTTGCTGTGTGTGTGTGTATATATATATAGATGTATATAGTTGTGTATGTACAGTGGGTATTGAAAAGAATCACGCCCCTTGAAAATAATCACATTTTGTTGCTTTGCAGCCTGAAATAAAGACAGACACATTTTTCTTTCATGTAATTAGCAAGAGTCCATGAGCTAGTGACGTATGGGATATACATTCCTACCAGGAGGGGCAAAGTTTCCCAAACCTCAAAATGCCTATAAATACACCCCTCACCACACCCACAAATCAGTTTTACAAACTTTGCCTCCGATGGAGGTGGTGAAGTAAGTTTGTGCTAGATTCTACGTTGATATGCGCTCCGCAGCAAGTTGGAGCCCGGTTTTCCTCTCAGCGTGCAGTGAATGTCAGAGGGATGTGAGGAGAGTATTGCCTATTTGAATGCAGTGATCTCCTTCTACGGGGTCTATTTCATAGGTTCTCTGTTATCGGTCGTAGAGATTCATCTCTTACCTCCCTTTTCAGATCGACGATATACTCTTATATATACCATTACCTCTGCTGATTCTCGTTTCAGTACTGGTTTGGCTTTCTACAACATGTAGATGAGTGTCCTGGGGTAAGTAAGTCTTATTTTCTGTGACACTCTAAGCTATGGTTGGGCACTTTATTTATAAAGTTCTAAATATATGTATTCAAACATTTATTTGCCTTGACTCAGAATGTTCAACTTTCCTTATTTCCAGACAGTCAGTTTCATATTTGGGATTATGCTTTAAATTATCATATTTTTTCTTACCTCAAAAATTTGACTTTTTTCCCTGTGGGCTGTTAGGCTCGCGGGGGCTGAAAATGCTTCATTTTATTGTGTCATTCTTGGCGCGGACTTTTTTGGCGCAAAAATTCTTTTCCGTTTCCGGCGTCATACGTGTCGCCGGAAGTTGCGTCATTTTTGACGTTATTTTGCGCCAAAAATGTCGGCGTTCCGGATGTGGCGTCATTTTTGGCGCCAAAAAGCATTTAGGCGCCAAATAATGTGGGCGTCTTATTTGGCGCTAAAAAATATGGGCGTCGCTTTTGTCTCCACATTATTTAAGTCTCATTTTTCATTGCTTCTGGTTGCTAGAAGCTTGTTCTTTGGCATTTTTTCCCATTCCTGAAACTGTCATTTAAGGAATTTGATCAATTTTGCTTTATATGTTGTTGTTTTTTCTCTTACATATTGCAAGATGTCTCACGTTGCATCTGAGTCAGAAGATACTACAGAAAAATCGCTGTCTAGTGCTGGATCTACCAAAGCTAAGTGTATCTGCTGTAAACTTTTGGTAGCTATTCCTCCAGCTGTTGTTTGTATTGATTGTCATGACAAACTTGTTAATGCAGATAATATTTCCTTTAGTAAAGTACCATTGCCTGTTGCAGTTCCTTCAACATCTAAGGTGCAGAATGTTCCTGATGACATAAGAGATTTTGTTTCTGAATCCATAAAGAAGGCTATGTCTGTTATTTCTCCTTCTAGTAAACGTAAAAAATCTTTTAAAACTTCTCTCCCAACAGATGAATTTTTAAATGAACATCATCATTCTGATTCTGATGACTCTTCTGGTTCAGAGGTTGATGCTGATAAATCTTCATATTTATTTAAAATGGAATTTATTCGTTCTTTACTTAAAGAAGTTCTAATTGCTTTAGAAATAGAGGATTCTGGTCCTCTTGATACTAATTCTAAACGTTTGGATAAGGTATTTAAATCTCCTGTGGTTATTCCAGAAGTTTTTCCTGTTCCTAATGCTATTTCTGCAGTAATTTCCAAAGAATGGGATAAATTGGGTAATTCATTTACTCAATTTAAGCAATTATATCCTGTGCCGTCTGACAGATTAGAATTTTGGGACAAAATCCCTAAGGTTGATGGGGCTATTTCTACCCTTGCTAAACGTACTACTATTCCTACGTCAGATGGTACTTCGTTTAAGGATCCTTTAGATAGGAAAATTGAATCCTTTCTAAGAAAAGCTTATCTGTGTTCAGGTAATCTTCTTAGACCTGCTATATCTTTGGCTGATGTTGCTGCAGCTTCAACTTTTTGGTTGGAAACCTTAGCGCAACAAGTAACACATCATGATTCTCATGATATTATTATTCTTCTTCAGCATGCTAATAATTTTATCTGTGATGCCATCTTTGATATTATCAGGGTTGATGTCAGGTTTATGTCTCTAGCTATTTTAGCTAGAAGAGCTTTATGGCTTAAGACTTGGAATGCTGATATGGCTTCTAAATCAACTCTACTTTCCATTTCTTTCCAGGGTAACAAATTATTTGGTTCTCAGTTGGATTCTATTATTTCAACTGTTACTGGCGGGAAAGGAACTTTTTTACCACAGGATAAAAAATCTAAGGGTAAAAACAGAGCTAATAATCGTTTTCGTTCCTTTCGTTTCAACAAAGAACAAAAACCTGATCCTTCATCCTCAGGAGCAGTTTCAGTTTGGAAACCATCTCCAATCTGGAATAAATCCAAGCCAGCCAGAAAGGCAAAGCCTGCTTCTAAGTCCACATGAAGGTGCGGCCCTCATTCCAGCTCAGCTGGTAGGGGGCAGGTTACTTTTTTTCAAAGAAATTTGGATCACTTCTGTTCACAATCTTTGGATTCAGAACATTGTTTCAGAAGGGTACAGAATTGGTTTCAAGTTGAGACCTCCTGCAAAGAGATTTTTTCTTTCCCGTATCCCAGTAAATCCAGTAAAAGCTCAAGCATTTCTGAATTGTGTTTCAGATCTAGAGTTGACTGGAGTAATTGTGCCAGTTCCAGTTCTGGAACAGGGGATGGGGTTTTATTCAAATCTCTTCATTGTACCAAAGAAGGAGAATTCCTTCAGACCAGTTCTGGATCTAAAAATATTGAATCGTTATGTAAGGATACCAACGTTCAAGATGGTAACTGTAAGGACTATCTTGCCTTTTGTTCAGCAAGGGAATTATATGTCCACAATAGATTTACAGGATGCATATCTGCATATTCCGATTCATCCGGATCATTATCGGTTCCTGAGATTCTCTTTTCTGGACAAGCATTACCAGTTTGTGGCTCTGCCGTTTGGCCTTGCTACAGCTCCAAGAATTTTTACAAAGGTTCTCGGTGCCCTTCTGTCTGTAATCAGAGAACAGGGTATTGTGGTATTTCCTTATTTGGACGATATCTTGGTACTTGCTCAGTCTTTACATTTAGCAGAATTTCATACGAATCGACTTGTGTTGTTTCTTCAAGATCATGGTTGGAGGATCAATTTACCAAAAATTTCATTGATTCCTCAGACAAGGGTAACCTTTCTGGGTTTCCAAATAGATTCAGTGTCCATGACTCTGTCCTTAACAGACAAGAGGCGTCTAAAACTGATGGCAGCTTGTCGAAACCTTCAGTCACAATCATTCCCTTCGGTAGCCTTATGCATGGAAATTCTAGGTCTTATGACTGCTGCATCGGACGCGATCCCCTTTGCTCGTTTTCACATGCGACCTCTTCAGCTTTGTATGCTGAATCAATGGTGCAAGGATTACACAAAGATATCTCAATTAATATCTTTAAAACCGATTGTTCGACACTCTCTAACGCGGTGGACAGATCACCATTGTTTAATTCAGGGGGCTTCTTTTGTGCTTCCGACCTGGACTGTAATTTCAACAGATGCAAGTCTCACAGGTTGGGGAGCTGTGTGGGAATCTCTGACGGCACAAGGAGTTTGGGAATCTCAGGAGGTGAGATTACCGATCAATATTTTGGAACTCCGTGCAATTTTCAGAGCTCTTCAGTTTTGGCCTCTTCTGAAGAGAGAATCGTTCATTTGTTTTCAGACAGACAATATCACAACTGTGGCATACATCAATCATCAAGGAGGAACTCACAGTCCTCTGGCTATGAAAGAAGTATCTCGAATTTTGGTTTGGGCGGAATCCAGCTCCTGTCTAATCTCTGCGGTTCATATCCCAGGTGTAGACAATTGGGAAGCGGATTATCTCAGTCGCCAAACGTTGCATCCAGGCGAATGGTCTCTTCACCCAGAGGTATTTCTTCAGATCGTTCAAATGTGGGAACTTCCAGAAATAGATTTGATGGCGTCCCATCTAAACAAGAAACTTCCCAGGTATCTGTCCAGATCCCGGGATCCTCAGGCGGAGGCAGTGGATGCATTATCACTTCCTTGGAAGTATCATCCTGCCTATATCTTTCCGCCTCTAGTTCTTCTTCCAAGAGTAATCTCCAAGATTCTGAAGGAATGCTCGTTTGTTCTGCTGGTAGCTCCGGCATGGCCTAACAGGTTTTGGTATGCGGATCTTGTCCGGATGGCCTCTTGCCAACCGTGGACTCTTCCGTTAAGACCAGACCTTCTGTCACAAGGTCCTTTTTTCCATCAGGATCTGAAATCCTTAAATTTAAAGGTATGGAGATTGAACGCTTGATTCTTCGTCAAAGAGGTTTCTCTGACGCTGTGATTAATACTATGTTACAGGCTCGTAAATCTGTATCTAGAGAGATATATTATAGAGTCTGGAAGACTTATATTTCTTGGTGTATTTCTCATCATTTTTCTTGGCATTCTTTTAGAATTCCGAGAATTTTACAGTTTCTTCAGGATGGTTTAGATAAAGGTTTGTCCGCAAGTTCCTTGAAAGGACAAATCTCTGCTCTTTCTGTTCTTTTTCACAGAAAGATTGCTATTCTTCCTGATATTCATTGTTTTGTACAAGCTTTGGTTCGTATAAAACCTGTCATTAAGTCAATTTCTCCTCCTTGGAGTTTGAATTTGGTTCTGGGGGCTCTTCAAGCTCCTCCGTTTGAACCTATGCATTCATTGGACATTAAATTACTTTCTTGGAAAGTTTTGTTCCTTTTGGCCATCTCTTCTGCCAGAAGAGTTTCTGAATTATCTGCTCTTTCTTGTGAGTCTCCTTTTCTGATTTTTCATCAGGATAAGGCGGTGTTGCGAACTTCTTTTGAATTTTTATCTAAAGTTGTGAATTCCAACAACATTAGTAGAGAAATTGTGGTTCCTTCATTATGTCCTAATCCTAAGAATTCTAAGGAGAAATCGCTGCATTCTTTGGATGTTGTTAGAGCTTTGAAATATTATGTTGAAGCTACTAAATCTTTCAGAAAGACTTCTAGTCTATTTGTTATCTTTTCCGGTTCTAGAAAAGGCCAGAAAGCTTCTGCCATTTCTTTGGCATCTTGGTTGAAATCTTTAATTCATCTTGCCTATGTTGAGTCGGGTAAAACTCCGCCTCAGAGAATTACAGCTCATTCTACTAGGTCAGTTTCTACTTCCTGGGCGTTTAGGAATGAAGCTTCGGTTGATCAGATTTGCAAAGCAGCAACTTGGTCCTCTTTGCATACTTTTACTAAATTCTACCATTTTGATGTATTTTCTTCTTCTGAAGCAGTTTTTGGTAGAAAAGTACTTCAGGCAGCGGTTTCAGTTTGAATCTTCTGCTTATGTTTTTCGTTAAACTTTATTTTGGGTGTGGATTATTTTCAGCAGGAATTGGCTGTCTTTATTTTATCCCTCCCTCTCTAGTGACTCTTGTGTGGAAAGATCCACATCTTGGGTAATCATTATCCCATACGTCACTAGCTCATGGACTCTTGCTAATTACATGAAAGAAAACATAATTTATGTAAGAACTTACCTGATAAATTCATTTCTTTCATATTAGCAAGAGTCCATGAGGCCCGCCCTTTTTTTGGGGTGGTTATGATTTTTTTTTATAAAGCACAATTATTCCAATTCCTTATTTTATATGCTTTGGCACTTTTTTCTTATCACCCCACTTCTTGGCTATTCGTTAAACTGAATTGTGGGTGTGGTGAGGGGTGTATTTATAGGCATTTTGAGGTTTGGGAAACTTTGCCCCTCCTGGTAGGAATGTATATCCCATACGTCACTAGCTCATGGACTCTTGCTAATATGAAAGAAATGAATTTATCAGGTAAGTTCTTACATAAATTATGTTTTTGTTTATCCAGTTGTAATTACTCAGTGCAGCTTATAACATCCAAGTGAAATATACAACACCAACATGTCAGGCAAAAATAAAGACAAAAACAGAATCACTGAGTTGGAAAAAGGATCACCCCCTCCTAAAATTACTTGTAAACTCAATCAGGTGTAGCTAATCACCTTCTCAATGGCTCACACAAAGCCATTTTACCTTCAACTGTGATCAGCTGTGGGCATATTGATTAGCTCAGCATGAAAAGAGCTTTCCTGGAGCATCTCAGTCCCTGTTAGTGCAACTGAAGCAAACAATCAACTATGGGTGGCAAGGCACTGTCAAAAGATCTCAGGGATAAAGTTGTGGACAGGCACAAGTCAGGAGATGGATACAAGAAAATATCAAAGGCTTTATCAATGCCTAGAACCACAGTGAAGTCTATTATTAAGAAGTGGAAGGTATTTGGTACAACACAGACCCTCTCTGGATCAGGATGTCACCCCAAATTGAATGAAAGAGCCAGGAGGAAACTGGTCAGAGAGGCTACCAAGAGGCCAACACAGCAACTCTAAAGCAGTTGCAGGAATTTATGACAAAGAGTGGTCATTGTGTGCATGTGACAACAATAACACAAGTTCTTCACAAATGTGGCTTCTATGGGAGGGTTTCAAGAAAAAAAACAATTCCTCAAGAAAGGCCACATGCAGTCATGACTGAGCTTTGCCATAACACAGCATGGAGGTGTCTCTCTGCAGCAGGCACTGGAGCACTTGTCAGGATAGAAGGAATAATGGATGGGGCAAAATACAGTCAAATTCTTAAGGATAAACTGCTGCCCTCTGCCAAGAAGTTGTTAATGGGAAGAAGGTTTACCTTCCAACATGACAATGACCCAAAGCAGACAGCAAAAATGACCACACAGTGGTTGAAGGAGTAAAAGGTGAATGTCCTTGCATGGCCTAGTCAGAGCCCAGACTTAAACCCCATTAAATATCTGTGGCATGACTTGAAGACTGCAGTCCACAAACGGTCACAATCAAATGTAACGGAACTGGAGCAGTTCTGCAAAGAGTGGGCAAATATTGCACAGTCTAGATGTGCAAAGTTAGTAGAGACAAATCCCAACAGACTGTAATTAAAGCAAAAGGTGGTTTAACAAAATACTGACACAGGGGGGTGATCCTTTTTGCAACTCAGTGATTCTGTTTTTGAATTGTCTTTATTTTTGCCTGACATTTTGGTGTTATATCTTTCACTTGGATGTTATAAGTTGCAGTGAGTAATTACAACTGGATAAACAAAAACTGTGTCTGTCTTTATTTTCAGCTGGAAAGCAACAAAATGTCATTATTTCCAAGGGGGTGATTCTTTTCAATACCCACTGTATATATGTATTTGTTGCTATGTGTGTGTGTGTGTGTATATAGATATATATAGGTGTGTATGTATATACAGGGAGTGCATAATTATTAGGCAAATGAGTATTTTGACCACATCATCCTCTTTATGCATGTTGTCTTACTCCAAGCTGTATAGGCTCGAAAGCCTACTACCAATTAAGCATATTAGGTGATGTGCATCTCTGTAATGAGAAGGGGTGTGGTCTAATGACATCAACACCCTATATCAGGTGTGCATAATTATTAGGCAACTTCCTTTCCTTTGGCAAAATGGGTCAAAAGAAGGACTTGACAGGCTCAGAAAAGTCAAAAATAGTGAGATATATTGCAGAGGGATGCAGCACTCTTAAAATTGCAAAGCTTCTGAAGCGTGATCATCGAACAATCAAGCGTTTCATTCAAAATAGTCAACAGGGTCGCAAGAAGCGTGTGGAAAAACCAAGGCGCAAAATAACTGCCCATGAACTGAGAAAAGTCAAGCGTGCAGCTGCCAAGATGCCACTTGCCACAAGTTTGGCCATATTTCAGAGCTGCAACATCACTGGAGTGCCCAAAAGCACAAGGTGTGCAATACTCAGAGACATGGCCAAGGTAAGAAAGGCTGAAAGACGACCACCACTGAACAAGACACACAAGCTGAAACGTCAAGACTGGGCCAAGAAATATCTCAAGACTGATTTTTCAAAGGTTTTATGGACTGATGAAATGAGAGTGAGTCTTGATGGGCCAGATGGATGGGCCCGTGGCTGGATTGGTAAAGGGCAGAGAGCTCCAGTCCGACTCAGACGCCAGCAAGGTGGAGGTGGAGTACTGGTTTGGGCTGGTATCATCAAAGATGAGCTGGTGGGGCCTTTTCGGGTTGAGGATGGAGTCAAGCTCAACTCCCAGTCCTACTGCCAGTTTCTGGAAGACACCTTCTTCAAGCAGTGGTACAGGAAGAAGTCTGCATCCTTCAAGAAAAACATGATTTTCATGCAGGACAATGCTCCATCACACGCGTCCAAGTACTCCACAGCGTGGCTGGCAAGAAAGGGTATAAAAGAAGAAAATCTAATGACATGGCCTCCTTGTTCACCTGATCTGAACCCCATTGAGAACCTGTGGTCCATCATGAAATGTGAGATTTACAAGGAGGGAAAACAGTACACCTCTCTGAACAGTGTCTGGGAGGCTGTGGTTGCTGCTGCACGCAATGTTGATGGTGAACAGATCAAAACACTGACAGAATCCATGGATGGCAGGCTTTTGAGTGTCCTTGCAAAGAAAGGTGGCTATATTGTCACTGATTTGTTTTTGTTTTGTTTTTGAATGTCAGAAATGTATATTTGTGAATGTTGAGATGTTATATTGGTTTCACTGGTAAAAATAAATAATTGAAATGGGTATATATTTGTTTTTTGTTAAGTTGCCTAATAATTATGCACAGTAATAGTCACCTGCACACACAGATATCCCCCTAAAATAGCTATAACTAAAAACAAACTAAAAACTACTTCCAAAACTATTCAGCTTTGATATTAATGAGTTTTTTGGGTTCATTGAGAACATGGTTGTTGTTCAATAATAAAATTAATCCTCAAAAATACAACTTGCCTAATAATTCTGCACTCCCTGTATGTATTTGTTGCTATGTGTGTGTGTGTATATAGGTGTGTATGTATATATGTAGGTGTTGCTGTGTATAGATGTATATAGGTGTGTATGTATATACAGTGAGGAAATTTTTTTTTTATCCCCTGCTGATTTTGTACGTTTGCCCACTGACAAAGAAATGATCAGTCTATAATTTCAATGGTAGGTTTATTTGAACAGTGAGAGACAGAATAACAACAACAAAAAATCAAAAAAACACATTTCAAAAAGTTATAAACTGATTTGCATTTTAATGAGTGAATAAAGTATTTGATCCCCTATCAATCATCAAAATTTCTGGCTCCCAGGTGTCTTTTATGTCTCTTAAAAGGAGTGTGCCTAATCTCAGCTTGTTACCTGTATAAAAGACACCTGTCCACAGAAGTAATTAATCAATCAGATTCCAAACTCTCCACAATGGCCAAGACCAAAGAGCTGTCCAAGGATGTCAGGGACAAGATTGTTGACCTACACAAGGCTGGATTGGGCTACAAGACCATCACCAAGCAGCTTGGTGAGAAGATGACAACAGTCGGTGCAATTATTCGCAAATGTAAGAAACACAAAATAACTGTCGGTCTGGGGCTCCATGCAAGATCTCACCTCGTGGAGTTTCAATGATCATGAGAACGGTGAGGAATCAGCCTAGAAGTACATGGGAGGATCTTGTCAGTGATCTCAAGGCAGCTGGGACCATAGTCACCAAGAAAACAATTGGCAACACACTACGCCGTGAAGGACTGAAATCCTGCAGCGTCCGCAAGGTCCCCCTGCTCAAGAAAGCACATGTATAGCCCGTCTGAAGTTTTCCAGTGAACATCTGAATGATTCATAGGAGAACTGGGTGAAAGTGTTGTGGTCAGGTGAGACCAAAATTAAGCTCTTTGGCATCAACTCAACTCGCCGTGTTTGGAGGAGGAGGAATGCTGCCTACGGCCCCATCCCCACCGTCAAACATGGAGGTGGAAACATTTATGCTTTGGGGGTGTTTTTTTGCTTGGGGGACAGGACACCTTCACCGCATTAAAGGGACGATGGAAGTGGCCATGTACCGTCAAATCTTGGGTAAGAACCCCTTCCTTCAGCCAGGGCATTGAAAATGGGTCTCGGATGGGTATTCCATCATGACAATGACCCAAAACACACGGCCAAGGCAACAAAGGAGTGGCTCAAGAAGAAGCACATTAAGGTCCTGGAGTAGCCTAGCCAGTCTCCAGACCTTAACCCCATAGAAAATCTGTGGAGGGAGCTGAAGGTTCGAGTTGCCAAACATCACCTCAACACCTTTATGACTTGGAGAGGATCTGCAAAGAGGAGTGGGACAAAATGTCTCCTAAAATGTGTGCAAACCTGGTGGCCAACTACAAGAAACGTCTGACCTCTGTGATTGCCAACAAAGGTTTTGCCACCAAGCACTAAGTCATGTTTTGCAAAGGGGTCAAATACTTATTTCACTCATTAAAATGCAAATCAATTTATAACTTTTTTGAAATGCGATTTTTTGGATTTTTTTGTTATTTTGTCTCTCACTGTTCAAATAAACCTGCCATTAAAATTCTAGACTGAACATTTCTTTGTCAGTGGGCAAACGTACAAAATCGGCAGGGGATCAAATAATTTTTCCCCTCACTGTATGCAGGTGTTGCTATGTGTGTGTATATTTAGATGAATATAGGTCTATATGTATATATGTAGTTGTTGATATTTGTGTGTGTGTGTATATATATATATATATATATATATATATATATATATATATATATATATATATATATATATAGATGGTTATAGGTGTATATATGTAGGTGTTGCTGTGTGTGTATATATGTAGTGTTGCTGTTGTGTGTGTATATATATATATATATGTATATACTGTATGTAGGTGTTGCTGTGTGTGTGTATATATAGGTGTGTGTGTATGTATATATGTAGTGTTGCTATGTGTGTGTGTATATACAGTGGATATAAAAAGTCTACACACCTCTGTTAAAATGTCAGGTTTCTGTGATGTAAACAATGAGAAAAATAATTTCAGAACTTTTTCCACCTTTAATGTGACCTATAAACTGTACATCTCAATTGAAAAACAAACTGAAATCTTTTAGGTAAAGGGAAATAAAAATATAAAATAATATGGTTGCATAAGTGTGCACTAATACTTTATTGAAGCACATTTTGATTTAATTACAGCACTCAGTCTTTTTGGGTATGAGTTTTTCAGCATGGCACATCTTGACTTGCCAAGATTTGCCCACTCTTCTTTGCAAAAATACTCTAAATCTGTCAGAATGCGAGGGCATCTCCTGTGCACAGCCCTCTTCAGATCACCCCACAGATTTTGAATTGGATTCAGGTCTGGGCTCTGGCTGGGCCATCCCAAAACTTTAATCTTCTTCTGGTGAAGCCATTCCTTTGTTGATTTGGATCTATGCTTTGGGTCGTTGTCATGCTGAAAGATGAAGTTCCTCTTAATGTTCAGCTTTCTAGCAGAAGCCTGAAGGTTTTGTGCCAATATTGTCTGGTATTTGGAACTGTTCATAATTCCCTCTACCTTGACTAAGGCCCCAGTTCTAGCTGAAGAAAAACAGCCCCAAAGCATGATGCTGACACCACCATGCTTCACTGTGGGTATGGTGTTCTTTTGGTGATGTGCAGTGTTGTTTTTGCGCCAAACATATCTTTTGGAATTATGGCCAAAAAGTTCAACTTTGGTTTCATCAGACCAGAACACCTTTTGTAACATGCTTTTGGTAAACTTCAGATGTGTTTTTTTTTTTAAATTTAGCCGGGCTTGGATGTTTTTTTTTGTAAGAAAAGGCTTCTGTCTTGCCACTCTACCCCATAACCCAGATATATGAAGAATAAGTGAGATTGTTGTCACATGTACCACACAGCCAGTACTTGCCAGATATTCCTGCAGCTCCCTTAATGTTGCTGTAGGCCTCTTGGCAACCTCCCAGACCAGTTTTGTTATGTATTTGTGTATATATAGATGTATAATAGGTGTATATGTATATATGTAGGTGTTGCTATGTGTGTGTGTGTATATATATATATAGATGTATATAGGTGTGTATGTATATATGTAGGTGTTGCTATGTGTGTGTGTGTGTGTATATATAGATGTATATAAGTGTGTATGCATATATGTAGGTGTTGCTATGTGTGTGTATATATATATAGATGTATATAGGTGTGTATGTATATATGTAGGTGTTGCTATGTATGTGTGTGTGTATATAGATGTATATAAGTGTGTATGCATATTTGTAGGTGTTGCTATGTGTGTGTGTGTATATATAGATGTATATAAGTGTGTATGCATATATGTAGGTGTTGCTGTGTGTGTGTGTATATATAGATGTATATAAGTGTGTATGCATATATGTAGGTGTTGCTATGTATGTGTGTGTGTATATATAGATGTATATAGGTGTGTATGTATATATGTAGGTGTTGCTATGTGTGTGTGTGTGTGTATATATATATATATAGATGTATATAGGTGTGTATGTATATATGTAGGTGTTGCTATGTGTGTGTATATATATAGATGTATATAGGTGTGTATGTATATATGTAGGTGTTGCTGTGTGTGTGTGTATATATATATATATATAGATGTATATAGGTGTGTATGTATATATGTAGGTGTTGCTATGTGTGTGTGTGTATATATATATATATATATAGATGTATATAGGTGTGTATGTATATATGTAGGTGTTGCTATGTGTGTGTGTGTATATATATATATATATATATATATATATATAGATGTATATAGGTGTGTATGTATATATGTAGGTGTTGCTATGTGTGTGTGTATCTATAGATGTATATAGGTGTGTATGTATATATGTAGGTGTTGCTATGTGTGTGTGTATATATAGATGTATATAGGTGTGTGTGTGTATGTATGTATATATAGATTAATATAGGTGTGTATGTATATATGTAGGTGTAGGTGACTGATCATTTCTTTGTCAGTGGGCAAACGTACAAAATCAGCAGGGGATGCTATGTGTGTGTATATATAGATCTATATAGGTGTGTATGTATATATGTAGGTGTTGCTATGTGTGTGTATATACAGATGTATATAAGTGTGTATGCATATATGTAGGTGTTGCTATGTGTGTGTATATATAGATGTATATAGGTGTGTATGCATATATGTAGGTGTTGCTGTGTGTATATATAGATGCATATAGGTGTGTATGTATATATGTAAGTGTTGCTGTGTGTATATATAGATGCATATAGGTGTGTTTGTATATATGTAGGTGTTGCTGTGTGTGTATATTTAGATGAATATAGGTGTGTATGTATATATGTAGGTGTTGCTATGTGTGTGTATATATAGATGCATATAGGTGTGTATGTATATATGTAGGTGTTGCTGTGTGTGTGTGTGTGTGTGTGTGTGTATTTTGATGAATATAGGTGTGTATGTATATATGTAGGTGTTGCTATGTGTGTGTGTATATATAGATGTATATAGCTGTGTATGTATATATGTAGGTGTTGCTGTGTGTGTGTATATAGATGTACAGTATATTGATGTATATATGTAGGGTTGCTATGTGTATATATATAGATGAATATAGGTGTGTATGTATATATGTAGGTGTTGCTATGTGTGTGTATATATAGATGCATATAGGTGTGTGTACAGTATATACAGTTGTGCTCATAAGTTTACATACCCTGGCAGAATTTATGATTTCTTGGCCATTTTTTCAGAGAATATGAATGATAACACAAAAACTTTTCTTTTACTCATGGTTAGTGTTTGGCTGAAGCCATTTATTATCAATCAACTGTGTTACTCTTTTTAAATCATAATGACAACAGAAACTACCCAAATGACCCTGATCAAAAATTTACAGACCCTGGTGATTTTGGCCTGATAACTAGTGATGTCGCGAATAGTTCGCCGGCGAATAGTTCCCGGCGAACATAGCTTGTTCGCGTTCGCCGAGGCGGGCGAACATATGCGATGTTCGGTCCGCCCCCTATTCGTCATCATTGAGTAAACTTTGACTCTGTACCTCACAGTCAGCAGACACATTCCAGCCAATCAGCAGCAGACCCTCCCTCCCAGACCCTCCCACCTCCTGTGCAGCAGCCATTTTAGATTCATTTGGAAGCTGCATTCTTAGTGAGAGGAGGGACAGTGTAGCTGCTGCTGATTTAATAGGGATATCGATAGCTAGGCTAGTGTGTTCAGTGTCCACTACAGTCCTGAAGGACTCATCTGATCTCTGCTGTAAGGACAGCACCCCAAAAAGCCCTTTTTAGGGCTAGAACATCAGTCTGCTTTTTTTTTTTTTCCTGTGTAATCTAATTGCAGTTGCCTGCCTGCCAGCGTGTGTGTCAGGCTCACAGCGTATACTTGCCCACTTGCCCAGTGCAACTCATATCTGGTGTAACAGTAGTGTACATTTA
>NC_069506.1:1809817-1875587 GCF_027579735.1 Bombina bombina | reverse complement strand
ATATATGTAGGTGTTGCTATTGTGTGTGGTGTGTGTGTGTATATAGATGTATATAAGTGTGTATGCATATATGTAGGAGTTTGCTATGTATGATGTGTGTGTATATATAGATGGTATATAAGTGAGGTATGCATATATGTAGTTGTTGCTAAGTGTGTGTGTGTGTATATATAGATGTATATAAGTGTGTATGCATATATGTTAGGTAGTTGCTAATGTGTGTGTGTTGTAATATAGAATGTATATAAGTGTGTATGCATATAGTAGGAGGTTGCTAGTGTGAGAGATGTGTGTGTGTTATATAGAAGTATATAAGTGTGTATGAATATATGTAGTGTGTTGCTATGTGTGTGTGTGTATATATAGAGTGTATAAAGAGTGTGTATGCATATATGTAGGTGGTGCTATGTGTGTGTGTGATGTATAAATAGATGTATAGTAAGGTGTGTAATGCATATATGTAGGTGTAGCTATGTATGTGTGTGGTATATATATAGATGTATATAAGTGTGTATGCATAAATGTATGTTGCTATGTGTGTGTGTGTATATATAGATGTATATAAGTGTGTATGCATATATGTAGGTGTTGCTATGTGTGTGTGTATATATAGATGTATATAAGTGTGTATGCATATATGTAGGTGTTGCTGTGTGTGTGTGTATATAGATGTATATAAGTGTGTATGCATATATGTAGGTGTTGCTGTGTGTGTGTATATATAGATGTATAAGTGTGTATGCATATATGTAGTGTTGCTGTGTGTGTGTATATATAGATGTATATAAGTGTGTATGCATATATGTAGGTGTTGCTATGTGTGTGTGTGTGTATATATAGATGTATATAAGTGTGTATGCATATATGTAGGTATTGCTATGTATGTGTGTGTGTATATATAGATGTATATAAGTGTGTATGCATATATGTAGGTGTTGCTATGTGTGTGTGTGTGTATATATATAGATGTATATAAGTGTGTATGCATATATGTAGGTGTTGCTATGTGTGTGTGTGTATATAGATGTATATAAGTGTGTATGCATATATGTAGGTGTTGCTATGTGTGTGTGTGTATATATAGATGTATATAAGTGTGTATGCATATATGTAGGTGTTGCTATGTGTGTGTGTGTATGTGTGTGTGTATATATAGATGTATATAAGTGTGTATGCATATATGTAGGTGTTGCTATGTGTGTGTGTGTATATATAGATGTATATAAGTGTGTATGCATATATGTAGGTGTTGCTATGTGTGTGTGTGTGTGTGTGTATATAGATGTATATAAGTGTGTATGCATATATGTAGGTGTTGCTATGTGTGTGTGTGTGTGTGTGTATATATAGATGTATATAAGTGTGTATGCATATATGTAGGTGTTGCTATGTGTGTGTGTGTGTATATATAGATGTATATAAGTGTGTATGCATATATGTAGGTGTTGCTATGTATGTGTGTGTGTATATATAGATGTATATAAGTGTGTATGCATATATGTAGGTGTTGCTATGTGTGTGTATATATAGATGTATATAAGTGTGTATGCATATATGTAGGTGTTGCTATGTGTGTGTGTGTATATATAGATGTATATAAGTGTGTATGCATATATGTAGGTGTTGCTATGTATGTGTGTGTATATATAGATGTATATAAGTGTGTATGCATATATGTAGGTGTTGCTATGTGTGTGTGTGTGTGTGTATATATAGATGTATATAAGTGTGTATGCATATATGTAGGTGTTGCTATGTGTGTGTGTGTGTGTGTATATATAGATGTATATAAGTGTGTATGCATATATGTAGGTGTTGCTATGTGTGTGTGTGTATATATAGATGTATATAAGTGTGTATGCATATATGTAGGTGTTGCTATGTTTGTGTGTGTATATATAGATGTATATAAGTGTGTATGCATATATGTAGGTGTTGCTATGTGTGTGTGTGTGTATATATAGATGTATATAAGTGTGTATGCATATATGTAGGTGTTGCTATGTGTGTGTGTGTGTGTGTGTGTATATATAGATGTATATAAGTGTGTATGCATATATGTAGGTGTTGCTATGTGTGTGTGTATATATAGATGTATATAAGTGTGTATGCATATATGTAGGTGTTGCTATGTGTGTGTGTGTGTATATATAGATGTATATAAGTGTGTATGCATATATGTAGGTGTTGCTATGTATGTGTGTGTGTATATATAGATGTATATAAGTGTGTATGCATATATGTAGGTGTTGCTATGTGTGTGTGTGTGTGTGTGTATATATAGATGTATATAAGTGTGTATGCATATATGTAGGTGTTGCTATGTGTGTGTGTGTGTGTGTATATAGATGTATATAAGTGTGTATGCATATATGTAGGTGTTGCTATGTATTGTGTGTGTGTATATATAGATGTATATAAGTGTGTATGCATATATGTAGGTGTTGCTATGTATGTGTGTGTATAATAAGATGTATATAAGTGTGTATGCATATATGTAGGTGTTGCTATGTGTGTGTGTGTATATATATGATGTATATAATGTGTATGCATATATGTAGGTGTTGCTATGTGTGTGTGTATATATAGATGTATATAAGTGTGTATGCATATATGTAGGTGTTGCTATGTTGGTGTGTGTGTATATATAGATGTATATAAGTGTGTATGCCATATAGTGTAGGTGTTGCTATGTTGTTGTGTATATATAGATGTATATAAGTGGTGTATGCATATTATGTAGGTGTGCTATGTCGGTGTGTGTGGTGTTGTGTATATAGAATGTTTTTATATAAGTGTGTATGCATATATGTAGGTGTTGCTATTGTGTGTGTGTGTGTGTGTATATTTATGATGTATATAAGTGTGTATGCATATATGTAGGTGTTGCTATGTGTGTGTGTGTGTGGATATATAGATGTATATAAGTGTGTATGCATATATGTAGGTGTGCTATGTATGTGTGTGTGTGTATATATGTTTGTATATAAGTGTGTATGCATATATGTAGGTGTTGCTATGTGTGTGTGTGTGTATATATAGATGTATATAAGTGTGTATGCATATATGTAGGTGTTGCTTGTGTGTGTGTGTGTTGTGTATAAATAGATGTATATAAGTGTGTATGCATATATGTAGGTTTGCTAGTGTAGGTGTGTGTGTGTATATAAGATGTATATAAGTGTGTTTGCATATATGTAGGTGTTGCTATGTGTGTGTGTGTATATAAGATGTATATAAGTGTGTATGCATATATAGTAGGTGTTGCTATGTATGTGTGTGTGTATATATAGATGTATATAAGTGTGTATGCATATAAGTAGGTGTTGCTATGTGTTTGTGTATATATAGATGTATATAAGTGTGTATGCATATATGTAGGTGTTGCTATGTATGTGTGTGTGTATATATAAGATGTATATAAGTGTGTAGGCATATATGTAGGTGTTGCTATTGTGTGTGTGTATATATAGATGTATATAAGTGGTGTATGATATATGTAGGTGTTGCTATGTGTGTGTGTGTATATATAGTGTATATAAGTGTGTATGCATATATGTAGGTGTTTGCTTGAGTGTGTGTGGTATATATAGATGTATAAAGTGTGTATGCATATATGTAGTGTTGCTGTGTGTGTTGTATATATAGATGTATATAAGTGTGTATGCATATATGTAGGTGTTTGCTATGTGGTGTGGTGTGTATATATAGATGTATATAAGTGTGTATGCATATATGTAGGTGTTGCTTTGTATGTGTGGTGTATATATAGATGTATATAAGTGTGTATGCATATATGTAGGTGCTGCTATGTGTGTGTGTGTGAGTATATAGATGTATATAAGTGTGGTATGCATATATGTAGGTGTTGCTATGTGTGTGTGTGTATATAGATAGATGTATATAAGTGTGTATGCATATATGTAGGTGTTGCTTATGTGTGTGTGGTGTGTGTATATATAGATGTATATAAGTGTGTATGCATATATGTAGGTGTTGCTATGTGTGTGTGTGTATAGATAGATGTATATAAGTGTGTATGCATATATGTAGGTGTTGCTAATTGTGTGTTGTATATATAGATGTAGATAAGTGTGTATGCATATTATGTAGGTGTTGCTATGTGTGTGTGTGTGTATATAGATGTATATAAGTGTGTATGCATATATGTAGGTGTTGCTATGTGTGTGTGTATATATAGATGTATATAAGTGTGTATGCATATATGTAGGTGTTGCTATGTGTGTGTGTGTGTGTATATATAGATGTATATAAGTGTGTATGCATATATGTAGGTGTTGCTATGTGTGTGTATATATAGATGTATATAAGTGTGTATGCATATATGTAGGTGTTGCTATGTAGTGTGTGTGTATATATAGATGTATATAAGTGTGTATGCATATATGTAGGTGTTGCTTTGTGTGTGTGTGTATATATAGATGTATATAAGTGTGTATGCATATATGTAGGTGTTGCTATGTATGTGTGTGTATATATAGATGTATATAAGTGTGTATGCATATATGTAGGTGTTGCTGTGTGTGTGTATATATAGATGTATATAAGTGTGTATGCATATATGTAGGTGTTGCTGTGTGTGTGTGTATATATAGATGTATATAAGTGTGTATGCATATATGTAGGTGTTGCTATGTTTGTGTATGTGTGTATATAGATGTATATAAGTGTGTATGCATATATGTAGGTGTTGCTATGTGTGTGTGTAATATAGATGTATATAAGTGTGTATGCATATATGTAGGTGTTGCTATGTGTGTGTGTGTGTATATAGTATGTATATAAGTGTGTATGCATATATGTAGGTGTTGCTATGTGTGTTGTGTATATATAGATGTATATAAGTGTGTATGCATATATGTAGGTGTTGCTATGTGTGTGTGTGTATATATAGATGTATATAAGTGTGTATGTATATATGTAGGTGTTGCTATGTGTGTGTGTATATATAGATTTATATAAGTGTGTATGCATATATGTAGGTGTTGCTATGTATGTGTGTGTGTATATATAGATGTATATAAGTGTGTATGCATATATGTAGGTGTTGCTATGTATGTGTGTGTGTATATATAGATGTATATAAGTGTGTATGCATATATGTAGGTGTTGCTATGTGTGTGTGTGTATATATAGATGTATATAAGTGTGTATGCATATATGTAGGTGTTGCTGTGTGTGTGTATATATAGATGTATATAAGTGTGTATGCATATATGTAGGTGTTGCTGTGTGTGTGTATATATAGATGTATATAAGTGTGTATGCATATATGTAGGTGTTGCTATGTGTGTGTATGTGTGTATATAGATGTATATAAGTGTGTATGCATATATGTAGGTGTTGTTATGTGTGTGTGTGTATATATAGATGTATATAAGTGTGTATGCATATATGTAGGTGTTGCTATGTGTGTGTGTGTATATATAGATGTATATAAGTGTGTATGCATATATGTAGGTGTTGCTGTGTGTGTGTGTATATATAGATGTATATAGGTGTGTGTGTATATATGTAAGTGTTGCTATGTGTGTGTGTATATATAGATGTATATAAGTGTGTATTCATTTATGTAGGTGTTGCTATGTGTGTGTGTGTGTGTGTGTGTATATAGATGTATATAAGTGTGTATGCATATATGTAGGTGTTGCTATGTGTGTGTGTGTATATATAGATGTATATAAGTGTGTATGCATATATGTAGGTGTTGCTATGTGTGTGTGTATATATAGATGTATATAAGTGTGTATGCATATATGTAGGTGTTGCTGTGTGTGTGTGTATATATAGATGTATATAAGTGTGTATGCATATATGTATGTGTTGCTGTGTGTGTGTATATATAGATGTATATAAGTGTGTATGCATATATGTAGGTGTTGCTATGTGTGTGTGTGTATATATAGATGTATATAAGTGTGTATGCATATATGTAGGTGTTGCTATGTGTGTGTATATATATATAGATGTATATAAGTGTGTATGCATATATGTAGGTGTTGCTATGTGTGTATGTATATATAGATGTATATAGGTGTGTGTGTGTATATATGTAAGTGTTGCTATGTGTGTGTGTATATATAGATGTATATAAGTGTGTATTCATTTATGTAGGTATTGCTATGTATGTGTGTGTGTATATATAGATGTATATAAGTGTGTATGCATATATGTAGGTGTTGCTATGTGTGTGTGTATATATAGATGTATATAAGTGTGTATGCATATATGTAGGTGTTGCTATGTGTGTGTGTATATATAGATGTATATAAGTGTGTATGCATATATGTAGGTGTTGCTATGTGTGTGTGTGTATATATAGATGTATATAAGTGTGTATGCATATATGTAGGTGTTGCTATGTATGTGTGTGTGTATATATAGATGTATATAAGTGTGTATGCATATATGTAGGTGTTGCTATGTGTGTGTGTGTATATATAGATGTATATAAGTGTGTATGCATATATGTAGGTGTTGCTATGTGTGTGTGTGTGTATATATAGATGTATATAAGTGTGTATGCATATATGTAGGTGTTGCTATATGTGTGTGTGTGTATATATAGATGTATATAAGTGTGTATGCATATATGTAGGTGTTGCTATGTGTGTGTGTATATATATAGATGTATATAAGTGTGTATGCATATATGTAGGTGTTGCTATGTGTGTGTGTATATATAGATGTATATAAGTGTGTATGCATATATGTAGGTGTTGCTATGTGTGTGTGTGTATATATAGATGTATATAAGTGTGTATGCATATATGTAGGTGTTGCTATGTATGTGTGTGTGTATATATAGATGTATATAAGTGTGTATGCATATATGTAGGTGCTGCTATGTGTGTGTGTGTATATATAGATGTATATAAGTGTGTATGTATATATGTAGGTGTTGCTATGTGTGTGTGTATATATAGATGTATATAAGTGTGTATGTATATATGTAGGTGTTGCTATGTATGTGTGTGTGTATATATAGATGTATATAAGTGTGTATGCATATATGTAGGTGTTGCTATGTGTGTGTATATATAGATGTATATAAGTGTGTATGCATATATGTAGTGCTGCTATGTGTGTGTATATATAGATGTATATAGGTGTGTGTGTATATATGTAGGTGTTGCTATGTGTGTGTGTATATATATATATATGTATATAGGTGTGTATGTATATATGTAGGTGTTGCTATGTATGTGTGTGTGTATATATAGATGTATATAAGTGTGTATGCATATATGTAGGTGTTGCTATGTGTGTGTGTTTATATATAGATGTATATAAGTGTGTATGCATATATGTAGGTGTTGCTATGTGTGTGTATATATAGATGTATATAAGTGTGTATGCATATATGTAGGTGTTGCTATGTGTGTGTATGTGTGTGTGTGTGTGTATATATAGATGTATATAAGTGTGTATGCATATATGTAGGTGTTGCTATGTGTGTGTATGTGTGTGTGTGTGTATATATAGATGTATATAAGTGTGTATTCAAATATGTAGGTGTTGCTATGTGTGTGTATATATAGATGTATATAAGTGTGTATTCAAATATGTAGGTGTTGCTAAGTGTGTGTATATATAGATGTATATAGGTGTGTATGCATATATGTAGGTGTTGCTATGTGTGTATGTATATATAGATGTATATAGGTGTGTATGTATATATGTAAGTGTTGCTGTAAATGTGTATATATAGATGTATATAGGTGTGTATGTATATATGTAAGTGTTGCTATGTGTGTGTATATATATATATATATATATAATATTATATATATATATATATATATATATATATAGATGTATATAGGTGTGTATGTATATATGTAGGTGTTGCTATGTGTGTATGTATATATAGATGTATATAGGTGTGTATGTATATATCTAAGTGTTGCTGTAAATGTGTATATATAGATGTATATAGGTGTGTATGTATATATGTAAGTGTTGCTATGTGTGTGTGTATATATAGATGTATATAGGTGTGTATGTATATATGTAAGTGTTGCTGTAAATGTGTATATATAGATGTATATAGGTGTGTATGTATATATGTAAGTGTTGCTGTAAATTTGTATATATAGATGTATATAGGTGTGTATGTATATATATAAGTGTTGCTGTAAATGTGTATATATAGATGTATATAGGTGTGTATGTCTATATATACATGGATGCACGGTACTGTGCTCCTAAGCAAGAGAAAAATACATATTTTGGGTCTGAGGTTTGGGGGAGATGTCCTTACTCATTAATAAATACCTAGGTATTTGTTGCCCACTGGCTGATAAAGATAACTGCCAGTTTATTGGGTGGGCACAGATGCACTCCTACAAGTCTGACTTACTCAGCACAGTAACATCTTATTTCCAAAAAGCAAAAAATCAGTAATCTGAGTGATAATCTGCTTTTGGTAAACTGAGCACAAATAACATTGTAAAATGTCCGTTTAAGGATTTTGCCGTATCTATGATGCACAGGGTTTTATTATTTTATGCAAATGCTGCTAATGAGGGGTGCTAGCGCCAGCACTGGGGTCAGAGTCTCGCCATCTGTAGGAAAGTTTTAGTCTAATTCACAGAACTTTCTATATAACATTGTGCATTTTACTCTGGGCTCTGCCTATTGCACAAATTATACTCTCCCTCTTTCTCCTGCACCAAGTACTCAGCCAAATTATCCCTATTAACGCCATTAGCACTTCCCCAATATATCATACGTACAAAGTACAAGGGAGCAGAAAATGATGATTGCTGCAACATGAATAAGCACGGCTCATTTCTACCAGTAAGGGCACAAAATATAACAGAAAATAAAAAGTATATTTATGCTTCTAATGTTCTACAACGCCCGTTCACTAATCCACAACTAATTCAGATGTATTCAGGTCATTTATAGCTTTTTACGCTTTGTATAAACAGATCTGTATAGCTCAGCGCTCGAATCAGGTCCTTATTATTTCAGGAATTTCATAAGGCTGGAATCGCATATTCATTTATTGATATTAATCTTGCTGTCCACGTACACAAGATATTACACTTGCGTCTGACTATTTAATAAAACTCACTCTGGGACCATTTCATTTAGTATTCACTCTAGTCTGAAATGTACCAAGTGAGTATTTAGTTTACAAACGCTTATAGGCGGCCAGGAACTTATTGTCAGATGTGCACATCACCTCTCTGTCACTACAGTAAATGATACCCCCATTAGACAGAAAGAGTAACAGGAGATCTGTATATAGTGTGTATGCGTATTTATATAAATAAGTAGTATAGACCTCACACCACTATAGATAGAAAGGGTAAGTCACAGGAGATCTCTATATAGTGTGTATGCGTATTTATATAAATAAGTAGTATAGACCTCACACCACTATAGATAGAAAGGGTAAGTCACATGAGATCTCTATATAGTGTGTATGCGTATTTATATAAATAAGTAGATAGTATAGACCTCACACCACTATATATAGAAAGGGTAAGTCACAGGAGATCTCTATATAGTGTGTATGTGTACTTATATAAATAAGTAGTATAGACCTCACACCACTATAGATAGAAAGGGTAAGTCACAGGAGATCTCTATATAGTGTGTATGTGTACTTATATAAATAAGTAGTATAGACCTCACACCACTATAGATAGAAAGGGTAAGTCACAGGAGATCTCTATATAGTGTGTATGTGTACTTATATAAATAATTAGTATAGACCTCACACCACTATAGATAGAAAGGGTAAGTCACAGGAGATCTCTATATAGTGTGTATGTGTACTTATATAAATAAGTAGTATAGACCTCACACCACTATAGATAGAAAGGGTAAGTCACAGGAGATCTCTATATAGTGTGTATGCGTATTTATATAAATAAGTAGTATAGACCTCACACCACTATAGATAGAAAGGGTAAGTCACAGGAGATCTCTATATAGTGTGTATGCGTACTTATATAAATAAGTAGTATAGACCTCACACCACTATAGATAGAAAGGGTAAGTCACAGGAGATCTCTATATAGTGTGTATGCATATTTATATAAATAAGTAGATAGTATAGACCTCACACCACTATAGATAGAAAGGGTAAGTCACAGGAGATCTCTATATAGTGTGTATGTGTACTTATATAAATAAGTAGTATAGACCTCACACCACTATAGATAGAAAGGGTAAGTCACAGGAGATCTCTATATAGTGTGTATGCGTACTTATATAAATAAGTAGTATAGACCTCACACCACTATAGATAGAAAGGGTAAGTCACAGTAGATCTCTATATAGTGTGTATGCGTACTTATATAAATAAGTAGTATAGACCTCACACCACTATAGATAGAAAGGGTAAGTCACAGGAGATCTCTATATAGTGTGTATGTGTACTTATATAAATAAGTAGTATAGACCTCACACCACTATAGATAGAAAGGGTAAGTCACAGTAGATCTCTATATAGTGTGTATGAGTACTTATATAAATAAGTAGATAGTATAGACCTCACACCACTATAGATAGAAAGGGTAAGTCACAGGAGATCTCTATATAGTGTGTATGAGTACTTATATAAATAAGTAGATAGTATAGACCTCACACCACTATAGATAGAAAGGGTAAGTCACAGGAGATCTCTATATAGTGTGTATGTGTATTTATATAAATAAGTAGTATAGACCTCACACCACTATAGATAGAAAGGGTAAGTCACAGGAGATCTCTATATAGTGTGTATGTGTACTTATATAAATAAGTAGTATAGACCTCACACCACTATAGATAGAAAGGGTAAGTCACAGGAGATCTCTATATAGTGTGTATGAGTACTTATATAAATAAGTAGATAGTATAGACCTCACACCACTATAGATAGAAAGGGTAAGTCACAGGAGATCTCTATATAGTGTGTATGAGTACTTATATAAATAAGTAGTATAGACCTCACACCACTATAGATAGAAAGGGTAAGTCACAGGAGATATCTATATAGTGTGTATGTGTATTTATATAAATAAGTAGTATAGACCTCACACCACTATAGATAGAAAGGGTAAGTCACAGGAGATCTCTATATAGTGTGTATGAGTACTTATATAAATAATTAGATAGTATAGACCTCACACCACTATAGATAGAAAGGGTAAGTCACAGGAGATCTCTATATAGTGTGTATGCGTACTTATATAAATAAGTGGTATAGACCTCACACCACTATAGATAGAAAGGGTAAGTCACAGGATATCTCTATATAGTGTGTATGCGTATTTATATAAATAAGTAGATAGTATAGACCTCACACCACTATAGATAGAAAGGGTAAGTCACAGGAGATCTCTATATAGTGTGTATGCGTATTTATATAAATAAGTAGTATAGACCTCACACCACTATAGATAGAAAGGGTAAGTCACAGGAGATCTCTATATAGTGTGTATGTGTATTTATATAAATAAGTAGTATAGACCTCACACCACTATAGATAGAAAGGGTAAGTCACAGGATATCTCTATATAGTGTGTATGCGTATTTATATAAATAAGTAGATAGTATAGACCTCACACCACTATAGATAGAAAGGGTAAGTCACAGGAGATCTGTATATAGTGTGTATGAGTACTTATATAAATAAGTAGTATAGACCTCACACCACTATAGATAGAAAGGGTAAGTCACAGGAGATCTCTATATAGTGTGTATGCATAATTATATAAATAAGTAGTATAGACCTCACACCACTATAGATAGAAAGGGTAAGTCACAGGATATCTCTATATAGTGTGTATGTGTACTTATATAAATAAGTAGATAGTATAGACCTCACACCACTATAGATAGAAAGGGTAAGTCACAGGAGATCTCTATATAGTGTGTATGCGTACTTATATAAATAAGTAGTATAGACCTCACACCACTATAGATAGAAAGGGTAAGTCACAGGAGATCTCTATATAGTGTGTATGCATAATTATATAAATAAGTAGTATAGACCTCACACCACTATAGATAGAAAGGGTAAGTCACAGGAGATCTCTATATAGTGTGTATGTGTATTTATATAAATAAGTAGATAGTATAAACCTCACACCACTATAGATAGAAAGGGTAAGTCACAGGAGATATCTATATAGTGTGTATGTGTATTTATATAAATAAGTAGTATAGACCTCACACCACTATAGATAGAAAGGGTAAGTCACAGGAGATCTCTATATAGTGTGTATGCATAATTATATAAATAAGTAGTATAGACCTCACACCACTATAGATAGAAAGGGTAAGTCACAGGAGATATCTATATAGTGTGTATGAGTACTTATATAAATAAGTAGTATAGACCTCACACCACTATAGATAGAAAGGGTAAGTCACAGGAGATCTCTATATAGTGTGTATGCGTATTTATATAAATAAGTAGTATAGACCTCACACCACTATAGATAGAAAGGGTAAGTCACAGGAGATCTCTATATAGTGTGTATGCGTACTTATATAAATAAGTAGTATAGACCTCACACCACTATAGATAGAAAGGGTAAGTCACAGGAGATCTCTATATAGTGTGTATGCATAATTATATAAATAAGTAGATAGTATAGACCTCACACCACTATAGATAGAAAGGGTAAGTCACAGGAGATCTCTATATAGTGTGTATGTGTATTTATATAAATAAGTAGATAGTATAGACCTCACACCACTATAGATAGAAAGGGTAAGTCACAGGAGATCTCTATATAGTGTGTATGCGTATTTATATAAATAAGTAGATAGTATAGACCTCACACCACTATAGATAGAAAGGGTAAGTCACAGGATATCTCTATATAGTGTGTATGAGTATTTATATAAATAAGTAGATAGTATAAACCTCACACCACTATAGATAGAAAGGGTAAGTCACAGGAGATCTCTATATAGTGTGTATGAGTATTTATATAAATAAGTAGATAGTATAAACCTCACACCACTATAGATAGAAAGGGTAAGTCACAGGATATCTCTATATAGTGTGTATGAGTATTTATATAAATAAGTAGATAGTATAAACCTCACACCACTATAGATAGAAAGGGTAAGTCACAGGAGATCTCTATATAGTGTGTATGTGTACTTATATAAATAAGTAGTATAGACCTCACACCACTATAGATAGAAAGGGTAAGTCACAGGAGATCTCTATATAGTGTGTATGTGTACTTATATAAATAAGTAGTATAGACCTCACACCACTATATATAGAAAGGGTAAGTCACAGGATATCTCTATATAGTGTGTATGAGTACTTATATAAATAAGTAGTATAGACCTCACACCACTATAGATAGAAAGGGTAAGTCACAGGAGATCTCTATATAGTGTGTATGAGTACTTATATAAATAAGTAGTATAGACCTCACACCACTATAGATAGAAAGGGTAAGTCACAGGAGATCTCTATATAGTGTGTATGCGTACTTATATAAATAAGTAGTATAGACCTCACACCACTATAGATAGAAAGGGTAAGTCACAGGAGATCTCTATATAGTGTGTATGAGTACTTATATAAATAAGTAGTATAGACCTCACACCACTATAGATAGAAAGGGTAAGTCACAGGAGATCTCTATATAGTGTGTATGCATAATTATATAAATAAGTAGATAGTATAGACCTCACACCACTATAGATAGAAAGGGTAAGTCACAGGAGATCTCTATATAGTGTGTATGTGTACTTATATAAATAAGTAGATAGTATAGACCTCACACCACTATAGATAGAAAGGGTAAGTCACAGTGGGATCTCTATATAGTGTGTATGCGTATTTATATAAATAAGTAGTATAGACCTCACACCACTATAGATAGAAAGGGTAAGTCACAGGAGATCTCTATATAGTGTGTATGTGTACTTATATAAATAAGTAGTATAGACCTCACACCACTATAGATAGAAAGGGTAAGTCACAGGAGATCTCTATATAGTGTGTATGTGTACTTATATAAATAAGTAGATAGTATAGACCTCACACCACTATAGATAGAAAGGGTAAGTCACAGGAGATCTCTATATAGTGTGTATGCGTATTTATATAAATAAGTAGTATAGACCTCACACCACTATAGATAGAAAGGGTAAGTCACAGGAGATCTCTATATAGTGTGTATGAGTACTTATATAAATAAGTAGTATAGACCTCACACCACTATAGATAGAAAGGGTAAGTCACAGGAGATCTCTATATAGTGTGTATGCATAATTATATAAATAAGTAGATAGTATAGACCTCACACCACTATAGATAGAAAGGGTAAGTCACAGGAGATCTCTATATAGTGTGTATGCGTATTTATATAAATAAGTAGTATAGACCTCACACCACTATAGATAGAAAGGGTAAGTCACAGGAGATCTCTATATAGTGTGTATGCATAATTATATAAATAAGTAGTATAGACCTCACACCACTATAGATAGAAAGGGTAAGTCACAGGAGATCTCTATATAGTGTGTATGAGTACTTATATAAATAAGTAGTAAAGACCTCACACCACTATAGATAGAAAGGGTAAGTCACAGGAGATCTCTATATAGTGTGTATGTGTATTTATATAAATAAGTAGTATAGACCTCACACCACTATATATAGAAAGGGTAAGTCACAGGATATCTCTATATAGTGTGTATGAGTACTTATATAAATAAGTAGATAGTATAGACCTCACACCACTATAGATAGAAAGGGTAAGTCACAGGAGATCTCTATATAGTGTGTATGCGTATTTATATAAATAAGTAGATAGTATAGACCACACACCACTATAGATAGAAAGGGTAAGTCACAGGAGATCTCTATATAGTGTGTATGTGTACTTATATAAATAAGTAGTATAGACCTCACACCACTATAGATAGAAAGGGTAAGTCACAGGAGATCTCTATATAGTGTGTATGCGTACTTATATAAATAAGTAGTATAGACCTCACACCACTATAGATAGAAAGGGTAAGTCACAGGAGATCTCTATATAGTGTGTATGTGTACTTATATAAATAAGTAGTATAGACCTCACACCACTATAGATAGAAAGGGTAAGTCACAGGAGATCTCTATATAGTGTGTATGCGTATTTAT
This sequence comes from Bombina bombina, assembly GCF_027579735.1. Taxonomy (NCBI): domain Eukaryota; kingdom Metazoa; phylum Chordata; class Amphibia; order Anura; family Bombinatoridae; genus Bombina; species Bombina bombina. Next base: position 1,860,439 of record NC_069506.1, on the reverse strand, counting down.
ATAAATAAGTAGTATAGACCTCACACCACTATATATAGAAAGGGTAAGTCACAGGAGATCTCTATATAGTGTGTATGCGTACTTATATAAATAAGTAGATAGTATAGACCTCACACCACTATAGATAGAAAGGGTAAGTCACAGGAGATCTCTATATAGTGTGTATGCGTATTTATATAAATAAGTAGTATAGACCTCACACCACTATAGATAGAAAGGGTAAGTCACAGGAGATCTTTATATAGTGTGTATGTGTATTTATATAAATAAGTAGTATAGACCTCACACCACTATATATAGAAAGGGTAAGTCACAGGAGATCTCTATATAGTGTGTATGCGTACTTATATAAATAAGTAGATAGTATAGACCTCACACCACTATAGATAGAAAGGGTAAGTCACAGGAGATCTCTATATAGTGTGTATGCGTATTTATATAAATAAGTAGTATAGACCTCACACCACTATAGATAGAAAGGGTAAGTCACAGGAGATCTTTATATAGTGTGTATGAGTACTTATATAAATAAGTAGATAGTATAGACCTCACACCACTATAGATAGAAAGGGTAAGTCACAGGAGATCTTTATATAGTGTGTATGTGTATTTATATAAATAAGTAGATAGTATAGACCTCACACCACTATAGATAGAAAGGGTAAGTCACAGGAGATCTCTATATAGTGTGTATGTGTACTTATATAAATAAGTAGTATAGACCTCACACCACTATAGATAGAAAGGGTAAGTCACAGGAGATCTCTATATAGTGTGTATGAGTACTTATATAAATAATTAGATAGTATAGACCTCACACCACTATAGATAGAAAGGGTAAGTCACAGGAGATCTCTATATAGTGTGTATGCGTATTTATATAAATAAGTAGTATAGACCTCACACCACTATAGATAGAAAGGGTAAGTCACAGGAGATCTCTATATAGTGTGTATGCATAATTATATAAATAAGTAGTATAGACCTCACACCACTATAGATAGAAAGGGTAAGTCACAGGAGATCTCTATATAGTGTGTATGAGTACTTATATAAATAAGTAGATAGTATAGACCTCACACCACTATAGATAGAAAGGGTAAGTCACAGGATATCTCTATATAGTGTGTATGTGTACTTATATAAATAAGTAGTATAGACCTCACACCACTATAGATAGAAAGGGTAAGTCACAGGAGATCTCTATATAGTGTGTATGAGTACTTATATAAATAATTAGATAGTATAGACCTCACACCACTATAGATAGAAAGGGTAAGTCACAGGAGATCTCTATATAGTGTGTATGAGTACTTATATAAATAATTAGATAGTATAGACCTCACACCACTATAGATAGAAAGGGTAAGTCACAGGAGATCTCTATATAGTGTGTATGCGTATTTATATATATAAGTAGATAGTATAAACCTCACACCACTATAGATAGAAAGGGTAAGTCACAGGAGATCTCTATATAGTGTGTATGTGTATTTATATAAATAAGTAGTATAGACCTCACACCACTATAGATAGAAAGGGTAAGTCACAGGAGATCTCTATATAGTGTGTATGAGTACTTATATAAATAATTAGATAGTATAGACCTCACACCACTATAGATAGAAAGGGTAAGTCACAGGAGATCTCTATATAGTGTGTATGAGTACTTATATAAATAAGTAGTATAGACCTCACACCACTATAGATAGAAAGGGTAAGTCACAGGAGATCTCTATATAGTGTGTATGTGTATTTATATAAATAAGTAGTATAGACCTCACACCACTATAGATAGAAAGGGTAAGTCACAGGAGATCTTTATATAGTAGTAGATAGTACAGTATATTTATTAACAGATTATAAACATATTAAATAGTATAAAATATAAAATAAAACAGTGTACCATAAAAAGGAACGACTATACAACCACCCTATATCCCAATCCCATTATAGAGGAATCTCACCAGTACAGATAGTTTTTCCTTAATAACACTACCAGATCATGTGCTTTTTTTCAAGAAAACACCTGGATCCTGATGGGATTTATGTATAATTTCCCTACATAAACATATCTAGACCATGCTGTATCTATTGCTTTTGTATACAAAATGTCTGGACCCTGAGGAAACCAATGGTCCTTTATACAGCTTTTTTAGACAGAAAAGCAGTCGGATCTATGTCTAATTTAGTCAGATCCAAGTCTATAACACATAATTACATCTAAACTGTTGTGGATATATTGCTCTTTTACTCAAGACATCTGGATCTATTTTAGTCACACACACACGCATGTAAATCTTTCCACACAAACACATGTAGACACTGCCCGTTTGTATTACCATGTTTGTATAAAACAAATATAGGGACGTTTTTACTAACGTCCTTTAATGTATATTATTGAGATTAGTGGCGTTTGGTAACACACTGTTGTGAATTTTATTTCATTTACCAAATAAGTCTGTGAATTTATTAACACTCATTATCCCACATTAAACAATAAAGCTTTTCCGTGAGACTGTGTCACGTGCGACAAGTCTATTCTTACTTTTTCAATACTATTTAGTGTGAAATGTGCTATTATATGCCCACTTACATTCTATATCCATAACTCATTTCTATTTGATATCCCACTTGCTATTGATTTAGTTCTATAAAAGTGTCCCCAGTACGTTGCACGTTGTTTTAAGATCTAACTCATCAGCCTTTCAGTGAATTCTTTGTACAACACAGCAGTAAACCTGCTATGCGCTATTCATTTCCACTAGTGTCTATACGGCCTACAGAGCCCAGATTAATTAGCAGAAAACTATTCTGCTTTTATAAAAATAGCAAATAAATTCATTAGGTACAATATTGAAAACTGTTATCCCTATTAAACTAAATTGGTGTACGGCCTCTTTTTGTGAGACACATCCTGTAAATAAATACATGTGTAGTTCTGGGCAGATTTACAGCATCACAATCAGGGCTTTAATCCCATCTTTAGTTCTGTACAGGCAGCTTCTGGGCACCTTATACATCAGATACTTAAAGGGATAGTAAACTCACCGTATACAGCAGATACTTAAAGGGATAGTAAACTCACCGTATACAGCAGATACTTAAAGGGATAGTAAACTCACCGTATACAGCAGATACTTAAAGGGATAGTAAACTCACCGTATACAGCAGATACTTAAAGGGATAGTAAACTCACCGTATACATCAGATACTTAAAGGGATAGTAAACTCACCGTATACAGCAGATACTTAAAGGGATAGTAAACTCACCGTATACATCATATACTTAAAGGGATAGTAAACTCACCGTATACATCAGATACTTAAAGGGATAGTAAACTCACCGTATACAGCAGATACTTAAAGAGATAGTAAACTCACCGTATACAGCAGATACTTAAAGGGATAGTAAACTCACCGTATACAGCAGATACTTAAAGGGATAGTAAACTCACCGTATACAGCAGATACTTAAAGGGATAGTAAACTCACCTTATACATCAGATACTTAAAGGGATAGTAAACTCACCTTATACATCAGATACTTAAAGGGATAGTAAACTCACCTTATACATCAGATACTTAAAGGGATAGTAAACTCACCGTATACAGCAGATACTTAAAGGGATAGTAAACTCACCGTATACAGCAGATACTTAAAGGGATAGTAAACTCACCGTATACATCATATACTTAAAGGGATAGTAAACTCACCGTATACAGCAGATACTTAAAGGGATAGTAAACTCACGTATACATCAGATACTTAAAGGGATAGTAAACTCACCGTATACAGCAGATACTTAAAGGGATAGTAAACTCACCGTATACAGCAGATACTTAAAGGGATAGTAAACTCACCGTATACAGCAGATACTTAAAGGGATAGTAAACTCACCGTATACAGCAGATACTTAAAGGGATAGTAAACTCACCGTATACAGCAGATACTTAAAGGGATAGTAAACTCACCGTATACAGCAGATACTTAAAGGGATAGTAAACTCACCGTATACAGCAGATACTTAAAGGGATAGTAAACTCACCTTATACATCAGATACTTAAAGGGATAGTAAACTCACCTTATACATCAGATACTTAAAGGGATAGTAAACTCACCTTATACATCAGATACTTAAAGGGATAGTAAACTCACCGTATACAGCAGATACTTAAAGGGATAGTGAACTCACCATATACAGCAGATACTTAAAGGGATAGTAAACTCACCGTATACATCATATACTTAAAGGGATAGTAAACTCACCGTATACAGCAGATACTTAAAGGGATAGTAAACTCACCGTATACAGCAGATACTTAAAGGGATAGTAAACTCACCGTATACATCAGATACTTAAAGGGATAGTAAACTCACCTTATACAGCATATACTTAAAGGGATAGTAAACTCACCTTATACAGCAGATACTTAAAGGGATAGTAAACTCACCTTATACAGCAGATACTTAAAGGGATAGTAAACTCACCTTATACAGCAGATACTTAAAGGGATAGTAAACTCACCTTATACATTAGATACTTAAAGGGATAATAAAATCACCTTATACATCAGATACTTAAAGGGATAGTAAACTCACCTTATACATGAGATACTTAAAGGGATAGTACACTCACCTTATACATCAGATACTTAAAGGGATAGTAAACTCACCTTATACAGCACATACTTAAAGGGATAGTAAACTCACCTTATACATCAGATACTTAAAGGGATAGTAAACTCACCTTATACAGCAGATACTTAAAGGGATAGTAAACTCACCTTGTACATCAGATACTTAAAGGGATAGAAAACTCACCTTATACAGCACATACTTAAAGGGATAGTAAACTCACCTTATACATCAGATACTTAAAGGGATAGTAAACTCACCTTATACATCAGATACTTAAAGGGATAGTAAACTCACCTTATACAGCATATACTTAAAGGGATAGTAAACTCACCTTATACAGCAGATACTTAAAGGGATAGTAAACTCACCTTATACAGCAGATACTTAAAGGGATAGTAAACTCACCTTATACATTAGATACTTAAAGGGATAATAAAATCACCTTATACATCAGATACTTAAAGGGATAGTAAACTCACCTTATACATCAGATACTTAAAGGGATAGTAAACTCACCTTATACATGAGATACTTAAAGGGATAGTACACTCACCTTATACATCAGATACTTAAAGGGATAGTAAACTCACCTTATACAGCAGATACTTAAAGGGATAGTAAACTCACCTTATACAGCAGACACTTAAAGGGGTAGTAAACTCACCTTATACAGCAGATACTTATAGGGATAGTAAACTCACCTTATACAGCAGATACTTAAAGGGATAGTAAACTCAATTTTGTTTGTTTCATGATCCAGATAGATCAGCAATTTTGAGCAACTTTCTAATTTACTCCTATTATCAACTTTTATTTGTTCTCCTGCTATCTTTATTTGCAAAAAGTAGAAATGTAAGCTAAGGAGCCGGCCCATTTTTGGTTCAGGACTCTGGCTAGCACTTGTGATTGGTGGCTACATTTAGCCACCCAATAAGCAAGAGCAACCCATGTACTGAACCAGAAATGTGCCAGCTCTTAAGCTTACATTCCTGCTTTTCAAATAAAGATACCAAGAGAAGGTAGAAGATTTATAATAGGAGTAAATTAGAAAGTTGCTTAAAATTGATTGCTCTGGCTGAATCATGAAAGTTTATTTTTGACTTTACTGTCCCTTTAAAGGGACACTAAAGACAAAATTTAACTTTCAGGATTCAGATAGACGATGCAATTTTAAGAGACTTTTCAATTTTCTTCTAATATTACATTTGGCACATTCTTTTTATATACACACACTTTTTGAGGCACCAGCTCCTACTGAGCATGTGCACAAGCTCAAAAGGTATACGTATACTAGTCTGTGATTGGCGAATGGCTGTCACATGATACAGAGGGCCGTCAGATGAGACGAAAATGAATTTGTCAGAAAAAAAAATCTACTGCTTATTTGAAATTCAGAGTATTCTTGCATAGTCTTTTTTATTATGCACTTGTTAATTATGAAATTCTACTGTATTTAAGGCTTCTTTTACATTTGACTTTAAGACAATCCCTATTCTAGTTCATCCAAAAAAGCTGTAATAGACCCTCTGGTGAGCTTGTTAATACTAGTTACTTACATTACCTGACACCTTCAGATGGTTCCTCTGACACCTGAGCCAATAAAAGCTATAATAGACCCTCTGGTGAGCTTGTTAATGCTAGTTACTTACATTACCTGAAACCTTTAGATGGTTCCTCTGACATCTGAGCCAATAAAAGCTGTAATAGACCCTCTGGTGTGCTTGTTAATACTAGTTAATTACATTACCTGACACCTTCAGATGGTCCCTCTTACATCTGAGCCAATAAAAGCTGTAATAGACCCTCTGGTGAGCTTGTTAATACTAGTTACTTACATTACCTGACACCTTCAGATGGTTCCTCTGACACCTGAGCCAATAAAAGCTGTAATAGACCCTCTGGTGAGCTTGTTAATACTAGTTACTTACATTACCTGACACCTTCAGATGGTTCCTCTGACATCTGAGCCAATAAAAGCTGTAATAGACCCTCTGGTGAGCTTGTTAATACTAGTTACTCACATTACCTGACACCTTCAGATGGTTCCTCTGACATCTGAGCCAATAAAAGCTGTAATAGACCTTCTAGTGAGCTTGTTAATACTAGTTACATTACCTGACACCTTCAGATGGTTCCTCTGACACCTGAGCCAATAAAAGCTGTAATAGACCCTCTGGTGAGCTTGTTAATACTAGTTACTTACATTACCTGACACCTTTAGATGGTTCCTCTGACATCTGAGCCAATAAAAGCTGTAATAGACCCTCTGGTGAGCTTGTTAATACTAGTTACTTACATTACCTGACACCTTCAGATGGTTCCACTGACATCTGAGCCAATAAAAGCTGTAATAGACCCTCTGGTGAGCTTGTTAATACTAGTTACTTACATTACCTGACACCTTCAGATGGTTCCTCTGACATCTGAGCCAATAAAAGCTGTAATAGACCCTCTGGTGAGCTTGTTAATACTAGTTACTTACATTACCTGACACCTTCAGATGGTTCCTCTGACACCTGAGCCAATAAAAGCTGTAATAGACCCTCTGGTGAGCTTGTTAATACTAGTTACTTACATTACCTGACACCTTCAGATGGTTCCTCTGACATCTGAGCCAATAAAAGCTGTAATAGACCCTCTAGTGAGCTTGTTAATACTAGTTACATTACCTGACACCTTCAGATGGTTCCTCTGACACCTGAGCCAATAAAAGCTGTAATAGACCCTCTGGTGAGCTTGTTAGTACTTGTTACTCACATTACCTGACGCCTTCAGATGGTTCCTCTGACATCTGAGCCAATAAATACTGTAATAAACACTCTAGTGAGCTTGTTAGTACTAGTTACTCACATTACCTGACACCTTCAGATGGTTCCTCTGACATCTGAGCCAATAAATACTGTAATAAACCCTCTGGTGAGCTTGTTAATACTAGTTACTTACATTACCTGACACCTTCTGATGGTTCCTCTGACATCTGAGCCAATAAATACTGTAATAAACCCTCTGGTGAGCTTGTTAATACTAGTTACTTACATTACCTGACACCTTCTGATGGTTCCTCTGACATCTGAGCCAATAAATACTGTAATAAACCCTCTGGTGAGCTTGTTAATACTAGTTACTTACATTACCTGACACCTTCAGATGGTTCCTCTGACATCTGAGCCAATAAAAGCTGTAATAGACCCTCTGGTGAGCTTGTTAGTACTAGTTACTTACATTACCTGACACCTTCAGATGGTTCCTCTGACATCTGAGCCAATTAAAGCTGTAATAGACCCTCTGGTGAGCTTGTTAATACTAGTTACTCACATTACTTGGCACCTTCAGACGGTTCCTCTTATATCTGAGCCAATAAATACTGTAATAAACCCTCTGGTGAGCTTGTTAGTACTAGTTACTCACATTACCTGACACCTTCAGATAGTTCCTCTGACATCTGAGCCAATAAATACCGTAATAAACACTATAGTGAGCTTGTTATTACTAGTTACTCACATTAACTGACACCTTCAGATGGTTCCTCTGACATCTGAGCCAATACAAGCTGTAATAGACCCTCTGGTGAGCTTGTTAATATTAGTTACTCCCATTGCCTGACACCTTCAGATGTTTCCTCTGACATCTAAACCAATAAAAGCTGTTATAAACCCTCTAGTGAGCTTGCTAATACTAGTTACTCACATTACCTGACACCTTCAGATGGTTCCTCTAACATCTGAGCCAATAAAAGCTGTAATAGACCCTTTAGTGAGCTTGTTAATACTAGTTACATTACCTGACACCTTCAGATGGTTCATCTGACATCTGAGCCAATAAAAGCTGTAATAGACCCTCTAGTGAGCTTGTTAATACTAGTTACTCCCATTACTTGGCACCTTCAGACGGTTCCTCTGACATCTGAGCCAATAAAAGCTGTAATAGACCCTCTGGTGAGCTTGTTAATACTAGTTACTCCCATTACTTGGCACCTTCAGACGGTTCCTCTGAAATCTGAGCCAATAAAAGCTGTAATAGACCCTCTGGTGAGCTTGTTAATACTAGTTACTCACATTACCTGACACCTTCAGATAGTTCCTCTGACATCTGAGCCAATAAATACTGTAATAAACCCTCTGGTGAGCTTGTTAATACTAGTTACTTACATTACCTGACAACTTCAGATGGTTCCTCTGACATCTGAGCCAATAAAAGCTGTAATAGACCCTCTAGTGAGCTTATTAATACTAGTTACATTACCTGACACCTTCAGATGGTTCCTCTGACATCTGAGCCAATAAATACTGTAATAAACACTCTAGTGAGCTTGTTAGTACTAGTTACTCACATTAACTGACACCTTCAGATGGTTCCTCTGACATCTGAGCCAATACAAGCTGTAATAGACCCTCTGGTGAGCTTGTTAATATTAGTTACTCCCATTACCTGACACCTTCAGATGGTTCCTCTGACATCTGAGCCAATAAAAGCTGTAATAGACCCTCTAGTGAGCTTGTTAATACTATTTACATTACCTGACACCTTCAGATGGTTCCTCTGACATCTGAGGCAATAAAAGCTGTAATAGACCCTCTAGTGAGCTTGTTAATACTAGTTACTCCCATTACTTGGCACCTTCAGACGGTTCCTCTGACATCTGAGCCAATAAAAGCTGTAATAGACCCTCTGGTGAGCTTATTAATACTAGTTACTTACATTACCTGACACCTTCAGACGGTTCCTCTGACATCTGAGCCAATAAAAGCTGTAATAGACCCTCTAGTGAGCTTATTAATACTAGTTACATTACCTAACACCTTCAGATGGTTCCTCTGACATCTGAGCCAATAAATAGTGTAATAAACACTCTGGTGTGCTTGTTAATACTAGTTACTCACATTACCTAACACCTTCAGACAGTTCCTCTGACATCTGAGTCAATACTAGCTGTAATTGACCCTCTGATGAGCTTGTTAATACTAGTTACTCACATTACCTAACACCTTCAGACAGTTCCTCTGACATCTGAGCCAATACTAGCTGTAATTGACCCTCTGATGAGCTTGTTAGTACTAGTTACTCACATTACCTGACACCTTCAGACAGTTCCTCTGACATCTGAGCCAATAAAAGCTCTGCATGTGCTCACTTCCTGTTTCAACGGTTTCACTTCCGTTTTTTTAAAATTTGTAAAAATAATAGAAGAGAATAATAAATAAATGTAAAAATAATGGAAGAGAATAATAAATAAATGTAAAAATAATAGAAGAGAATTCTTTTATAAAACATTTTCTGTGTTTCTAATTAAATAACAAAAATATGACATTTAATGTGCACTCTTTTATAACCTTCCTTCCTCTGTTTAAGTTTCTCTTTAAGAAATCTGGGACTTCCTAGAACCCACCCCCAATATCACACAAACCCCACCCCCAAACATTCAAGCCCCACCTCCTCACACCCGTTCCCATGTTCTGAATTTACACTGCTGAGAGGTTTATAATATGATTGCTATAATGTTCTTATCATCTTTTGAATCATTCATAAAATAATTGATAAGCAACATTAAATGCTGTATTTTTTGGTTATAAGCAAAGTGACTGTAGCAGGTAACTATTGTTTCACTGTTAAAGGACATTTATGGTAGAGACCGTTTTATTCACGTCTTTACTTCTTATGTTACAGCTTATCTGTTCACAGGAACTATAATCAATACACTTTAACTTATTGCAATCTGTTTATAAGTGTCAGATTTTTATACAGAGGATGAATCAATTAGTGAATATTGGAAGAACTAGTAGGGCAGATAATCTAACATATAATGAGGTCAGTTTAGGCTCATTTGTAGAACATTTGAAGGTTACTTGACAAAACATATAATCAATTGCTGAACTGCGGAGAGAAAAACCTTCTCTGTAGGATCTTTATTTTCCATGTGCCAATCAACCCTACGTTAGATATTATTGATTTACATCTATTGTGTGTTTCTGAGTGTATATATCTGACTCGTGTACCTGGGATGTGATTATTACTGCTCAGCAAGTTCATGAAAAAAAAATCTGAATTATCCACTTTCAATTTGGCCACTACACACTGTTCCTCTGAGTCTTTATTAGAGAAAAGTATTAATTGCATTTTGTTAAACCCAGAGATAGAAGTGGGATCATAGCTACAAACTGTTTGTCTGCTGTGCTATTAAACACATGTTTGATAGTATGTTCAACATCCTTCATATCAAACAGCACCTACACATCCATAACACAGTACCAACCCCCATATTTTGTATACACAAAGTCAATAGTATGTATTCACAACGCTGATAGAATGTATTCACAACGCTGATAGAATGTATTCACAACGCTGATAGTATGTATTTACAACGCTGATAGAATGTATTCACAACGCTGATAGAATGTATTCACAACGCTGATAGAATGTATTCACAACGCTAATAGTATGTATTCACAACGCTGATAGTATGTATTCACAACGCTGATAGAATGTATTCACAACGCTTATAGAATGTATTCACAACGCTGATAGTATGTATTCACAACGCTGATAGTATGTATTCACAACGCTGATAGAATGTATTCACAATGCTGGTAGAATGTATTCACAACGCTGATAGAATGTATTCACAACGCTGATAGTATGTATTCACAACGCTGATAGTATGTATTCACAACGCTGATAGAATGTATTCACAATGCTGGTAGAATGTATTCAGAACGCTGATAGAATGTATTCACAATGCTGGTAGTATGTATTCACAACGCTGATAGAATGTATTCACAACGCTGATAGAATGTATTCACAACGCTGGTAGTATGTATTCACAACGCTGATAGAATGTATTCACAACGCTGATAGAATGTATTCACAACGCTGGTAGTATGTATTCACAACGCTGATAGAATGTATTCACAACGCTGGTAGTATGTATTCACAACGCTGATAGAATGTATTCACAACGCTGATAGAATGTATTCACAACGCTGGTAGTATGTATTCACAACGCTGATAGAATGTATTCACAACGCTGATAGAATGTATTCACAACGCTGATAGAATGTATTCACAACGCTGATAGAATGTATTCACAACGCTGATAGAATGTATTCACAATGCTGATAGTATGCATTCACAACGCTGATAGAATGTATTCACAATGCTGATAGTATGTATTCACAACGCTGGTAGTATGTATTCACAACGCTGATAGAATGTATTCACAATGCTGATAGTATGTATTCACAACGCTGATAGAATGTATTCACAATGCTGATAGAATGTATTCACAACGCTGATAGAATGTATTCACAATGCTGATAGTATGTATTCACAACGCTGATAGAATGTATTCACAACGCTGATAGAATGTATTCACAATGCTGGTAGTATGTATTCACAACGCTGATAGAATGTATTCACAACGCTGATAGTATGTATTCAGAACGCTGATAGAATGTATTCACAACGCTGGTAGTATGTATTCACAACGCTGATAGAATGTATTCACAACGCTGGAATATGTATTCACAACGCTGATAGAATGTATTCACAACCTGATAGTATTATTCACAACGCTGTAGAATGTATTCACAACGCTGATAGAATGTATTCACAACGCTGATAGAATGTATTCACAACGCTGGATAGAATGTATTCACAACGCTGATAAGAATGTATTCACAACGCTGATAGAATGTATTCACAACGCTGATAGAATGTATTCACAACGCTGATAGAATGTATTCACAAGCTGATAGTATGTAATTCACAACGCTGATAGTATGTATTCACAACGCTGATAGAATGTATCACAATGCTGGTAGTATGTATTCACAACGCTGATAGAATGTATTCACAATGCTGATAGAATGTATTCACAACGCTGATAGAATGTATTCACAACGCTGGTAGTATGTATTCACAACGCTGATAGAATGTATTCACAACGCTGATAGAATGTATTCACAACGCTGATAGAATGTATTCACAACGCTGATAGAATGTATTCACAACGCTGATAGAATGTATTCACAACGCTGATAGAATGTATTCACAACGCTGATAGAATGTATTCACAACGCTGATAGAATGTATTCACAACGCTGATAGTATGTATTCACAACGCTGATAGTATGTATTCACAACGCTGATAGAATGTATTCACAACGCTGATAGTATGTATTCACAACGCTGATAGAATGTATTCACAACGCTGATAGAATGTATTCACAACGCTGATAGAATGTATTCACAACGCTGATAGTATGTATTCACAACGCTGATAGAATGTATTCACAACGCTGATAGAATGTATTCACAACGCTGATAGAATGTATTCACAACGCTGGTAGTATGTATTCACAACGCTGATAGAATGTATTCACAACGCTGATAGTATGTATTTACAACGCTGATAGAATGTATTCACAGAATGTATTCACAACGCTGATAGAATGTATTCACAATGCTGATAGTATGTATTCACAACGCTGATAGAATGTATTCACAACGCTGATAGAATGTATTCACAACGCTGATAGAATGTATTCACAACGCTGATAGTATGTATTCACAACGCTGATAGAATGTATTCACAACGCTGATAGAATGTATTCACAACGCTGGTAGAATGTATTCACAACGCTGATAGAATGTATTCACAACGCTGATAGAATGTATTCACAACGCTGATAGTATGTATTCACAACGCTGGTAGAATGTATTCACAACGCTGATAGAATGTATTCACAACGCTGGTAGAATGTATTCACAACGCTGATAGAATGTATTCACAACGCTGATAGTATGTATTTACAACGCTGATAGAATGTATTCACAGAATGTATTCACAACGCTGATAGAATGTATTCACAATGCTGGTAGTATGTATTCACAACGCTGATAGAATGTATTCACAACGCTGATAGAATGTATTCACAACGCTGATAGAATGTATTCACAATGCTGATAGTATGTATTCACAACGCTGATAGAATGTATTCACAACGCTGATAGTATGTATTCACAATGCTGGTAGTATGTATTCACAACGCTGATAGAATGTATTCACAACGCTGATAGAATGTATTCACAACGCTGATAGAATGTATTCACAACGCTGATAGAATGTATTCACAACGCTGATAGAATGTATTCACAACGCTGATAGAATGTATTCACAACGCTGATAGAATGTATTCACAACGCTGATAGAATGTATTCACAACGCTGATAGAATGTATTCACAACGCTGATAGAATGTATTCACAACGCTGATAGAATGTATTCACAACGCTGATAGAATGTATTCACAACGCTGATAGAATGTATTCACAACGCTGATAGAATGTATTCACAACGCTGATAGAATGTATTCACAACGCTGATAGTATGTATTCACAACGCTGATAGTATGTATTCACAACGCTGATAGAATGTATTCACAACGCTGATAGAATGTATTCACAATGCTGATAGTATGTATTCACAACGCTGATAGAATGTATTCACAACGCTGATAGAATGTATTCACAACGCTGATAGAATGTATTCACAACGCTGATAGTATGTATTCACAACGCTGGTAGAATGTATTCACAACGCTGATAGAATGTATTCACAACGCTGGTAGAATGTATTCACTACGCTGATAGAATGTATTCACAACGCTGATAGTATGTATTTACAACGCTGATAGAATGTATTCACAGAATGTATTCACAACGCTGATAGAATGTATTTACAACGCTGATAGAATGTATTCACAACGCTGATAGAATGTATTCACAGAATGTATTCACAACGCTGATAGAATGTATTCACAACGCTGATAGAATGTATTCACAGAATGTATTCACATCGCTGATAGAATGTATTCACAACGCTGGTAGAATGTATTCACAGAATGTATTCACAACGCTGATAGAATGTATTCACAGAATGTATTTACAACGCTGATAGAATGTATTCACAGAATGTATTTACAACGCTGATAGAATGTATTCACAACGCTTGTAGAATGTATTCACAGAATGTATTCACAACGCTGATAGAATGTATTTACAACGCTGATAGAATGTATTTACAACGCTGATAGAATGTATTCACAACGCTGATAGAATGTATTCACAACGCTGATAGAATGTATTCACAACGCTGATAGTATGTATTCAGAACGCTGATAGAATGTATTCACAACGCTGATAGAATGTATTCACAATGCTGGTAGAATGTATTCACAATGCTGATAGAATGTATTCACAATGCTGATAGAATGTATTCACAACGCTGATAGAATGTATTCACAACGCTGATAGAATGTATTCACAACGCTGATAGAATGTATTCACAACGCTGGTAGTATGTATTCACAATGCTGGTAGAATGTATTCACAATGCTGGTAGAATGTATTCACAACGCTGATAGTATGTATTCACAATGCTGGTAGAATGTATTCACAATGCTGGTAGAATGTATTCACAATGTTGGTAGAATGTATTCGCAATGCTGATAGAATGTATTCACAATGCTGGTAGAATGTATTCACAATGCTGGTAGAATGTATTCACAATGTTGGTAGTATGTATTTACAACGCTGATAGAATGTATTCACAGAATGTATTCACAACGCTGATAGAATGTATTTACAACGCTGATAGAATGTATTCACAACGCTGATAGAATGTATTCACAGAATGTATTCACAACGCTGATAGAATGTATTCACAACGCTGATAGAATGTATTCACAGAATGTATTCACATCGCTGATAGAATGTATTCACAACGCTGGTAGAATGTATTCACAGAATGTATTCACAACGCTGATAGAATGTATTCACAGAATGTATTTACAACGCTGATAGAATGTATTCACAGAATGTATTTACAACGCTGATAGAATGTATTCACAACGCTTGTAGAATGTATTCACAGAATGTATTCACAACGCTGATAGAATGTATACACAACGCTGATAGAATGTATTTACAACGCTGATAGAATGTATTTACAACGCTGATAGAATGTATTCACAACGCTGATAGAATGTATTCACAACGCTGATAGAATGTATTCACAACGCTGATAGTATGTATTCAGAACGCTGATAGAATGTATTCACAACGCTGATAGAATGTATTCACAATGCTGGTAGAATGTATTCACAATGCTGATAGAATGTATTCACAATGCTGATAGAATGTATTCACAACGCTGATAGAATGTATTCACAACGCTGATAGAATGTATTCACAACGCTGATAGAATGTATTCACAATGCTGGTAGAATGTATTCACAATGCTGGTAGAATGTATTCACAATGTTGGTAGAATGTATTCGCAATGCTGATAGAATGTATTCACAATGCTGATAGTATGTATTCACAACGCTGATAGTATGTATTCACAACGCTGATAGAATGTATTCACAACGCTGATAGAATGTATTCACAACGCTGATAGAATGTATTCACAACGCTGATAGTATGTATTCACAACGCTGATAGTATGTATTCACAACGCTGATAGTATGTATTCACAACGCTGATAGAATGTATTCACAATGCTGATAGTATGTATTCACAACGCTGATAGAATGTATTCACAACGCTGATAGTATGTATTCACAACGCTGATAGAATGTATTCACAACGCTTATAGAATGTATTCACAACGCTGATAGAATGTATTCACAATGCTGATAGTATGTATTCACAACGCTGATAGAATGTATTCACAACGCTGATAGAATGTATTCACAATGCTGGTAGTATGTATTCACAACGCTGATAGAATGTATTCACAACGCTGATAGTATGTATTCACAATGCTGATAGAATGTATTCACAACGCTGATAGAATGTATTCACAACGCTGATAGTATGTATTCACAATGCTGATAGAATGTATTCACAACGCTGATAGAATGTATTCACAACGCTGATAGAATGTATTCACAACGCTGGTAGTATGTATTCACAACGCTGATAGAATGTATTCACAACGCTGATAGAATGTATTCACAACGCTGATAGAATGTATTCACAACGCTGATAGAATGTATTCACAATGCTGATAGAATGTTTTCACAATGCTGATAGAATGTATTCACAACGCTGATAGAATGTATTCACAACGCTGATAGAATGTATTCACAATGCTGATAGAATGTATTCACAACGCTGATAGAATGTATTCACAATGCTGATAGAATGTATTCACAATGCTGATAGTATGTATTCACAACGCTGATAGTATGTATTCACAATGCTGATAGTATGTATTCACAACGCTGATAGTATGTATTCACAACGCTAATAGTATGTATTCACAACGCTGATAGTATGTATTCACAACGCTGATAGTATGTATTCACAATGCTAATAGTATGTATACACAGAGCTAATAGTATATATACACAGAGCTAATAGTATATATACACAGCACTAATAGTATGTATACACAGAGCTAATAGTATATATACACAGAGCTAATAGTATATATACACAGCACTAATAGTATGTATACACAGAGCTAATAGTATGTATACACAGAGCTAATAGTATGTATACACAGAGCTAATAGTATATATACACAGCATTAATATTATGTATACACAGAGCTAATACTATATATACACAGCACTAATAGTATATATACACAGAGCTAATAGTATGTATACACAGCACTAATAGTATGTATACACAGAGCTAATAGTATGTATACACAGAGCTAATAGTATGTATACACAGAGCTAATAGTATATATACACAGAACTAATAGTATATATACATAGCACTAATAGTATGTATACACAGAGCTAATAGTATATATACACAGAGCTAATATATACACAGAGCTAATAGTATATATACACAGAGCTAATAGTATATATACACAGCACTAATAGTATGTATACACAGAGTTAATAGTATGTATACACAGAGCTAATAGTATGTATACACAGAGCTAATAGTATGTATACACAGCACTAATATTATGTATACACAGAGCTAATACTATATATACACAGCACTAATAGTATATATACACAGAGCTAATAGTATGTATACACAGTACTAATAGTATGTATACACAGAGCTAATAGTATGTATACACAGCACTAATAGTATGTATACACAGAGCTAATAGTATATATACACAGAGCTAATAGTATATATACACAGCACTAATAGTATGTATACACAGAGCTAATAGTATATATACACAGCACTAATAGTATGTATACACAGAGCTAATAGTATATATACACAGAGCTAATATATACACAGAGCTAATAGTATATATACACAGAGCTAATAGTATATATACACAGCACTAATAGTATGTATACACAGAGCTAATAGTATGTATACACAGAGCTAATAGTATGTATACACAGAGCTAATAGTATATATACACAGCACTAATATTATGTATACACAGAGCTAATACTATATATACACAGCACTAATAGTATATATACACAGAGCTAATAGTATGTATACACAGCACTAATAGTATGTATACACAGAGCTAATAGTATGTATACACAGCACTAATAGTATGTATACACAGAGCTAATAGTATGTATACACAGAGCTAATAGTATGTATACACAGAGCTAATAGTATATATACAAAGCACTAATAGTATGTATACACAGAGCTAATAGTATGTATACACAGAGCTAATAGTATGTATACACAGAGCTAATAGTATGTATACACAGCACTAATATTATGTATACACAGAGCTAATAGTATATATACACAGAGCTAATACTATATATACACAGCACTAATAGTGTATATATACACAGAGCTAATAGTATGTATACACAGCACTAATAGTATGTATACACAGAGCTAATAGTATATATACACAGAGCTAATAGTATGTATACACAGAGCTAATAGTATATATACACAGAGCTAATAGTATATATACACAGCACTAATAGTATGTATACACAGCACTAATAGTATATATACACAGAGCTAATTGTATATATTCACAGAGCTAATAGTATGTATACACAGAGCTAATAGTATGTATACACAGAGCTAATAGTATATATACACAGAGCTAATAGTATATATACACAGAGCTAATAGTATGTATACACAGAGCTAATAGTATATATACACAGAGCAAATAGTATATATACACAGAGCTAATAGTATGTATACACAGAGCTAATAGTATGTATACACAGAGCTAATAGTATGTATACACAGAGCTAATAGTATATATACACAGCACTAATATTATGTATACACAGAGCTAATAGTATATATACACAGAGCTAATACTATATATACACAGCACTAATAGTGTATATATACACAGAGCTAATAGTATGTATACACAGCACTAATAGTATGTATACACAGAGCTAATAGTATGTATACACAGAGCTAATAGTATATATACACAGAGCTAATAGTATATATACACAGCACTAATAGTATGTATACACAGCACTAATAGTATATATACACAGAGCTAATAGTATGTATACACAGAGCTAATAGTATATATACACAGAGCTAATAGTATATATACACAGAGCTAATAGTATATATACACAGAGCTAATAGTATGTATACACAGCACTAATAGTATGTATACACAGAGCTAATAGTATGTATACACAGAGCTAATAGTATATATACACAGCACTAATATTATGTATACACAGAGCTAATAGTATGTATACACAGAGCTAATAGTATGTATACACAGAGCTAATAGTATGTATACACAGCACTAATAGTATGTATACACAGAGCTAATAGTATGTATACACAGAGCTAATAGTATATATACACAGAGCTAATAGTATATATACACAGCACTAATAGTATGTATACACAGCACTAATAGTATATATACACAGAGCTAATAGTATGTATACACAGAGCTAATAGTATATATACACAGAGCTAATAGTATATATACACAGAGCTAATAGTATATATACACAGAGCTAATAGTATGTATACACAGCACTAATAGTATGTATACACATTGATAGAATGGAGCCGATTTATCAAGGGCCGAATGTCCCCTGATGCCCCTGCCGGAAACAGCAGTTTTGAAGCAGCGGTCTCCTTTCTTGATCTGCTGCCTCTGAGGCTGTGTGCAGCAATCCGCCCAATCCTATACGATTGGGTTGATTGACACCCCCTTTTAGCAGGCGATTGGCCACGAATTGGGGGGGGGGGGATTGCACAAGCAGTTTACCAGAACTGCTTGTGCAATATTAAATGCCGACAACGTATGCTGTCAGCATTCAGTGATGTCTGTCGGACATGATACCCTACAGTGTATCATGTCCGCCAGACATTGTTAAATTGTCCCCAATGTAGCTATCTACCATCTGATAATTCATAACGGATTCTAATAGTTGATAATGGTGGCACTGACCTTCGCTCGGATTAAGTGAAGAGCTCTTTCTCAGCCATCTTGGAAAGGGAACCAGGGATAGTGCAATACTTTTGGTGAATAACCAGCACTGAAAGGAACTTGCTCACCAGATATATATAAATATGTCATTTATTTATTCCTTAAACAGATCCGGTCTCTCTTGCAGATGCCCAATATTACCAGCAACCATAAATTCTCTTGCAAATGACCACAGGAGATCACGTACTGTGTCTATATGATCTGTTTATCATCACATAGATACCTCCGTGTAACACGTCACATACCAGATTATTTTCTGCTAAATGACCTCAGGGGATCACGTGCTGTGTCTATATGATCTGTTTAATCATCACATAGATACCTCAGTGTAACAAGTCACATACCAGATTATTTTCTGCTAAATGACCTCAGGGGATCACGTGCTGTGTCTATATGATCTGTTTAGTCACCACATAGATACCTCAGTGTAACAAGTCACATACCAGATCATTTTCTGCTAAATGACCTCAGGGGATCACATGCTGTGTCTATATGATCTGTTTAGTCATCACATAGATACCTCAGTGTAACAAGTCACATACCAGATTATTTTCTGCTAAATGACCTCAGGGGATCACGTGCTGTGTCTATATGATCTGTTTAGTCACCACATAGATACCTCAGTGTAACAAGTCACATACCAGATTATTTTCTGCTAAATGACCTCAGGGGATCACGTGCTGTGTCTATATGATCTGTTTAGTCATCACATAGATACCTCAGTGTAACAAGTCACATACCAGATTATTTTCTGCTAAATGACCTCAGGGGATCACATGCTGTGTCTATATGATCTGTTTAGTCATCACATAGATACCTCAGTGTAACAAGTCACATACCAGATTATTTTCTGCTAAATGACCTCAGGGGATCACGTGCTGTGTCTATATGATCTGTTTTGTCACCACATAGATACCTAAGTGTAACAAGTCACATACCAGATTATTTTCTGCTAAATGACCTCAGGGGATCATGTGCTGTGTCTATATGATCTGTTTAGTCACCACATAAATACATCAGTGTAACAAGTCACATACCAGATTATTTTCTGCTAAATTACCTCAGGGGATCACGTGCTGTGTCTATATGATCTGTTTAGTCATCACATAGATACCTCAGTGTAACACGTCACATACCAGATTATTTTCTGCTAAATGACCTCAGGGGATCACGTGCTGTGTCTATATGATCTGTTTAGTCATCACATAGATACCTCAGTGTAACAAGTCACATACCAGATTATTTTCTTCTAAATGACCTCAGGGGATCACGTGCTGTGTCTATATGATCTGTTTAATCATCACATAGATACCTCAGTGTAACAAGTCACATACCAGATTATTTTCTGCTAAATTACCTCAGGGGATCACGTGCTGTGTCTATATGATCTGTTTAGTCATCACATAGATACCTCAGTGTAACAAGTCACATACCAGATTATTTTCTGCTAAATGACCTCAGGGGATCACGTGCTGTGTCTATATGATCTGTTTAGTCATCACATAGATACCTCAGTGTAACAAGTCACCTACCAGATTATTGTCTGCTAAATGACCTCAGGGGATCACGTGCTGTGTCTATAGGATCTGTTAAGTCATCACATAGATACCTCAGTGTAACAAGTCACATACCAGATTATTTTCTGCTACATGACCTCAGGGGATCACATTCTGTGTCTATATGATCTGTTTAGTCATCACATAGATACCTCAGTGTAACAAGTCACATACCAGATTATTTTCTGCTAAATGACCTCAGGGGATCACGTGCTGTGTCTATATGATCTGTTTAGTCATCATATAGATAACTCAGTGTAACATGTCACATACCAGATTATTTTCTGCCAAATGACCTCAGGGGATCACGTGCTGTGTCTATATGATCTGTTTAGTCACCACATAGATACCTCAGTGTAACATGTCACATACTAGATTATTTTCTGCTAAATGACCTCAGGGGATCATGTGCTGTGTCTATATGATCTGTTTATCATCACATAGATACCTCAGTGTAACAAGTCACATACCAGATTATTTTCTGCTAAATGACCTCAGGGGATCACGTGCTGTGTCTATATGATCGGTTTAGTCATAACATAGATACCTCAGTGTAACAAGTCACATACCAGATTATTTTCTGCTAAATTACCACAGGGGATCACGTGCTGTGTCTATATGATCTGTTTAGTCATCACATAGATACCTCAGTGTAACAAGTCACATACCAGATTATTTTCTGCTAAATGACCTCAGGGAATCACGTACTGTGTCTATATGATCTGTTTAGTCATCACATAGATACCTCAGTGTAACAAGTCACATACCAGATTATTTTCTGCTAAATGATCTCAGGGGATCACATGCTGTGTCTATATGATCTGTTTAGTCATCACATAGATACCTCAGTGTAACAAGTCACATACCAGATTATTTTCTGCTAAATGACCTCAGAGGATCACGTGCTGTGTCTATATGATCTGTTTAGTCATCACATAGATACCTCAGTGTAACAAGTCACATACCAGATTATTTTCTGCTAAATGACCTCAGGGGATCACGTGCTGTGTCTATATGATCTGTTTAGTCATCACATATATACCTTAGTGTAACAAGTCACATACCAGATTATTTTCTGCTAAATGACTTCAGGGGATCACGTGCTGTGTCTATATGATCTGTTTAGTCATCACATAGATACCTCAGTGTAACAAGTTACATACCAGATTATGTTCTTCTAAATGACCTCAGGGGATCACATGCTGTGTCTATATGATCTGTTTATCATCACATAGATACCTCAGTGTAACAAGTCACATACCATATTATTTTCTGCTAAATGACCTCAGAGGATCACGTACTGTGTCTATATGATCTGTTTAGTCATCACATAGATACCTCAGTGTAACAAGTCACATACCAGATTATTTTCTGCTAAATGACCTCAGAGGATCACGTGCTGTGTCTATATGATCTGTTTAGTCATCACATAGATACCTCAGTGTAACAAGTCACATACCAGATTATTTTCTGCTAAATGACCTCAGGGGATCACATGCTGTGTCTATATGATCTGTTTAGTCATCACATAGATACCTCAGTGTAACAAGTCACATACCAGATTATTTTCTGCTAAATGACCTCAGGGGATCACGTGCTGTGTCTATATGATCTGTTTAATCATCACATAGATACCTCAGTGTAACAAGTCACATACCAGATTATTTTCTGCTAAATGACCTCAGGGGATCACGTGCTGTGTCTATATGATCTGTTTAGTCATCACATAGATACCTCAGTGTAACAAGTCACATACCAGATTATTTTCTGCTGAATGACCTCAGGGGATCACGTGCTGTGTCTATATGATCTGTTTATCATCACATAGATACCTCAGTGTAACAAGTCACATACCAGATTATTTTCTGCTAAATGACCTCAGGGGATCACGTGCTGTGTCTATATGATCTGTTTAGTCATCACATAGATACCTCAGTGTAACAAGTCACATACCAGATTATTTTCTGCTGAATGACCTCAGGGGATCACGTGCTGTGTCTATATGATCTGTTTATCATCACATAGATACCTCAGTGTAACAAGTCACATACCAGATTATTTTCTGCTAAATGACCTCAGAGGATCACGTGCTGTGTCTATATGATCTGTTTAGTCATCACATAGATACCTCAGTGTAACAAGTCACATACCAGATTATTTTCTGCTAAATGACCTCAGGGGATCACGTGCTGTGTCTATATGATCTGTTTAGTCATCACATAGATACCTCAGTGTAACAAGTCACATACCAGATTATTTTCTGCTAAATGACCTCAGGGGATCACATGCTGTGTCTATATGATCTGTTTAGTCATCACATAGATACCTCAGTGTAACAAGTCACATACCAGATTATTTTCTGCTAAATGACTTCAGGGGATCACGTGCTTTGTCTATATGTTCTGTTTATCATCACATAGATACCTCAATGTAACAAGTCACATACCAGATTATTTTCTGCTAAATGACCTCAGAGGATCACGTGCTGTGTCTATATGATCTTTTTAGTCATCACATAGATACCTCAATGTAACAAGTCACATACCAGATTATTTTCTGCTAAATGACCTCAGGGGATCATGTGCTGTGTCTATATGATCTGTTTAGTCATCACATAGATACCTCAGTGTAACAAGTCACATACCAGATTATTTTCTGCTAAAGGACCTCAGGGGATCACATGCTGTGTCTATATGATCTGTTTAGTTATCACATAGATACCTCAGTGTAACAAGTCACATACCAGATTATTTTCTGCTAAATGACCTCAGGGGATCACGTGCTGTGTCTATATGATCTGTTTAGTCATCACATAGATACCTCAGTGTAACAAGTCACATACCAGATTATTTTCTGCTAAATGACCTCAGAGGATCACGTGCTGTGTCTATATGATCTGTTTAGTCATCACATAGATACCTCAGTGTAACAAGTCACATACCAGATTATTTTCTGCTAAATGACCTCAGGGATTCACATGCTGTGTCTATATGATCTGTTTAGTCATCACATAGATACCTCAGTGTAACAAGTCACATACCAGATTATTTTCTGCTAAATGACCTCAGGGGATCACGTGCTGTGTCTATATGATCTGTTTATCATCACATAGATACCTCAATGTAACAAGTCACATACCAGATTATTTTCTGCTAAATGACCTCAGAGGATCACGTGCTGTGTCTATATGATCTTTTTAGTCATCACATAGATACCTCAGTGTAACAAGTCACATACCAGATTATTTTCTGCTAAATGACCT
The DNA here is from genome assembly GCF_027579735.1 of Bombina bombina. Classification (NCBI taxonomy): domain Eukaryota; kingdom Metazoa; phylum Chordata; class Amphibia; order Anura; family Bombinatoridae; genus Bombina; species Bombina bombina. The sequence continues at coordinate 1,835,513 of NC_069506.1, read as the reverse complement.
CAGGGGATCACGTGCTGTGTCTATATGATCTGTTTAGTCATCACATAGATACCTCAGTGTAACAAGTCACATACCAGATTATTTTCTGCTAAATGACCTCAGGGGATCACGTGCTGTGTCTATATGATCTGTTTAGTCATCACATATATACCTCAGTGTAACAAGTCACATACCAGATTATTTTCTGCTAAATGACCTCAGGGGATCACATGCTAAATCTATATGATCTGTTTAGTCATCACATAGATACCTCAGTGTAATGTGTCACATACCAGATTATTTTCTGCTAAATGACCTCAGGGGATCACATGCTAAATCTATATGATCTGTTTAGTCATCACATAGATACCTCAGTGTAATGTGTCACATACCAGATTATTTTCTGCTAAATGACCTCAGGGGATCATGTGCTGTGTCTATATGATCTGTTTAGTCATCACATAGATACCTCAGTGTAACAAGTCACATACCAGATTATTTTCTGCTAAATAACCTCAGGGGATCACGTGCAGTGTCTATATGATCTGTTTAGTCACCACATAGATACCTCAGTGTAACAAGTCACATACCAGATTATTTTCTGCTAAATGACCTCAGGGGATCAGGTACTGTGTCTATATGATCTGTTTAGTCATCACATATATACCTCAGTGTAACAAGTCACATACCAGATTATTTTCTGCTAAATGACCTCAGGGGATCACGTGCTGTGTTTATATGATCTGTTTAGTCATCACATAGATACCTCAGTGTAACAAGTCACATACCAGATTATTTTCTGCTAAATGACCTCAGGGGATCACATGCTAAATCTATATGATCTGTTTAGTCATCACATAGATACCTCAGTGTAATGTGTCACATACCAGATTATTTTCTGCTAAATGATCTCAGGGGATCACATGCTGTGTCTATATGATCTGTTTAGTCATCACATAGATACCTCAGTGTAACAAGTCACATTCCAGATTATGTTCTGCTAAATTACCTCAGGGGATCACGTGCTGTGTCTATATGATCTGTTTAGTCATCACATAGATACCTCAGTGTAACAAGTCACATACCAGATTATTTTCTGCTAAATTACCTCAGAGGATCACGTGCTGTGTCTATATGATCTGTTTAGTCACCACATAGATACCTCAGTGTAACAAGTCACATACCAGATTATTTTCTGCTAAATGACCTCAGGGGATCACGTGCAGTGTCTATATGATCTGTTTAGTCACCACATAGATACCTCAGTGTAACAAGTCACATACCAGATAATTTTCTGCTAAATGACCTCAGGTGATCACATGCTGTGTCTATATGATCTGTTTAGTCATCACATAGATACCTCAGTGTAACAAGTCACATACCAGATTATTTTCTGTAAATGACCTCAGGGGATCACGTGCTGTGTCTATATGATCTGTTTAGTCACCACATAGATACCTCAGTGTAACAAGTCACATACCAGATTATTTTCTGCTAAATTACCTCAGGGGATCACGTACTGTGTCTATATGATCTGTTTAGTCATCACATAGATACCTCAGTGTAACAAGTCACATAACAGATTATTTTCTGCTAATTGACCTCAGGTGATCACATGCTGTGTCTATATGATCTGTTTAGTCACCACATAGATACAGTCACATACCAGATTATTTTCTGATAAATGACGTCAGGTGATCACATGCTGTGTCTATATGATCTGTTTAGTCACCACATAGATACAGTCACATACCAGATTATTTTCTGCTAATTGACCTCAGGGGATCACGTGCTGTGTCTATATGATCTGTTTAGTCATCACATAGATACCTCAGTGTAACAAGTCACATACCAGATTATTTTCTGCTAAATGACCTCAGAGGATCACATGCTGTGTCTATATGATCTGTTTAGTCACCACATAGATACCTCAGTGTAACAAGTCACATAGCAGATTATTTTCTGCTAAATGACCTCAGGGGATCACGTGCTTTGTCTATATGATCTGTTTAGTCATCACATAGATACCTCAGTGTAACAAGTCACATACCAGATTATTTCCTGCTAAATTACCCCAGGGGATCACGTGCTGTGTCTATATGATCTGTTTAATCATCACATAGATACCTCAGTGTAACAAGTCACATACCAGATTATTTTCTGCTAAATGAGTTCAGAGGATCACGTGCTGTGTCTATATGATCTGTTTAGTCATCACATAGATACCTCAGTGTAACAAGTCACATACCAGATTATTTTCTGCTAAATGACCTCAGGGGATCACGTACTGTGTCTATATGATCTGTTTAGTCACCACATAGATACCTCAGTGTAACATGTCACATACTAGATTATTTTCTGCTAAATGACCTCAGGGGATCATGTGCTGTGTCTATATGATCTGTTTATCATCACATAGATACCTCAGTGTAACAAGTCACATACCAGATTATTTTCTGCTAAATGACCTCAAGGGATCACGTGCTGTGTCTATATGATCGGTTTAGTCATAACATAGATACCTCAGTGTAACAAGTCACATACCAGATTATTTTCTGCTAAATGACCACAGGGGATCACGTGCTGTGTCTATATGATCTGTTTAGTCATCACATAGATACCTCAGTGTAACAAGTCACATACCAGATTATTTTCTGCTAAATGACCTCAGGGAATCACGTACTGTGTCTATATGATCTGTTTAGTCATCACATAGATACCTCAGTGTAACAAGTCACATACCAGATTATTTTCTGCTAAATGACCTCAAGGGATCACGTGCTGTGTCTATATGATCGGTTTAGTCATAACATAGATACCTCAGTGTAACAAGTCACATACCAGATTATTTTCTGCTAAATGACCACAGGGGATCACGTGCTGTGTCTATATGATCTGTTTAGTCATCACATAGATACCTCAGTGTAACAAGTCACATACCAGATTATTTTCTGCTAAATGACCTCAGGGAATCACGTACTGTGTCTATATGATCAGTTTAGTCATCACATAGATACCTCAGTGTAACAAGTCACATACCAGATTATTTTCTGCTAAATAATCTCAGGGGATCACATGCTGTGTCTATATGATCTGTTTAGTCATCACATAGATACCTCAGTGTAACAAGTCACATACCAGATTATTTTCTGCTAAATGACCTCAGAGGATCACGTGCTGTGTCTATATGATCTGTTTAGTCATCACATAGATACCTCAGTGTAACAAGTCACATACCAGATTATTTTCTGCTAAATCACCTCAGGGGATCACGTGCTGTGTCTATATGATCTGTTTAGTCATCACATATATACCTTAGTGTAACAAGTCACATACCAGATTATTTTCTGCTAAATGACTTCAGGGGATCACGTGCTGTGTCTATATGATCTGTTTAGTCATCACATAGATACCTCAGTGTAACAAGTTACATACCAGATTATGTTCTTCTAAATGACCTCAGGGGATCACATGCTGTGTCTATATGATCTGTTTATCATCACATAGATACCTCAGTGTAACAAGTCACATACCATATTATTTTCTGCTAAATGACCTCAGAGGATCACGTACTGTGTCTATATGATCTGTTTAGTCATCACATAGATACCTCAGTGTAACAAGTCACATACCAGATTATTTTCTGCTAAATGACCTCAAGGTATCACATGCTGTGTCTATATGATCTGTTTAGTCATCACATAGATACCTCAGTGTAACAAGTCACATACCAGATTATTTTCTGCTAAATGACCTCAGAGGATCACGTGCTGTGTCTATATGATCTGTTTAGTCATCACATAGATACCTCAGTGTAACAAGTCACATACCAGATTATTTTCTGCTAAATGACCTCAGGGGATCACATGCTGTGTCTATATGATCTGTTTAGTCATCACATAGATACCTCAGTGTAACAAGTCACATACCAGATTATTGTCTGCTAAATGACCTCAGGGGATCACGTGCTGTGTCTATATGATCTGTTTAGTCATCACATAGATACCTCAGTGTAACAAGTCACATACCAGATTATTTTCTGCTGAATGACCTCAGGGGATCACGTGCTGTGTCTATATGATCTGTTTATCATCACATAGATACCTCAGTGTAACAAGTCACATACCAGATTATTTTCTGCTAAATGACCTCAGAGGATCACGTGCTGTGTCTATATGATCTGTTTAGTCATCACATAGATACCTCAGTGTAACAAGTCACATACCAGATTATTTTCTGCTAAATGACCTCAGGGGATCACGTGCTGTGTCTATATGATCTGTTTAGTCATCACATAGATACCTCAGTGTAACAAGTCACATACCAGATTATTTTCTGCTAAATGACCTCAGGGGATCACATGCTGTGTCTATATGATCTGTTTAGTCATCACATATATACCTTAGTGTAACAAGTCACATACCAGATTATTTTCTGCTAAATGACCTCAGGGGATCACGTGCTTTGTCTATATGTTCTGTTTATCATCACATAGATACCTCAATGTAACAAGTCACATACCAGATTATTTTCTGCTAAATGACCTCAGAGGATCACGTGCTGTGTCTATATGATCTTTTTAGTCATCACATAGATACCTCAATGTAACAAGTCACATACCAGATTATTTTCTGCTAAATGACCTCAGGGGATCATGTGCTGTGTCTATATGATCTGTTTAGTCATCACATAGATACCTCAGTGTAACAAGTCACATACCAGATTATTTTCTGCTAAATGACCTCAGGGGATCACATGCTGTGTCTATATGATCTGTTTAGTCATCACATAGATACCTCAGTGTAACAAGTCACATACCAGATTATTTTCTGCTAAATGACCTCAGGGGATCACGTGCTGTGTCTATGTGATCTGTTTAGTCATCACATAGATACCTCAGTGTAACAAGTCACATACCAGATTATTTTCTGCTAAATGACCTCAGAGGATCACGTGCTGTGTCTATATGATCTGTTTAGTCATCACATAGATACCTCAGTGTAACAAGTCACATACCAGATTATTTTCTGCTAAATGACCTCAGGGATTCACATGCTGTGTCTATATGATCTGTTTAGTCATCACATAGATACCTCAGTGTAACAAGTCACATACCAGATTATTTTCTGCTAAATGACCTCAGGGGATCACGTGCTGTGTCTATATGATCTGTTTATCATCACATAGATACCTCAATGTAACAAGTCACATACCAGATTATTTTCTGCTAAATGACCTCAGAGGATCACGTGCTGTGTCTATATGATCTTTTTAATCATCACATAGATACCTCAATGTAACAAGTCACATACCAGATTATTTTCTGCTAAATGACCTCAGGGGATCACGTGCTGTGTCTATATGATCTGTTTAGTCATCACATAGATACCTCAGTGTAACAAGTCACATACCAGATTATTTTCTGCTAAATGACCTCAGGGGATCACGTGCTGTGTCTATATGATCTGTTTAGTCATCACATATATACCTCAGTGTAACAAGTCACATACCAGATTATTTTCTGCTAAATGACCTCAGGGGATCACATGCTAAATCTATATGATCTGTTTAGTCATCACATAGATACCTCAGTGTAATGTGTCACATACCAGATTATTTTCTGCTAAATGACCTCAGGGGATCACATGCTAAATCTATATGATCTGTTTAGTCATCACATAGATACCTCAGTGTAATGTGTCACATATTAGATTATTTTCTGCTAAATGACCTCAGGGGATCATGTGCTGTGTCTATATGATCTGTTTAGTCATCACATAGATACCTCAGTGTAACAAGTCACATACCAGATTATTTTCTGCTAAATGACCTCAGGGGATCACGTGCAGTGTCTATATGATCTGTTTAGTCACCACATAGATACCTCAGTGTAACAAGTCACATACCAGATTATTTTCTGCTAAATGACCTCAGGGGATCAGGTACTGTGTCTATATGATCTGTTTAGTCATCACATATATACCTCAGTGTAACAAGTCACATACCAGATTATTTTCTGCTAAATGACCTCAGGGGATCACGTGCTGTGTTTATATGATCTGTTTAGTCATCACATAGATACCTCAGTGTAACAAGTCACATACCAGATTATTTTCTGCTAAATGACCTCAGGGGATCACATGCTAAATCTATATGATCTGTTTAGTCATCACATAGATACCTCAGTGTAATGTGTCACATACCAGATTATTTTCTGCTAAATGATCTCAGGGGATCACATGCTGTGTCTATATGATCTGTTTAGTCATCACATAGATACCTCAGTGTAACAAGTCACATTCCAGATTATTTTCTGCTAAATTACCTCAGGGGATCACATGCTAAATCTATATGATCTGTTTAGTCATCACATAGATACCTCAGTGTAACAAGTCACATACCAGATTATTTTCTGCTAAATTACCTCAGAGGATCACGTGCTGTGTCTATATGATCTGTTTAGTCACCACATAGATACCTCAGTGTAACAAGTCACATACCAGATTATTTTCTGCTAAATGACCTCAGGGGATCACGTGCAGTGTCTATATGATCTGTTTAGTCACCACATAGATACCTCAGTGTAACAAGTCACATACCAGATAATTTTCTGCTAAATGACCTCAGGTGATCACATGCTGTGTCTATATGATCTGTTTAGTCATCACATAGATACCTCAGTGTAACAAGTCACATACCAGATTATTTTCTGTAAATGACCTCAGGGGATCACGTGCTGTGTCTATATGATCTGTTTAGTCACCACATAGATACCTCAGTGTAACAAGTCACATACCAGATTATTTTCTGCTAAATTACCTCAGGGGATCACGTACTGTGTCTATATGATCTGTTTAGTCATCACATAGATACCTCAGTGTAACAAGTCACATACCAGATTATTTTCTGCTAATTGACCTCAGGTGATCACATGCTGTGTCTATATGATCTGTTTAGTCACCACATAGATACAGTCACATACCAGATTATTTTCTGATAAATGACGTCAGGTGATCACATGCTGTGTCTATATGATCTGTTTAGTCACCACATAGATACAGTCACATACCAGATTATTTTCTGCTAATTGACCTCAGGGGATCACGTGCTGTGTCTATATGATCTGTTTAGTCATCACATAGATACCTCAGTGTAACAAGTCACATACCAGATTATTTTCTGCTAAATGACCTCAGAGGATCACATGCTGTGTCTATATGATCTGTTTAGTCACCACATAGATACCTCAGTGTAACAAGTCACATAGCAGATTATTTTCTGCTAAATGACCTCAGGGGATCACGTGCTTTGTCTATATGATCTGTTTAGTCATCACATAGATACCTCAGTGTAACAAGTCACATACCAGATTATTTCCTGCTAAATGACCCCAGGGGATCACGTGCTGTGTCTATATGATCTGTTTAATCATCACATAGATACCTCAGTGTAACAAGTCACATACCAGATTATTTTCTGCTAAATGAGTTCAGAGGATCACGTGCTGTGTCTATATGATCTGTTTAGTCATCACATAGATACCTCAGTGTAACAAGTCACATACCAGATTATTTTCTGCTAAATGACCTCAGGGGATCACGTACTGTGTCTATATGATCTGTTTAGTCACCACATAGATACCTCAGTGTAACATGTCACATACCAGATTATTTTCTGCTAAATGACCACAGGGGATCACGTGCTGTGTCTATATGATCTGTTTAGTCACCACATAGATACCTCAGTGTAACATGTCACATACTAGATTATTTTCTGCTAAATGACCTCAGGGGATCATGTGCTGTGTCTATATGATCTGTTTAATCATCACATAGATACCTCAGTGTAACAAGTCACATACCAGATTATTTTCTGCTAAATGACCTCAGGGGATCACGTGCTGTGTCTATATGATCGGTTTAGTCATAACATAGATACCTCAGTGTAACAAGTCACATACCAGATTATTTTCTGCTAAATGACCACAGGGGATCACGTGCTGTGTCTATATGATCTGTTTAGTCATCACATAGATACCTCAGTGTAACAAGTCACATACCAGATTATTTTCTGCTAAATGACCTCAGGGAATCACGTACTGTGTCTATATGATCTGTTTTGTCATCACATAGATACCTCAGTGTAACAAGTCACATACCAGATTATTTTCTGCTAAATAATCTCAGGGGATCACATGCTGTGTCTATATGATCTGTTTAGTCATCACATAGATACCTCAGTGTAACAAGTCACATACCAGATTATTTTCTGCTAAATGACCTCAGAGGATCACGTGCTGTGTCTATATGATCTGTTTAGTCATCACATAGATACCTCAGTGTAACAAGTCACATACCAGATTATTTTCTGCTAAATTACCTCAGGGGATCACGTGCTGTGTCTATATGATCTGTTTAGTCATCACATATATACCTCAGTGTAACAAGTCACATACCAGATTATTTTCTGCTAAATGACTTCAGGGGATCACGTGCTGTGTCTATATGATCTGTTTAGTCATCACATAGATACCTCAGTGTAACAAGTTACATACCAGATTATTTTCTGCTAAATGACCTCAGAGGATCACGTGCTGTGTCTATATGATCTGTTTAGTCATCACATAGATACCTCAGTGTAACAAGTCACATACCAGATTATTTTCTGCTAAATGACCTCAGGGGATCACATGCTGTGTCTATATGATCTGTTTAGTCATCACATAGATACCTCAGTGTAACAAGTCACATACCAGATTATTTTCTGCTAAATGACCTCAAGGTATCACGTGCTGTGTCTATATGATCTGTTTAGTCATCACATAGATACCTCAGTGTAACAAGTCACATACCAGATTATTTTCTGCTAAATGACCTCAGAGGATCACGTGCTGTGTCTATATGATCTGTTTAGTCATCACATAGATACCTCAGTGTAACAAGTCACATACCAGATTATTTTCTGCTAAATGACCTCAGGGGATCACATGCTGTGTCTATATGATCTGTTTAGTCATCACATAGATACCTCAGTGTAACAAGTCACATACCAGATTATTGTCTGCTAAATGACCTCAGGGGATCACGTGCTGTGTCTATATGATCTGTTTAGTCATCACATAGATACCTCAGTGTAACAAGTCACATACCAGATTATTTTCTGCTAAATGACCTCAGGGGATCACGTGCTGTGTCTATATGATCTGTTTAATCATCACATAGATACCTAAGTGTAACAAGTCACATACCAGATTATTTTCTGCTAAATGACCTCAGGGGATCACGTGCTATGTCTATATGATCTGTTTAGTCATCACATAGATACCTCAGTGTAACAAGTCACATACCAGATTATTTTCTGCTGAATGACCTCAGGGGATCACGTGCTGTGTCTATATGATCTGTTTATCATCACATAGATACCTCAGTGTAACAAGTCACATACCAGATTATTTTCTGCTAAATGACCTCAGAGGATCACGTGCTGTGTCTATATGATCTGTTTAGTCATCACATAGATACCTCAGTGTAACAAGTCACATACCAGATTATTTTCTGCTAAATGACCTCAGGGGATCACGTGCTGTGTCTATATGATCTGTTTAGTCATCACATAGATACCTCAGTGTAACAAGTCACATACCAGATTATTTTCTGCTAAATGACCTCAGGGGATCACGTGCTGTGTCTATATGATCTGTTTAGTCATCACATAGATACCTCAGTGTAACAAGTCACATACCAGATTATTTTCTGCTAAATTACCTCAGGGGATCACATGCTGTGTCTATATGATCTGTTTAGTCATCACATAGATACCTCAGTGTAACAAGTCACATACCAGATTATTTTCTGCTAAATGACCTCAGGGGATCACGTGCTTTGTCTATATGTTCTGTTTATCATCACATAGATACCTCAATGTAACAAGTCACATACCAGATTATTTTCTGCTAAATGACCTCAGAGGATCACGTGCTGTGTCTATATGATGTTTTTAGTCATCACATAGATACCTCAATGTAACAAGTCACATACCAGATTATTTTCTGCTAAATGACCTCAGGGGATCATGTGCTGTGTCTATATGATCTGTTTAGTCATCACATAGATACCTCAGTGTAACAAGTCACATACCAGATTATTTTTTGCTAAATGACCTCAGGGGATCACGTACTGTGTCTATATGATCTGTTTAGTCACCACATAGATACCTCAGTGTAACAAGTCACATACCAGATTATTTTCTGCTAAATGACCTCAGGGGATCACGTGCTGTGTCTATATGATCTGTTTAGTCACCACATAGATACCTCAGTGTAACAAGTCACATACCAGATTATTTTCTGCTAAATGACCTCAGAGGATCACGTGCTGTGTCTATATGATCTGTTTATCATCACATAGATACCTCAGTGTAACAAGTCACATACCAGATTATTTTCTGCTAAATGACCTCAGGGGATCACATGCTGTGTCTATATGATCTGTTTAGTCATCACATAGATACCTCAGTGTAACAAGTCACATACCAGATTATTTTCTGCTAAATGACCTCAGGGGATAACGTGCTGTGTCTATATGATCTGTTTAGTCATCACATAGATACCTCAGTGTAACAAGTCACATACCAGATTATTTTCTGCTAAATGACCTCAGAAGATCACGTGCTGTGTCTATATGATCTGTTTAGTCATCACATAGATACCTCAGTGTAACAAGTCACATACCAGATTATTTTCTGCTAAATGACCTCAGGGGATCACGTGCTGTGTCTATATGATCTGTTTATCATCACATAGATACCTCAATGTAACAAGTCACATACCAGATTATTTTCTGCTAAATGACCTCAGAGGATTACGTGCTGTGTCTATATGATCTTTTTAGTCATCACATAGATACCTCAGTGTAACAAGTCACATACCAGATTATTTTCTGCTAAATGACCTCAGGGGATCACGTGCTGTGTCTATATGATCTGTTTAGTCATCACATAGATACCTCAGTGTAACAAGTCACATACCAGATTATTTTCTGCTAAATGACCTCAGGGGATCACGTGCTGTGTCTATATGATCTGTTTAGTCATCACATATATACCTCAGTGTAACAAGTCACATACCAGATTATTTTCTGCTAAATGACCTCAGGGGATCACATGCTAAATCTATATGATCTGTTTAGTCATCACATAGATACCTCAGTGTAATGTGTCACATACTAGATTATTTTCTGCTAAATGACCTCAGGGGATCACATGCTAAATCTATATGATCTGTTTAGTCATCACATAGATACCTCAGTGTAATGTGTCACATACCAGATTATTTTCTGCTAAATGACCTCAGGGGATCACGTGCTTTGTCTATATGATCTGTTTAGTCATCACATAGATACCTCAGTGTAACAAGTCACATACCAGATTATTTTCTGCTAAATGACCTCAGGGGATCACGTGCAGTGTCTATATGATCTGTTTAGTCACCACATAGATACCTCAGTGTAACAAGTCACATACCAGATTATTTTCTGCTAAATGACCTCAGGGGATCAGGTACTGTGTCTATATGATCTGTTTAGTCATCACATAGATACCTCAGTGTAACAAGTCACATACCAGATTATTTTCTGCTAAATGACCTCAGGGGATCACATGCTAAATCTATATGATCTGTTTAGTCATCACATAGATACCTCAGTGTAATGTGTCACATACCAGATTATTTTCTGCTAAATGATCTCAGGGGATCACATGCTGTGTCTATATGATCTGTTTAGTCATCACATAGATACCTCAGTGTAACAAGTCACATTCCAGATTATTTTCTGCTAAATTACCTCAGGGGATCACGTGCTGTGTCTATATGATCTGTTTAGTCATCACATAGATACCTCAGTGTAACAAGTCACATACCAGATTATTTTCTGCTAAATTACCTCAGAGGATCACGTGCTGTGTCTATATGATCTGTTTAGTCACCACATAGATACCTCAGTGTAACAAGTCACATACCAGATTATTTTCTGCTAAATGACCTCAGGGGATCACGTGCAGTGTCTATATGATCTGTTTAGTCACCACATAGATACCTCAGTGTAACAAGTCACATACCAGATAATTTTCTGCTAAATGACCTCAGGTGATCACATGCTGTGTCTATATGATCTGTTTAGTCATCACATAGATACCTCAGTGTAACAAGTCACATACCAGATTATTTTCTGTAAATGACCTCAGGGGATCACGTGCTGTGTCTATATGATCTGTTTAGTCACCACATAGATACCTCAGTGTAACAAGTCACATACCAGATTATTTTCTGCTAAATTACCTCAGGGGATCACGTACTGTGTCTATATGATCTGTTTAGTCATCACATAGATACCTCAGTGTAACAAGTCACATACCAGATTATTTTCTGCTAAATGACCTCAGGGGATCAGGTACTGTGTCTATATGATCTGTTTAGTCATCACATATATACCTCAGTGTAACAAGTCACATACCAGATTATTTTCTGCTAAATGACCTCAGGGGATCACGTGCTGTGTTTATATGATCTGTTTAATCATCACATAGATACCTAAGTGTAACAAGTCACATACCAGATTATTTTCTGCTAAATGACCACAGGAGATCACGTACTGTGTCTATATGATCTGTTTAGTCATCACATAGATACCTCAGTGTAACAAGTCACATACCAGATTATTTTCTGCTAAATGACCTCAGGGGATCACATGCTAAATCTATATGATCTGTTTAGTCATCACATAGATACCTCAGTGTAATGTGTCACATACCAGATTATTTTCTGCTAAATGATCTCAGGGGATCACATGCTGTGTCTATATGATCTGTTTAGTCATCACATAGATACCTCAGTGTAACAAGTCACATACCAGATTATTTTCTGTAAATGACCTCAGGGGATCACGTGCTGTGTCTATATGATCTGTTTAGTCATCACATAGATACCTCAGTGTAACAAGTCACATACCAGATTATTTTCTGCTAAATGACCTCAGGGGATCACGTACTGTGTCTATATGTTCTGTTTAGTCATCACATAGATACCTCAGTGTAACAAGTCACATTCCAGATTATTTTCTGTAAATGACCTCAGGGGATCACGTGCTGTGTCTATATGTTCTGTTTAGTCATCACATAGATACCTCAGTGTAACATGTCACATACCAGATTATTTTCTGTAAATGACCTCAGGGGATCACGTACTTTGTCTATATGATCTGTTTAGTCATCACATAGATACCTCAGTGTAACATGTCACATACCAGATTATTTTCTGCTAAATGACCTCAGGGGATCACATACTGTGTCTATATGATCTGTTTAGTCATCACATAGATACCTCAGTGTAACATGTCACATACCAGATTATTTTCTGTAAATGACCTCAGGGGATCACGTACTTTGTCTATATGATCTGTTTATCATCACATAGATACCTCAGTGTAACAAGTCACATACCAGATTATTTTCTGCTAAATGACCTCAGGGGATCACGTGCTGTGTCTATATGATCTGTTTTGTCACCACATAGATACCTAAGTGTAACAAGTCACATACCAGATTATTTTCTGCTAAATGACCTCAAGGTATCACGTGCTGTGTCTATATGATCTGTTTAGTCATCACATAGATACCTCAGTGTAACATGTCACATACCAGATTATTTTCTGTAAATGACCTCAGGGGATCACGTACTTTGTCTATATGATCTGTTTAGTCATCACATAGATACCTCAGTGTAACATGTCACATACCAGATTATTTTCTGCTAAATTACCTCAGGGGATCATGTGCTGTGTCTATATGATCTGTTTAGTCATCACATAGATACCTCAGTGTAACAAGTCACATACCAGATTATTTTCTGCTAAATGACCTCAGGGGATCACGTGCTGTGTCTATATGATCTGTTTAGTCATCACATATATACCTCAGTGTAACATGTCACATACCAGATTATTTTCTGCTAAATGACCTCAGGGGATCACGTGCTGTGTCTATATGATCTGTTTAGTCATCACATAGATACCTCAGTGTAACATGTCACATACCAGATTATTTTCTGCTAAATGACCTCAGGGGATCACGTGCTGTGTCTATATGATCTGTTTAGTCATCACATAGATACCTCAGTGTAACATGTCACATACCAGATTATTTTCTGCTAAATGACCTCAGGGGATCACATGCTGTGTCTATATGATCTGTTTAGTCATCACATATATACCTCAGTGTAACAAGTCACATACCAGATTATTTTCTGCTAAATGACCTCAGGGGATCACGTACTTTGTCTATATGATCTGTTTAGTCATCACATAGATACCTCAGTGTAACAAGTCACATACCAGATTATTTTCTGCTAAATGACCTCAGGGGATCACGTGCTGTGTCTATATGATCTGTTTAGTCATCACATAGATACCTCAGTGTAACAAGTCACATACCAGATTATTTTCTGATAAATGACCTCAGGGGATCACGTGCTGTGTCTATATGATCTGTTTAGTCATCACATAGATACCTCAGTGTAACATGTCACATACCAGATTATTTTCTGCTAAATGACCTCAGGGGATCACGTACTTTGTCTATATGATCTGTTTAGTCATCACATAGATACCTCAGTGTAACAAGTCACATACCAGATTATTTTCTGCTAAATGACCTCAGGGGATCACATGCTAAATCTATATGATCTGTTTTGTCATCACATAGATACCTCAGTGTAACATGTCACATACCAGATTATTTTCTGCTAAATGATCTCAGGGGATCACGTACTTTGTCTATATGATCTGTTTAATCATCACATAGATACCTCAGTGTAACAAGTCACATACCAGATTATTTTCTGCTAAATGACCTCAGGGGATCACGTGCTGTGTCTATATGATCTGTTTAGTCATCACATAGATACCTAAGTGTAACAAGTCACATACCAGATTATTTTCTGCTAAATGACCTCAGGGGATCACGTGCTGTGTCTATATGATCTGTTTAGTCATCACATAGATACCTAAGTGTAACAAGTCACATACCAGATTATTTTCTGCTAAATGACCTCAGGGGATCACGTGCTGTGTCTATATGATCTGTTTAGTCATCACATAGATACCTCAGTGTAACAAGTCACATACCAGATTATTTTCTGCTAAATGACCTCAGGGGATCACGTGCTGTGTCTATATGATCTGTTTAGTCATCACATAGATACCTCAGTGTAACAAGTCACATACCAGATTATTTTCTGTAAATGACCTCAGGGGATCACATTCTGTGTCTATATGATCTGTTTAGTCATCACATAGATACCTCAGTGTAACAAGTCACATACCAGATTATTTTCTGCTAAATGACCTCAGAGGATCACGTGCTGTGTCTATATGATCTGTTTAGTCATCACATATATACCTCAGTGTAACAAGTCACATACCAGATTATTTTCTGCTAAATGACCTCAGGGGATCACATGCTGTGTCTATATGATCTGTTTAGTCATCACATAGATACCTCAGTGTAACAAGTCACATACCAGATTATTTTCTGCTAAATTACCTCAGGGGATCGCATGCTGTGTCTATATGATCTGTTTAGTCATCACATAGATAC
Source organism: Bombina bombina (assembly GCF_027579735.1). Lineage (NCBI taxonomy): Eukaryota > Metazoa > Chordata > Amphibia > Anura > Bombinatoridae > Bombina > Bombina bombina. The sequence goes on along the minus strand of NC_069506.1, from coordinate 1,819,886 downwards.
CTCAGTGTAACAAGTCACATACCAGATTATTTTCTGCTAAATGACCTCAGGGGATCACATGCTGTGTCTATATGATCTGTTTAGTCATCACATAGATACCTCAGTGTATCAAGTCACATACCAGATTATTTTCTGCTAAATGACCTCAGGGGATCACGTGCTGTGTCTATATGATCTGTTTAGTCATCACATAGATACCTCAGTGTAACAAGTCACATACTAGATTATTTTCTGCTAAATGACCTCAGGGGATCACGTTCTGTGTCTATATGATCTGTTTAGTCATCACATAGATACCTCAGTGTATCAAGTCACATACCAGATTATTTTCTGCTAAATGACCTCAGGGGATCACGTGCTGTGTCTATATGATCTGTTTAGTCATCACATAGATACCTCAGTGTAACAAGTCACATACCAGATTATTTTCTGTAAGTGATCTCAGGGGATCACATGCTGTGTCTATATGATCTGTTTAGTCATCACATATATACCTCAGTGTAACAAGTCACATACCAGATTATTTTCTGCTAAATGACCTCAGGGGATCACGTGCTGTGTCTATATGTTCTGTTTAATCATCACATAGATACCTCAGTGTAACAAGTCACATACCAGATTATTTTCTGCTAAATGACCTCAGGGGATCACGTGCTGTGTCTATATGATCTGTTTAGTCATCACATAGATACCTCAGTGTAACAAGTCACATACCAGATTATTTTCTGCTAAATGACCTCAGGGGATCACGTGCTGTGTCTATATGATCGGTTTAGTCATCACATAGATACCTCAGTGTAACATGTCACATACCAGATTATTTTCTGCTAAATGACCTCAGGGGATCACATGCTGTGTCTATATGATCTGTTTAGTCATCACATAGATACCTCAGTGTAACAAGTCACATACCAGATTATTTTCTGCTAAATGACCTCAGGGGATCACATTCTGTGTCTATATGATCTGTTTAGTCATCACATAGATACCTCAGTGTAACAAGTCACATACCAGATTATTTTTTGCTAAATGACCTCAGGGGATCACATGCTGTGTCTATATGATCTGTTTATCATCACATAGATACCTCAGTGTAACAAGTCACATACCAGATTATTTTCTGCTAAATTACCTCAGGGGATCACGTGCTGTGTCTATATGATCTGTTTAGTCATCACATAGATACCTCAGTGTAACAAGTCACATACCAGATTATTTTCTGCTAAATGACCTCAGGGGATCACGTGCTGTGTCTATATGATCTGTTTAATCATCACATAGATACCTCAGTGTAACAAGTCACATACCAGATTATTTTCTGCTAAATGACCTCAGGGGATCACGTGCTGTGTCTATATGATCTGTTTAGTCATCACATAGATACCTCAGTGTAACAAGTCACATACCAGATTATTTTCTGTAAATGACCTCAGGGGATCACGTACTTTGTCTATATGATCTGTTTAGTCATCACATATATACCTCAGTGTAACAAGTCACATACCAGATTATTTTCTGCTAAATGACCTCAGGGGATCACGTGCTGTGTCTATATGATCTGTTTAGTCATCACATAGATACCTCAGTGTAACAAGTCACATACCAGATTATTTTCTGCTAAATGATCTCAGGGGATCACGTGCTGTGTCTATATGATCTGTTTAGTCACCACATAGATACCTCAGTGTAACAAGTCACATACCAGATTATTTTCTGTAAATGACCTCAGGGGATCACGTGCTGTGTCTATATGATCTGTTTAGTCACCACATAGATACCTCAGTGTAACAAGTCACATACCAGATTATTTTCTGCTAAATGACCTCAGAGGATCACGTGCTGTGTCTATATGATCTGTTTAGTCATCACATAGATACCTCAGTGTCACAAGTCACATACCAGATTATTTTCTGTAAATGACCTCAGGGGATCACGTACTTTGTCTATATGATCTGTTTAATCATCACATAGATACCTCAGTGTAACAAGTCACATACCAGATTATTTTCTGTAAATGACCTCAGGGGATCACGTACTTTGTCTATATGATCTGTTTATCATCACATAGATACCTCAGTGTAACAAGTCACATACCAGATTATTTTCTGTAAATGACCTCAGGGGATCACGTACTTTGTCTATATGATCTGTTTATCATCACATAGATACCTCAGTGTAACATGTCACATACCAGATTATTTTCTGTAAATGACCTCAGGGGATCACGTACTTTTTCTATATGATCTGTTTATCATCACATAGATACCTCAGTGTAACATGTCACATACCAGATTATTTTCTGTAAATGACCTCAGGGGATCACGTACTTTGTCTATATGATCTGTTTATCATCACATAGATACCTCAGTGTAACATGTCACATACCAGATTATTTTCTGTAAATGACCTCAGGGGATCACGTACTTTGTCTATATGATCTGTTTAATCATCACATAGATACCTCAGTGTAACAAGTCACATACCAGATTATTTTCTGTAAATGACCTCAGGGGATCACGTACTTTGTCTATATGATCTGTTTATCATCACATAGATACCTCAGTGTAACAAGTCACATACCAGATTATTTTCTGTAAATGACCTCAGGGGATCACGTACTTTGTCTATATGATCTGTTTATCATCACATAGATACCTCAGTGTAACATGTCACATACCAGATTATTTTCTGTAAATGACCTCAGGGGATCACGTACTTTGTCTATATGATCTGTTTATCATCACATAGATACCTCAGTGTAACATGTCACATACCAGATTATTTTCTGTAAATGACCTCAGGGGATCACGTACTGTGTCTATATGATCTGTTTAATCATCACATAGATACCTCAGAGTAACAAGTCACATACCATATTATTTTCTGCTAAATGACCTCAGGGGATCACGTGCTGTGTCTATATGATCTGTTTATCATCACATAGATACCTCAGTGTAACAAGTCACATACCAGATTATTTTCTGCTAAATGACCTCAGGGGATCACGTGCTGTGTCTATATGATCTGTTTATCATCACATAGATACCTCAGTGTAACATGTCACATACCAGATTATTTTCTGTAAATGACCTCAGGGGATCACGTACTTTGTCTATATGATCTGTTTAATCATCACATAGATACCTCAGTGTAACAAGTCACATACCAGATTATTTTCTGTAAATGACCTCAGGGGATCACGTACTTTGTCTATATGATCTGTTTATCATCACATAGATACCTCAGTGTAACAAGTCACATACCAGATTATTTTCTGTAAATGACCTCAGGGGATCACGTACTTTGTCTATATGATCTGTTTATCATCACATAGATACCTCAGTGTAACAAGTCACATACCAGATTATTTTCTGCTAAATGACCTCAGGGGATCACGTACTGTGTCTATATGATCTGTTTAGTCATAACATATATACCTCAGTGTAACATGTCACATACCAGATTATTTTCTGTAAATGACCTCAGGGGATCACGTGCTGTGTCTATATGATCTGTTTAGTCATCACATATATACCTCAGTGTAACAAGTCACATACCAGATTATTTTCTGCTAAATGACCTCAGGGGATCACATGCTGTGTCTATATGATCTGTTTAGTCATCACATAGATACCTCAGTGTAACAAGTCACATACCAGATTATTTTCTGCTAAATGATCTCAGGGGATCACGTGCTGTGTCTATATGATCTGTTTAGTCATCACATAGATACCTCAGTGTAACACGTCACATACCAGATTATTTTCTGCTAAATGATCTCAGGGGATCACATGCTGTGTCTATATGATCTGTTTAGTCATCACATAGATACCTCAGTGTAACAAGTCACATACCAGATTATTTTCTGCTAAATGATCTCAGGGGATCACATGCTGTGTCTATATGATCTGTTTAGTCATCACATAGATACCTCAGTGTAACAAGTCACATACCAGATTATTTTCTGCTAAATGACCTCAGGGGATCACGTACTTTGTCTATATGATCTGTTTAGTCATCACATAGATACCTCAGTGTAACAAGTCACATACCAGATTATTTTCTGCTAAATGACCTCAGGGGATCACGTGCTGTGTCTATATGATCTGTTTAATCATCACATAGATACCTCAGTGTAACAAGTCACATACCAGATTATTTTCTGCTAAATGACCTCAGGGGATCACATGCTGTGTCTATATGATCTGTTTAATCATCACATAGATACCTCATTGTAACATGTCACATACCAGATTATTTTCTGCTAAATGATCTCAGGGGATCACGTGCTGTGTCTATATGATCTGTTTAGTCATCACATAGATACCTCAGTGTAACAAGTCACATACCAGATTATTTTCTGCTAAATGACCTCAGGGGATCACGTACTTTGTCTATATGATCTGTTTAGTCATCACATAGATACCTCAGTGTAACAAGTCACATACCAGATTATTTTCTGCTAAATGACCTCAGGGGATCACGTGCTGTGTCTATATGATCTGTTTTGTCATCACATAGATACCTCAGTGTAACAAGTCACATACCAGATTATTTTCTGATAAATGACCTCAGGGGATCACGTGCTGTGTCTATATGATCTGTTTAGTCATCACATAGATACCTCAGTGTAACAAGTCACATACCAGATTATTTTCTGCTAAATGACCTCAGGGGATCACGTGCTGTGTTTATATGATCTGTTTAATCATCACATAGATACCTCAGTGTAACAAGTCACATACCAGATTATTTTCTGCTAAATGACCTCAGGGGATCACGTGCTGTGTCTATATGATCTGTTTAGTCATCACATAGATACCTCAGTGTAACAAGTTACATACCAGATTATGTTCTTCTAAATGACCTCAGGGGATCACATGCTGTGTCTATATGATCTGTTTAGTCATCACATAGATACCTCAGTGTAACAAGTCACATACCAGATTATTTTCTGATAAATGACCTCAGGGGATCACGTGCTGTGTCTATATGATCTGTTTAGTCATCACATAGATACCTCAGTGTAACAAGTCACATACCAGATTATTTTCTGCTAAATGACCTCAGGGGATCACGTGCTGTGTTTATATGATCTGTTTAATCATCACATAGATACCTCAGTGTAACAAGTCACATACCAGATTATTTTCTGCTAAATGACCTCAGGGGATCACGTGCTGTGTCTATATGATCTGTTTAGTTATCACATAGATACCTCAGTGTAACAAGTCACATACCAGATTATTTTCTGCTAAATGACCTCAGGGGATCACGTGCTGTGTCTATATGATCTGTTTAGTCATCACATAGATACCTCAGTGTAACAAGTCACATACCAGATTATGTTCTTCTAAATGACCTCAGGGGATCACATGCTGTGTCTATATGATCTGTTTAGTCATCACATAGATACCTCAGTGTAACAAGTCACATACCAGATTATTTTCTGCTAAATGACCTCAGAGGATCACGTGCTGTGTCTATATGATCTGTTTAGTCATCACATAGATACCTCAGTGTAACAAGTTACATACCAGATTATGTTCTTCTAAATGACCTCAGGGGATCACATGCTGTGTCTATATGATCTGTTTATCATCACATAGATACCTCAGTGTAACAAGTCACATACCAGATTATTTTCTGCTAAATGACCTCAGAGGATCACGTACTGTGTCTATATAATCTGTTTAGTCATCACATAGATACCTCAGTGTAACAAGTCACATACCAGATTATTTTCTGCTAAATGACCTCAGGGAATCACGTACTGTGTCTATATGATCTGTTTAGTCATCACATAGATACCTCAGTGTAACAAGTCACATACCAGATTATTTCCTGCTAAATGACCTCAGGGGATCACGTGCTGTGTCTATATGATCTGTTTAATCATCACATAGATACCTCAGTGTAACAAGTCACATACCAGATTATTTTCTGATAAATGACCTCAGGGGATCACGTGCTGTGTCTATATGATCTGTTTAGTCACCACATAGATACCTCAGTGTAACAAGTCACATACCAGATTATTTTCTGCTAAATGACCTCAGGGGATCACGTGCTGTGTCTATATGATCTGTTTAGTCATCACATAGATACCTCAGTGTAACAAGTCACATACCAGATTATTTTCTGCTAAATGACCTCAGAGGATCACGTACTTTGTCTATATGATCTGTTTATCATCACATAGATACCTCAGTGTAACAAGTCACATACCAGATTATTTTCTGCTAAATGACCACAGGAGATCACGTGCTGTGTCTATATGATCTGTTTATCATCACATAGATACCTCAGTGTAACAAGTCACATACCAGATTATTTTCTGATAAATGACCTCAGGGGATCACGTGCTGTGTCTATATGATCTGTTTAGTCACCACATAAATACATCAGTGTAACAAGTCACATACCAGATTATTTTCTGCTAAATGACCTCAGGGGATCACATGCTGTGTCTATATGATCTGTTTAGTCATCACATAGATACCTCAGTGTAACAAGTCACATACCAGATTATTTTCTGCTAAATGACCTCAGAGGATCACGTACTGTGTCTATATGATCTGTTTAGTCATCACATAGATACCTCAGTGTAACATGTCACATACCAGATTATTTTCTGCTAAATGACCTCAGAGGATCACGTGCTGTGTCTATATGATCTGTTTAGTCATCACATAGATACCTCAGTGTAACATGTCACATACCAGATTATTTTCTGCTAAATTACCTCAGGGGATCACGTGCTGTGTCTATATGATCTGTTTAGTCATCACATAGATACCTCAGTGTAACAAGTCACATACCAGATTATTTTCTGCTAAATGACCTCAGGGGATCACGTGCTTTGTCTATATGATCTGTTTAGTCATCACATATATACCTCAGTGTAACAAGTCACATACCAGATTATTTTCTGCTAAATGACCTCAGGGGATCACGTGCTTTGTCTATATGATCTGTTTAGTCATCACATAGATACCTCAGTGTAACAAGTCACATACCAGATTATTTTCTGTAAATGACCTCAGGGGATCACGTGCTGTGTCTATATGATCTGTTTAGTCATCACATAGATACCTCAGTGTAACAAGTCACATACTAGATTTGTTTCTGCTTATTTAGAAGTTAATCGGCTACCTGAAGCAGGAGGTGAAACTGGGAGGAATGGGGCCTCAGTACCAAGTCAGTGAAGAGAAGGTACGTTTTGTATTTTATAAAATTTTCATAGGAATACAGCATGATTAATTCTGCAGTTTTCACAAAAAAATCTTACTGCAAGTCTAGTTTAATCTTTTCTACTGTGTCATCTGTCAATAAATAATACAAAAAGATGTATGCAAATGTGTCAGATAATCTGGCTCAGAATATTTATCTCTATATATGTTTTTTTATATATATGGTATTAATACTGCAGTATGCATTTCATGTAAATGTTTCAGATAGTACTGTACAGAATATAGATCTATATACTACAGGTAGCCCTCAGTTTACGCCGGGGTTAGGTTCCAGAAGGAATGGTTGTAAATCGAAACCGTTGTAAAATGAAACCCAGTTTATAATGTAAGTCAATGGGAAGTGAGGGAGATAGGTTCCAGGCCCCTCTCAAAATTGTCATAAGTAACATCTAATACATTATTTTAAAAGCTTTGAAATGACAACTAAAATAGAATGCAACCAAATCCTTGCACGCTAGTAGGTAGGTCTGGGTAGAGTGCCAAAATAACGAACCACCACTATTAGCTGATTAATCAGCTAATAGTGGCGGTTCGTTATTTTGGCACTCTACCCAGACCTACCTACTAGCGTTCAAGGATTTGGTTGCATTCTACTTTGTCCCGAGGGAATTTGGTGAAGTTCCCTGTATCGTCTGTCTGCACCTATCAGACCGGAACCTTCCCCTTGGCTACGGCTCCTGTGGGGAGCGCTGAAGAGGGAACACAGAGCGGTGCTGCAGAGGCAGCAGTAACACAACGCGAGCATTATACCTAATAAAATAATCACACAACACAGAATATATAATTAAACTAAGTTAAATTAACAAAAACATTTGCTAAACAGCATTATAAACCTAATAAAATAATCACACAACACAGACTTCACTTGCATTTTTCTGCAAACAGTTCTTTCTATGCATTCCAATCTGGACTGATTTATAGACAGGAAGATCTTGTTCCTATGAAAGCTGCTCGATAGCTCAGGTCTAGCTAGACTAATTAATTACAGCCTCTTTTTGTGCTTGGCTTTGCATATCTTTGCTGCAACGCAAGCGGACAGCTCCACCTACTGGCTATTTTAAAGGGATACTAAACCCAATTTTTTTCTTTCATGATTCAGATAGAGCATGAGATTTTAAGCACCTTTCTAATTTACTCCTACTATCAATTTTTCTTTGTTCTCATGCTATCTTAATTTGAAAAAGCAGTACTGTAAGCTGTAGAGCCGAACCATTTTGTGTTCAGCACCTGGGTAGCACTTGCTGATTTGTGGCTAAATGTAGCAAACCAATCAGCAAGCTCTACCAAGGTGCTGAACTAAAAATGGGCCGGCTACTAACCTTTTATTACTGCTTTTTCAAATCAAGATAACATGAGAACAAAGAAAAATTGATAATAGGAGTAAATTATAAAGTTGCTTAAAATTGCATGTTCTATCAGAATCATGAAAGAAAAGATGTGGGGTTAGTATCCCTTTAATCAATCCACTGCTTCTCAATGCTTTTCAATAGCAGTCACATAACTGAAAAAAAAGGTTGATATTCTGAAACGGCGCAAATCAAACCGGCGTAAATCGAGGGCCACCATATATATATATATAGTATCAATACTACAGTATGGGCTTCATGTAAATGTGTCAGATAATACTGCACAGAGTATTTAGAGATACGTCCCTGTCTGAGGTGCTGAATAATCTCTATATATTATATATATACAGTCATGGCCAAAAATATTGGCACCCCTGCATCACTTCACCCAGAAATTTGTTGCAATTACAAATGTTTAAGCATTCTCATGTTTATTTCTTTTGATTGTATTGGTATAACATAAAAAAGTGGAGAGAGAAAAGCCAAATCTGACACATTCCACGCAAAACTCCAAAAATGGACTGGGCAAAATTATTGGCACCCTCAATTTAATATTTGGAAGCACACCCCTAAAATAAATTGCTTCCTGCAAACATCAATGAGTTTCCTACACCTCTCTACTGGAAGGTTCGACCACTCTTCTTGCGCCAATTGCTCCAGTCCTCTCAGATTAGAAGGGTTCCTTTTCCCAAATGATGATGTTTTGAGATTTCTTCACAGGTGCTCTATGGGATTAAGATCTGGACTCATTGCTGGCCAGCTCAGTACTCTTGAGCGCTTTGTCTTAAACCATTTCTGAGTGCTTTTTGACGTGTGCTTTGGGTCATTGTCCTGCTGTAAGACCCATGACCTCTGACACAACACAGAATTCTTTAGTAGTCTTCAGATTTCATAAAGCCAAGCGCACAGTCAAGACATCCAGTGCCTGAAGTAGCAAAGCAACCCCAAACCATCAGTGAACCTCCACCATGCTTGACTTTAGACACTGTATTCTTTTCTTTAAAAGCCTCATTTCTGGCAAACTCCAATCTGGATTTTTTATGTTTTTGTGTCAGCAGTGGGGTCCTCCTGGGTCTCCTACCATAGCGCCCCTTTTCATTCAGATAGCGACGTATAGTGCGAGCTGACACATTTGTACCCTGTGCCTCAAGGTCAGCTTGAATTTGTATAATTTTTCTCTTTCGCCAACGTCCAGGGAGATTAGCTACAGTGCCATGGGCTGTAAACTTATTGACAATGTTGTGGACACAGGAATGTAAAGATCTCTGCAGATGGACTTGTAACCTTGAGATTGTCCATGCTTTTCTACAATTTTTGTTCTCAAATCCTCAGACAATTCTTTGCTGCTCTTTCTCTTCCCCGTGCTCAGTGTGGCACACAGAGACGCACAACAGAAAGGATGAGTCAATGTTCCACCATTTTACCTGGTTGCCGGTGTGATTTCTATATTATCCGCACCTGGTGAGTTTA
>NC_069506.1:1653008-1809717 GCF_027579735.1 Bombina bombina | reverse complement strand
TCCCATTGATTTCTATGGGAGCTGTCTACACCTAACACCCTAACATGTACCCCGAGTCTAAACACCGCTAATCTGACCCCCCCTACACCGCCGCAACTAAATAAAGTTATTACCCCCTAAACCGCCGCTCCCGGAGCCCACCACAAGCTACTCTATACATATTAACCCCTAAACCGCCGCTCCCGGAGCCCACCGCAACTATAATAAATGTATTAACCCCTAAACCGCCGCTCCCTGAACCCGCCGCCACCTATAATAAATTTATTAACCCCTAATCTGCCCCCCCTACACCGTCGCCACCTATAATAAATTGATTAACCCCTATCCTGCCCCCCACTACACCGCCGCCACTGTAATAAAATTATTAACCCCTATCCTGCCCCCCACTACGCTGCCGCCACTGTAATAAAATTATTAACCCCTAAACCTAAGTCTAACACTAACCCTAACGCCCCCCTAACTTAAATATTAATTAAATAAATCTAAATAATATTTTTATTATTAACTAAATTAATCCTATTTTAAACTAAATACTTACCTTTAAAATAAACCCTAATATAGCTACAATGTAATTAATAATTATATTGTAGCTATCTTAGGATTTATTTTTATTTTACAGGCAACTTTCAATTTATTTTAACCAGGTACAATAGCTATTAAATAGTTATTAACTATTTAATAGCTTACCTAGCTAAAATAAAGAGAAATTTAGCTGTAAAATAAATCCTAACCTAAGTTACAATTACACCTAACACTACACTATACTTTAATAAATTATTCCTATTTAAACTAAATACTTACCTGTAAAATAAACCCTAAGATAGCTACAATGTAATTAATAATTATATTCTAGCTATCTTAGGATTTATATTTATTTTACAGGTAACTTTCAATTTATTTTAGCTAGTTAGAATAGTTATTAAATAGTTATTAACTATTTAATAACTACCTAGCTAAAAGAAATACAAAATTACCTGTAAAATAAATCCTAACCTAAGTTAAAATTAAACCTAATACTACACTATCATTAAATTAACTAAATAAACTACCTACAAATAACTAAAATTAAATACAATTACATAAACTGACTAAAGTACAAAAAATAAAAAAAGCTAAGTTACAAAAAATAAAAAAATAAGTTACAAACATTTTAAAAATATTACAACAATTTTAAGCTACTTACACCTAATCTAAGCCCCCTAATAAAATAACAAACCCCCCAAAATTAAAAAAATGCCCTACCCTATTCTAAATTAAATAAAGTTCAAAGCTCTTTTACCTTACCAGCCCTTAAAAGGGCCATTTGTGGGGGCATGCCCCAAAGAAAACAGCTCTTTTGCCTGTAAAATAAAAATACAACCCCCACCAACATTAAAACCCACCACCCACATACCCCTAATCTAACCCAAACCCCCCTTACAAAAACCTAACACTAATCCCCTGAAGATCATCCTACCTTGTCTTCACTCAGCCGAGCAGCGATGGAACCGAAGTGGACATCCGGAGCGGAAGAAGTTAATCCTCCAAGCGGCGCTGAAGAAATCTTCCATCCGATGAAGTCATCATCCAGGCGGCGCTGAAGAAGTCTTTGATCCGGCGATGTCATCTTCCAAGAGGCGCTGAAGATGTCTTCTATCCGGGCGATGTCATCTTCCAAGCCGGGTCTTGAATCTTCCTCCCGCCGACGCGGAACCTCCTTCTTCACCGACGGACTACGACGAATGAAGGCTCCTTTAAGGGACGTCATCCAAGATGGCGTCCCCTCAATTCCGATTGGCTGATAGGATTCTATCAGCCAATTGGAATTAAGGTAGGAAAAATCAATTAATGATTAATGATTAATGATAGTGTAGTATTAGGTTTAATTGTAACTTAGGTTAGGATTTATTTTACAGGTAATTTTGTATTTCTTTTAGCTAGGTAGTTATTAAATAGTTAATAACTATTTAATAACTATTCTAACTAACTTACCTGTAAAATAAATATAAATCCTAAGATAGCTAGAATATAATTATTAATTACATTGTAGCTATCTTAGGGTTTATTTTACAGGTAAGTATTTAGTTTTAAATAGGAATAATTTATTAAAGTATAGTGTAGTGTTAGGTGTAATTGTAACTTAGGTTAGGATTTATTTTACAGGTAAATTTCTCTTTATTTTAGCTAGGTAGCTATTAAATAGTTAATAACTATTTAATAGCTATTGTACCTAGTTAAAATAAATTGAAAGTTGCCTGTAAAATAAAAATAAATCCTAAGATAGCTACAATATAATTATTATTTATATTGTAGCTATATTAGGGTTTATTTTAAAGGTAAGTATTTAGTTTTAAATAGGATTAATTTAGTTAATAATAAAAATATTATTTAGATTTATTTAATTAATATTTAAGTTAGGGGGGCGTTAGGGTTAGTGTTAGACTTAGGTTTAGGGGTTAATAATTTTATTACAGTGGCGGCGGTGTAGTGGGGGGCAGGATAGGGGTTAATAAATTTATTATAGGTGACGACGGTGTAGGGGGGGCAGGATAGGGGTTAATAGGTTTAATATAGGTTCTGGCGGGTTCAGGGAGCGGCGGTTTAGGGGTTAAACTATTTATTTAGTTGCGGCGAGGTGCGGGATCAGCAGGATAGGGGTTAATAATTTTATTATAGAGGGCGACGGTATAGGGGGGGCAGGATAGGGGTTACTAGGTATAATGTAGGTGGCAGCGGTGTCCGGGAGCGGCGGTTTAGGGGTTAAACTATTTAGTTTATTTGTTATTTGTATATGTCACGTGGTAGCACAGAATAATATACATTGTGTAGGTAAGACAACATGTCACCGTGTGTTAGTTATTTGTATATGTCATGTGGTAGCACAGAATAAAATACATTGTGTAGGTAAGACAACATGTCACTGTGTGTTACAGTTATTTGTATATGTCACGTGGTAGCACAGAATAATATACATTGTGTAGGTAAGACAACATGTCGCCGTGTGTTACAGTTATTTGTATATGTCACGTGGTAGCACAGAATAAAATACATTGTGTAGATAAGACAACATGTCACAGTGTGTTACAGTTATTTGTATATGTCACGTGGTAGCACAGAATAAAATACATTGTGTAGATAAGACAACATGTCACTGTGTGTTACAGTTATTTGTATATGTCACGTGGTAGCACAGAATAAAATACATTGTGTAGATAAGACAACATGTCACAGTGTGTTACAGTTATTTGTATATGTCACGTGGTAGCACAGAATAAAATACATTGTGTAGGTAAGACAACATGTCACCGTGTGTTACAGTTATTTGTATATGTCACATGGTAGCACAGAATAAAATACATTGTGTAGATAAGACAACATGTCACTGTGTGTTACAGTTATTTGTATATGTCACGTGGTAGCACAGAATAAAATACATTGTGTAGGTAAGACAACATGTCACTGTGTGTTACAGTTATTTGTATATGTCACGTGGTAGCACAGAATAAAATACATTGTGTAGATAAGACAACATGTCACTGTGTGTTACAGTTATTTGTATATATCACGTGGTAGCACAGAATAAAATACATTGTGTAGATAAGACAACATGTCACCGTGTGTTAGTTATTTGTATATGTCACGTGGTAGCACAGAATAAAATACATTGTGTAGATAAGACAACATGTCACTGTGTGTTACAGTTATTTGTATATGTCACGTGGTAGCACAGAATAAAATACATTGTATAGATAAGACAACATGTCACCGTGTGTTACAGTTATTTGTATATGTCACGTGGTAGCACAGAATAAAATACATTGTGTAGATAAGACAACATGTCACTGTGTGTTAGTTATTTGTATATGTCACGTGGTAGCACAGAATAAAATACATTGTGTAGGTAAGACAACATGTCACTGTGTGTTAGTTATTTGTATATGTCACATGGTAGCACAGAATAAAATACATTGTGTAGATAAGACAACATGTCACTGTGTGTTAGTTATTTGTATATGTCACATGGTAGCACAGAATAAAATACATTGTGTAGGTAAGACAACATGTCACTGTGTGTTAGTTATTTGTATATGTCACATGGTAGCACAGAATAAAATACATTGTGTAGATAAGACAGCATGTCACTGTGTGTTACAGTTATTTGTATATGTCACGTGGTAGCACAGAATAAAATACATTGTGTAGATAAGACAGCATGTCACTGTGTGTTACAGTTATTTGTATATGTCACGAGGTAGCACAGAATAATATACATTGTGTAGGTAAGACAACATGTCACTGTGTGTTACAGTTATTTGTATATGTCACGTGGTAGCACAGAATAAAATACATTGTGTAGGTAAGACAACATGTCACTGTGTGTTACAGTTATTTGTATATGTCACGTGGTAGCACAGAATAAAATACATTGTGTAGGTAAGACAACATGTCACCGTGTGTTAGTTATTTGTATATGTCACGTGGTAGCACAGAATAAAATACATTGTGTAGATAAGACAACATGTCCCCGTGTGTTAGTTATTTGTATATGTCACGTGGTAGCACAGAATAAAATACATTGTGTAGGTAAGACAACATGTCGCCGTGTGTTACAGTTATTTGTATATGTCACGTGGTAGCACAGAATAAAATACATTGTGTAGATAAGACAACATGTCACCGTGTGTTAGTTATTTGTATATGTCACGTGGTAGCACAGAATAAAATACATTGTGTAGATAAGACAACATGTCACTGTGTGTTACAGTTATTTGTATATGTCACGTGGTAGCACAGAATAAAATACATTGTGTAGATAAGACAACATGTCACTGTGTGTTAGTTATTTGTATATGTCACGAGGTAGCACAGAATAAAATACATTGTGTAGATAAGACAACATGTCACTGTGTGTTACAGTTATTTGTATATGTCACGTGGTAGCACAGAATAATATACATTGTGTAGGTAAGACAACATGTCACTGTGTGTTACAGTTATTTGTATATGTCACGTGGTAGCACAGAATAAAATACATTGTGTAGATAAGACAACATGTCACTGTGTGTTACAGTTATTTGTATATGTCACGTGGTAGCACAGAATAAAATACATTGTGTAGTTAAGACAACATGTCACTGTGTGTTACAGTTATTTGTATATGTCACGTGGTAGCACAGAATAAAATACATTGTGTAGATAAGACAACATGTCACTGTGTGTTACAGTTATTTGTATATGTCACGTGGTAGCACAGAATAAAATACATTGTGTAGGTAAGACAACATGTCCCTGTGTGTTACAGTTATTTGTATATGTCACGTGGTAGCACAGAATAAAATACATTGTGTAGATAAGACAACATGTCACCGTGTGTTAGTTATTTGTATATGTCACGTGGTAGCACAGAATAAAATACATTGTGTAGGTAAGACAACATGTCTCCATGTGTTACAGTTATTTGTATATGTCACGTGGTAGCACAGAATAAAATACATTGTGTAGATAAGACAACATGTCACTGTGTGTTACAGTTATTTGTATATGTCACGTGGTAGCACAGAATAAAATACATTGTGTAGATAAGACAACATGTCACTGTGTGTTACAGTTATTTGTATATGTCACATGGTAGCACAGAATAAAATACATTGTGTAGATAAGACAACATGTCACTGTGTGTTACAGTTATTTGTATATGTCACGTGGTAGCACAGAATAAAATACATTGTGTAGGTAAGACAACATGTGCACGTGTGTTACAGTTATTTGTATATGTCACGTGGTAGCACAGAATAAAATACATTGTGTAGATAAGACAACATGTCACTGTGTGTTACAGTTATTTGTATATGTCACGTGGTAGCACAGAATAAAATACATTGTGTAGGTAAGACAACATGTCGCCGTGTGTTACAGTTATTTGTATATGTCACGTGGTAGCACAGAATAAAATACATTGTGTAGATAAGACAACATGTCACTGTGTGTTACAGTTATTTGTATATGTCACGTGGTAGCACAGAATAAAATACATTGTGTAGATAAGACAACATGTCACTGTGTGTTACAGTTATTTGTATATGTCACGTGGTAGCACAGAATAAAATACATTGTGTAGATAAGACAACATGTCACTGTGTGTTACAGTTATTTGTATATGTCACGTGGTAGCACAGAATAAAATACATTGTGTAGATAAGACAACATGTCACTGTGTGTTACAGTTATTTGTATATGTCACGTGGTAGCACAGAATAAAATACATTGTGTAGATAAGACAGCATGTCACTGTGTGTTACAGTTATTTGTATATGTCACGTGGTAGCACAGAATAAAATACATTGTGTAGATAAGACAACATGTCACTGTGTGTTAGTTATTTGTATATGTCACGTGGTAGCACAGAATAAAATACATTGTGTAGGTAAGACAACATGTCACTGTGTGTTACAGTTATTTGTATATGTCACGTGGTAGCACAGAATAAAATACATTGTGTAGATAAGACAACATGTCCCGTGTGTTACAGTTATTTGTATATGTCACGTGGTAGCACAGAATAAAATACATTGTGTAGGTAAGACAACATGTCGCCGTGTGTTACAGTTATTTGTATATGTCACGTGGTAGCACAGAATAAAATACATTGTGTAGATAAGACAACATGTCACTGTCTGTTAGTTATTTGTATATGTCACGTGGTAGCACAGAATAAAATACATTGTGTAGATAAGACAACATGTCACCGTGTGTTACAGTTATTTGTATATGTCACGAGGTAGCACAGAATAAAATACATTGTGTAGATAAGACAACATGTCACCGTGTGTTAGTTATTTGTATATGTCACGTGGTAGCACAGAATAAAATACATTGTGTAGGTAAGACAACATGTCACTGTGTGTTACAGTTATTTGTATATGTCACGTGGTAGCACAGAATAAAATACATTGTGTAGATAAGACAACATGTCGCCGTTTGTTACAGTTATTTGTATATGTCACGTGGTAGCACAGAATAAAATACATTGTGTAGATAAGACAACATGTCACTATGTGTTAGTTATTTGTATATGTCACGTGGTAGCACAGAATAAAATACATTGTGTAGGTAAGACAACATGTCACTGTGTGTTACAGTTATTTGTATATGTCACGTGGTAGCACAGAATAAAATACATTGTGTAGGTAAGACAACATGTCGCCGTGTGTTACAGTTATTTGTATATGTCACGTTGTAGCACAGAATAATATACATTGTGTAGGTAAGACAACATGTCACTGTGTGTTACAGTTATTTGTATATGTCACGTGGTAGCACAGAATAAAATACATTGTGTAGGTAAGACAACATGTCACTGTGCGTTACAGTTATTTGTATATGTCACGTGGTAGCACAGAATAAAATACATTGTGTAGGTAAGACAACATGTCACCGTGTGTTAGTTATTTGTATATGTCACGTGGTAGCACAGAATAAAATACATTGTGTAGATAAGACAACATGTCGCCGTGTGTTACAGTTATTTGTATATGTCACGTGGTAGCACAGAATAAAATACATTGTGTAGATAAGACAACATGTCACTGTGTGTTACAGTTATTTGTATATGTCACGTGGTAGCACAGAATAAAATACATTGTGTAGATAAGACAACATGTCACTGTGTGTTACAGTTATTTGTATATATCACGTGGTAGCACAGAATAAAATACATTGTGTAGATAAGACAACATGTCACTATGTGTTAGTTATTTGTATATGTCACGTGGTAGCACAGAATAATATACATTGTGTAGGTAAGACAACATGTCACTGTGTGTTACAGTTTTCTTTCATGTAATTAACAAGAGTCCATGAGCTAGTGACGTATGGGATATACATTCCTACCAGGAGGGGCAAAGTTTCCCAAACCTTAAAATGCCTATAAATACACCCCTCACCACACCCACAAATCAGTTTTTACAAACTTTGCCTCCAAGGGAGGTGGTGAAGTAAGTTTGTGCTAGATTCTACGTTGATATGCGCTCCGCAGCAAGTTGGAGCCCGGTTTTCCTCTCAGCGTGCAGTGAATGTCAGAGGGATGTGAGGAGAGTATTGCCTATTTGAATGCAGTGATCTCCTTCTACGGGGTCTATTTCATAGGTTCTCTGTTATCGGTCGTAGAGATTCATCTCTTACCTCCCTTTTCAGATCGACGATATACTCTTATATATACCATTACCTCTACTGATTCTCGTTTCAGTACTGGTTTGGCTTTCTACAAACATGTAGATGAGTGTCCTGGGGTAAGTAAGTCTTATTTTCTGTGACACTCTAAGCTATGGTTGGGCACTTTATTTATAAAGTTCTAAATATATGTATTCAAACATTTATTTGCCTTGACTCAGAATGTTCAACTTTCCTTATTTCCAGACAGTCAGTTTCATATTTGGGATTATGCTTTAAATTATCATATTTTTTCTTACCTCAAAAATTTGACTTTTTTCCCTGTGGGCTGTTAGGCTCGCGGGGGCTGAAAATGCTTCATTTTATTGTGTCATTCTTGGCGCGGACTTTTTTGGCGCAAAAATTCTTTTCCGTTTCCGGCGTCATACGTGTCGCCGGAAGTTGCGTCATTTTTGACGTTATTTTGCGCCAAAAATGTCGGCGTTCCGGATGTGGCGTCATTTTTGGCGCCAAAAGCATTTAGGCGCCAAATAATGTGGGCGTCTTATTTGGCGCCAAAAAATATGGGCGTCGCTTTTGTCTCCACATTATTTCAGTCTCATTTTTCATTTGCTTCTGGTTGCTAGAAGCTTGATGTTTGGCATTTTTTTCCCATTCCTGAAACTGTCTTATAAGGAATTTGATCTATTTTGCTTTATATGTTGTTTTTTCTCTTACATATTGCAAGATGTCTCACGTTGCATCTGAGCCAGAAGATACTACAGGAAAACCACTGCCTGCTGGATCTACCAAAGCTAAGTGTATCTGCTGTAAACTTTTGGTAGCTATTCCTCCAGCTGTTGTTTGTAATAATTGTCATGACAAACTTGTTAAAGCAGATAATATTTCCTTTAGTGATGTACCATTGCCTGTTGCAGTTCCCTCAACATCTAAGGTGCAGAATGTTCCTGATAACATAAGAGATTTTGTTTCTGAATCCATAAAGAAGGCTTTGTCTGTTATTTCTCCTTCTAGTAAACGTAAAAAGTCTTTTAAATCTTCTCTCTCTACAGATGAATTTTTAAATGAACACCATCATTCTGATTCTTTGGACTCTTCTGGTTCAGAGGATTCTGTCTCAGAGATTGATGCTGATAAATCTTCATATTTATTTAAGATGGAATTTATTCGCTCTTTACTTAAAGAAGTACTAATTGCTTTAGAAATAGAGGATTCTAGTCCTCTTGATACTAATTCTATACGTTTGGATAAGGTTTTTAAAGCTCCTGCGGTTATTCCAAAAGTCTTTCCTGTTCCTAATGCTATTTCTGCAGTAATTGCTAAGGAATGGGATAAATTGGGTAATTCATTTACTCCTTCTAAACGTTTTAAGCAATTATATCCTGTTCCGCCTGACAGGTTAGAATTTTGGGACAAAATCCCTAAAGTTGATGGGGCTATTTCTACCCTTGCTAAACGTACTACCATTCCTACGTCAGATGGTACCTCGTTTAAAGATCCTTTAGATAGAAAAATTGAATCTTTTCTAAGAAAAGCTTATCTATGTTCAGGTAATCTTCTTAGACCTGCTATATCATTGGCTGATGTTGCTGCAGCTTCAACTTTTTGGTTGGAAACTCTAGCGCAACAAGTAACAAATCGTGATTCTCATGATATTATTATTCTTCTCCAGCATGCTAATAATTTCATCTGTGATGCCATTTTTGATATTATTAAAGTTGATGTTAGATTTATGTCTCTGGCTATCTTAGCCAGAAGAGCTTTATGGCTTAAGACTTGGAATGCTGATATGGCTTCTAAATCAACTCTACTTTCCATTTCTTTCCAGGGAAACAAATTATTTGGTTCTCAGTTGGATTCTATTATTTCAACTGTTACTGGTGGGAAAGGAACTTTTTTACCACAGGATATAAAGTCTAAAGGTAAAAACAGGGCTAACAATCGTTTTCGTTCCTTTCGTTTCAACAAAGAACAAAAGCCTGATCCTTCGTCCTCAGGAGCAGTTTCAGTTTGGAAACCATCTCCAGTCTGGAATAAATCCAAGCCTGCTAGAAAGGCAAAGCCTGCTTCTAAGTTCACATGAAGGTACGGCCCTCATTCCAGTTCAGCTGGTAGGGGGCAGGTTACGTTTTTTCAAAGAAATTTGGATCAATTCTGTTCACAATCTTTGGATTCAGAACATTGTTTCAGAAGGGTACAGAATTGGTTTCAAGATGAGACCTCCTGCAAAGAGATTTTTTCTTTCCCATGTCCCAGTAAATCCAGTGAAAGCTCAAGCATTTCTGAATTGTGTTTCAGATCTAGAGTTGGCTGGAGTAATTATGCCAGTTCCAGTTCCGGAACAGGGGATGGGGTTTTATTCAAATCTCTTCATTGTACCAAAGAAGGAGAATTCCTTCAGACCAGTTCTGGATCTAAAATTATTGAATCGTTATGTAAGGATACCAACGTTCAAGATGGTAACTGTAAGGACTATATTGCCTTTTGTTCAGCAAGGGAATTATATGTCCACAATAGATTTACAGGATGCATATCTGCATATTCCAATTCATCCAGATCATTATCAGTTCCTGAGATTCTCTTTTCTAGACAAGCATTACCAATTTGTGGCTCTACCGTTTGGCCTTGCTACAGCTCCAAGAATTTTCACAAAGATTCTCGGTGCCCTTCTGTCTGTAATCAGAGAACAGGGTATTGTGGTATTTCCTTATTTGGACGATATCTTGGTACTTGCTCCGTCTTTACATTTAGCAGAGTCTCATACGAATCGACTTGTGTTGTTTCTTCAAGATCATGGTTGGAGGATCAATTTACCAAAAAGTTCTTTGATTCCTCAAACAAGGGTAACCTTTCTGGGTTTCCAGATAGATTCAGTGTCCATGACTTTGTCTTTAACAGACAAGAGACGTCTAAAATTGATTACAGCCTGTCGAAACCTTCAGTCTCAATCATTCCCTTCGGTAGCCTTATGCATGGAAATTCTAGGTCTTATGACTGCTGCATCGGACGCGATCCCCTTTGCTCGTTTTCACATGCGACCTCTTCAGCTCTGTATGCTGAACCAATGGTGCAGGGATTACACGAAGATATATCAATTAATATCTTTAAAACCGATTGTTCGGCACTCTCTAACGTGGTGGACAGATCACCATCGTTTAATTCAGGGGGCTTCTTTTGTTCTTCCGACCTGGACTGTAATTTCAACAGATGCAAGTCTCACAGGTTGGGGAGCTGTGTGGGGATCTCTGACGGCACAAGGAGTTTGGGAATCTCAGGAGGTGAGATTACCGATCAATATCTTGGAACTCCGTGCAGTTTTCAGAGCTCTTCAGTTTTGGCCTCTTCTGAAGAGAGAATCGTTCATTTGTTTTCAGACAGACAATGTCACAACTGTGGCATACATCAATCATCAAGGAGGGACTCACAGTCCTCTGGCTATGAAAGAAGTATCTCGAATTTTGGTTTGGGCGGAATCCAGCTCCTGTCTAATCTCTGCGGTTCATATCCCAGGTGTAGACAATTGGGAAGCGGATTATCTCAGTCGCCAAACGTTGCATCCGGGCGAATGGTCTCTTCACCCAGAGGTATTTCTTCAGATTGTTCAATTGTGGGGGCTTCCAGAGATAGATCTGATGGCCTCTCATCTAAACAAGAAACTTCCCAGGTATCTGTCCAGATCCCGGGATCCTCAGGCGGAGGCAGTGGATGCATTATCACTTCCTTGGAAGTATCATCCTGCCTATATCTTTCCGCCTCTAGTTCTTCTTCCAAGAGTAATCTCCAAGATTCTGAGGGAATGCTCGTTTGTTCTGCTAATAGCTCCGGCATGGCCTCACAGGTTTTGGTATGCGGATCTTGTCCGGATGGCATCTTGCCAGCCATGGACTCTTCCGTTAAGACCAGACCTTCTGTCACAAGGTCCTTTTTTCCATCCGGATCTGAAATCCTTAAATTTAAAGGTATGGAGATTGAACGCTTGATTCTTGGTCATAGAGGTTTCTCTGACTCCGTGATTAATACTATGTTACAGGCTCGTAAATCTGTATCTCGAGAGATATATTATAGAGTCTGGAAGACTTATATTTCTTGGTGTCTTTCTCATCATTTTTCTTGGCATTCTTTTAGAATACCGAGAATTTTACAGTTTCTTCAGGATGGTTTAGATAAGGGTTTGTCCGCAAGTTCTTTGAAAGGACAAATCTCCGCTCTTTCTGTTCTTTTTCACAGAAAGATTGCTATTCTTCCTGATATTCATTGTTTTGTACAAGCTTTGGTTCGTATAAAACCTGTCATTAAGTCAATTTCTCCTCCTTGGAGTTTGAATTTGGTTCTGGGAGCTCTTCAAGCTCCTCCGTTTGAACCTATGCATTCATTGGACATTAAATTACTTTCTTGGAAAGTTTTGTTCCTTTTGGCCATCTCTTCTGCTAGAAGAGTTTCTGAATTATCTGCTCTTTCGTGTGAGTCTCCTTTTCTGATTTTTCATCAGGATAAGGCGGTGTTGCGAACTTCTTTTGAATTTTTACCTAAAGTTGTGAATTCCAACAACATTAGTAGAGAAATTGTGGTTCCTTCATTATGTCCTAATCCTAAGAATTCTAAGGAGAAATCATTGCATTCTTTGGATGTTGTTAGAGCTTTGAAATATTATGTTGAAGCTACGAAATCTTTCCGTAAGACTTCTAGTCTATTTGTTATCTTTTCCGGTTCTAGGAAAGGCCAGAAAGCTTCTGCCATTTCTTTGGCATCTTGGTTGAAATCTTTAATTCATCTTGCCTATGTTGAGTCGGGTAAAATTCCGCCTCAAAGAATTACAGCTCATTCTACTAGGTCAGTATCTACTTCCTGGGCGTTTAGGAATGAAGCTTCGGTTGACCAGATCTGCAAAGCAGCAACTTGGTCCTCTTTGCATACTTTTACTAAATTCTACCATTTTGATGTATTTTCTTCTTCTGAAGCAGTTTTTGGTAGAAAAGTTCTTCAGGCAGCGGTTTCAGTTTGAATCTTCTGCTTATGTTTTTTGTTAAACTTCATTTTGGGTGTGGATTATTTTCAGCAGGAATTGGCTGTCTTTATTTTATCCCTCCCTCTCTAGTGACTCTTGTGTGGAAAGATCCACATCTTGGGTAGTCATTATCCCATACGTCACTAGCTCATGGACTCTTGTTAATTACATGAAAGAAAACATAATTTATGTAAGAACTTACCTGATAAATTCATTTCTTTCATATTAACAAGAGTCCATGAGGCCCACCCTTTTTTGTGGTGGTTATGATTTTTTTGTATAAAGCACAATTATTCCAATTCCTTATTTTATATGCTTCGCACTTTTTTTCTTATCACCCCACTTCTTGGCTATTCGTTAAACTGATTTGTGGGTGTGGTGAGGGGTGTATTTATAGGCATTTTAAGGTTTGGGAAACTTTGCCCCTCCTGGTAGGAATGTATATCCCATACGTCACTAGCTCATGGACTCTTGTTAATATGAAAGAAATGAATTTATCAGGTAAGTTCTTACATAAATTATGTTATTTGTATATGTCACGTGGTAGCACAGAATAAAATACATTGTGTAGATAAGACAACATGTCACCGTGTGTTAGTTATTTGTATATGTCACGTGGTAGCACAGAATAAAATACATTGTGTAGGTAAGACAACATGTCACTATGTGTTACAGTTATTTGTATATGTCACGTGGTAGCACAGAATAAAATACATTGTGTAGATAAGACAACATGTCACTATGTGTTAGTTATTTGTATATGTCACGTGGTAGCACAGAATAATATACATTGTGTAGATAAGACAACATGTCACTGTGTGTTACAGTTATTTGTATATGTCACGTGGTAGCACAGAATAAAATACATTGTGTAAATAAGACAACATGTCACCGTGTGTTAGTTATTTGTATATGTCACGTGGTAGCACAGAATAAAATACATTGTGTAGGTAAGACAACATGTCGCTGTGTGTTACAGTTATTTGTATATGTCACGTGGTAGCACAGAATAATATACATTGTGTAGGTAAGACAACATGTCACTGTGTGTTACAGTTATTTGTATATGTCACGTGGTAGCACAGAATAAAATACATTGTGTAGGTAAGACAACATGTCACTGTGTGTTACAGTTATTTGTATATGTCACGTGGTAGCACAGAATAAAATACATTGTGTAGGTAAGACAACATGTCACTGTGTGTTACAGTTATTTGTATATGTCACGTGGTAGCACAGAATAATATACATTGTGTAGGTAAGACAACATGTCGCCGTGTGTTACAGTTATTTGTATATGTCACGTGGTAGCACAGAATAAATACATTGTGTAGGTAAGACAACATGTCACTGTGTGTTACAGTTATTTGTATATGTCACGTGGTAGCACAGAATAAAATACATTGTGTAGATAAGACAACATGTCACTGTGTGTTACAGTTATTTGTATATGTCACGTGGTAGCACAGAATAATATACATTGTGTAGGTAAGACAACATGTCACTGTGTGTTACAGTTATTTGTATATGTCACGTGGTAGCACAGAATAAAATACATTGTGTAAATAAGACAACATGTCACTGTGTGTTACAGTTATTTGTATATGTCACGTGGTAGCACAGAATAATATACATTGTGTAGGTAAGACAACATGTCACTGTGTGTTACAGTTATTTGTATATGTCACATGGTAGCACAGAATAAAATACATTGTGTAGGTAAGACAACATGTCACTGTGTGTTACAGTTATTTGTATATATCACATGGTAGCACAGAATAAAATACATTGTGTAGGTAAGACAACATGTCACCGTGTGTTAGTTATTTGTATATGTCACATGGTAGCACAGAATAATATACATTGTGTAGATAAGACAACATGTCACTGTGTGTTACAGTTATTTGTATATATCACATGGTAGCACAGAATAATATACATTGTGTAGGTAAGACAACATGTCACTGTGTGTTACAGTTATTTGTATATGTCATGTGGTAGCACAGAATAAAATACATTGTGTAGATAAGACAGCATGTCACCGTGTGTTAGTTATTTGTATATGTCACGTGGTAGCACAGAATAAAATAGAAAATTTGTATTTTGAAAATCGTGTCCCAGATGGAACCAGATATTTCAAAAGACCTTGGCGCTGCAAAACACTGCAGCTGAAACTAGTGATTGGATAAACCGTGACAATAGTCAAATGTTTAAAATATGAAACCTTTGGCCTCAGTAATGAGATAACTTATTTTAAAAGAATACAATGTGAATTTATTTATACAATATTAAACATTATTAAACATAAATTAAAAAAGCTGATCAGCAAAAGAGCAACAATAATTGTAGCAATTAAATAGTAAGAATATAGCAATCAAACTAACTTGACACAATATAGCAACGCACAATATGGCACTATAGCAAATGTCAGTGTAGCATCAAAAAACAACCCTAGAGCTGATATGCGAAACAAATGTTGAAGGTCCAGAAAGAAGAGTGAACGGTCGAAATCCCCAGCTGATTCCTTGAGAAGCAGAGTGAGGACCGTGTCTTGGTTGCTGCTGCGCCGATGGATCCCTTTTAGCAAGCTGTAGCAGAGCCGGATAAGCCTTTGGAACAATACCGGATTTTTCAAAGATACTCCGCTGAAAGCTGCAGTTAACACAGAAGCCGGTCTGTGTAGGTAATGTTACGTCAGGTGGCGTGGAGTGGGAGGAGCAACGCGTTTCAGCCCGGTCAGGGCCTTTGTCAAGCTCCAGAGAGGTGTAATACAGGGCTTTTTAAACCTGTATTAGCTGTGCTCATTGGTTGGATATCGCAAATGGGAGTGCCTTATGCATAAGAGACATAATGGTAACAGTTGCGCCATATACAGATAAATAATTAGTCACTGTGTAATATCGATACAATGTATAATGTGATGATACAAGGAATAAAAATATAGACATCTTAAACTTTATGCCATATGATAGTTAACATTTAGTTATATTAAAATTATTCTCTCTGTTACTGAGACCAAGTGACCCATAAAGTGAGAGATATAAAATAAGTTTTGAATAAGTTTTTCTTTCTTTGTGCAAGATGGTGACATACAGCACTGAACATCCAATCTGTTAAATAGAAAAAATAATAATAAAAAAATAAATAAAAATGGCAGTATATAGTACCATCAAAAAATATATCATCAAAAAATATATATTTTTTTGGGGAATGGTGACATAGAAAATCCCCAAAAAAGTTTTTTTTAAAAAATTCCATAAAAAAATAGAAAATAATAAATAAATAAATAATAATTTTTTCATAAAAAAGTGATTTCATAAGGAATAAAAAAGGTTATAAAAACAGAAAGTCTTAATCCCTAAGATAACACCCTATATCGAAGTCAATGTTTAAACCATTGGGTTGTAAAGTTTTTAAATTAAAAATCCAATTTGTTTCTTTTTTAATAAGTTTGGACTGTATGTTTCCGCCCCTCCAATTATTTTTAACTTTTTCTATTCCTAAGAACGAGAAGTATGCAAGATTACCATTGTTACATGCTGCGAAATGTTTTGCCACTGGAAGGTCTTTATTCCTATCGGAGTCATGATTTTCAATTGACCATATGTGCTCACGTATACGGTCACGTAGCGGTCTTTCGGACTCACCAATATACTGCTTGCCACAACGACACTGTATTAAATAAATAACAAATCTGTCAGAGCACCTAATGGTATTCTTTATTTTATATGATTTTCCCGTGATGTTAGAGGTAAAATCCTTCTGTTTTTTAGAATGTTTACATGATTTACATGTTAAACAAGGAAAGAAGCCATTTATTTTTTTACCTGTTAAATCGATCTGTGATTGGGTTTTGTTTTTATATTTTTTATTTTCAGTGGGGGCCAAAATGGTTTTCAAATTACGGGCCTTTTTATAAACAATTTGTGGTTTAGATGGTAATATTGGACCTAGTTGTTCATCATTTTTAAGAATACCCCAGTGTTTATTTAATATTTTTTCCACTAGATATTTGTTACTGCAGTAGTCAGTAATAAATGGGATAAAAGTGTGGTCATTTTTTCTTTGTGGCTTTCTATTAAGGGATCTTGTACTATTTTGTACTAGTTCTTGCCTGTTGACGTCTCTCACTTCCCCCCGTATTTTTTCTATCTTGTTTTTATCATAACCTCTCTCTAAGAATTTTTTTGTGAGTATATCTGATTGAGTTTCAAAATCTGACATGTTAGAACAATTTTTTCTAACACGTAGAAATTGGCCTTTTGGAATATTTTCTATCCATCTTGGGTGATGGCAACTAGTATAGTGAATATAACTGTTGGCATCTACACTTTTAAAGTGTATTTTGGATAGAATTTTATGATTTTCATGGAATAGTTCTAAGTCTAAGAAACTTATCTTATGTCTACTTTTTTCACATGTGAATTTAAGATTTAGTTCATTACTGTTCATTGATGAAACAAATTCCTCTAGTAGCTGTGCCTTTTCCTTAGCGCAGGGCAACATTTTTCTTTATTTTTAGCACAGAATAAAATACATTGTGTAGGTAAGACAACATGTCACTGTGTGTTACAGTTATTTGTATATGTCACATGGTAGCACAGAATAATATACATTGTGTAGGTAAGACAACATGTCGCTGTGTGTTAGTTATTTGTATATGTCACGTGGTAGCACAGAATAAAATACATTGTGTAGGTAAGACAACATGTCACTGTGTGTTACAGTTATTTGTATATGTCACATGGTAGCACAGAATAATATACATTGTGTAGATAAGACAACATGTCACCGTGTGTTAGTTATTTGTATATGTCACGTGGTAGCACAAAATAAAATACATTGTGTAGGTAAGACAACATGTCGCTGTGTGTTAGTTATTTGTATATGTCACGTGGTAGCACAGAATAAAATACATTGTGTAGGTAAGACAACATGTCACTGTGTGTTACAGTTATTTGTATATGTCACATGGTAGCACAGAATAATATACATTGTGTAGATAAGACAACATGTCACCGTGTGTTAGTTATTTGTATATGTCACATGGTAGCACAGAATAATATACATTGTGTAGATAAGACAACATGTCACCGTGTGTTAGTTATTTGTATATGTCACGTGGTAGCACAGAATAAAATACATTGTGTAGGTAAGACAACATGTCACCGTGTGTTAGTTATTTGTATATGTCACATGGTAGCACAGAATAATATACATTGTGTAGATAAGACAACATGTCACCGTGTGTTAGTTATTTGTATATGTCACGTGGTAGCACAGAATAATATACATTGTGTAGATAAGACAACATGCCACTATGTGTTAGTTATTTGTATATGTCACGTGGTAGCACAGAATAAAATACATTGTGTAGGTAAGACAACATGTCGCCGTGTGTTACAGTTATTTGTATATGTCACGTGGTAGCACAGAATAAAATACATTGTGTAGATAAGACAACATGTCGCCGTGTGTTACAGTTATTTGTATATGTCACGTGGTAGCACAGAATAATATACATTGTGTAGATAAGACAACATGTCACTGTGTGTTACAGTTATTTGTATATATCACGTGGTAGCACAGAATAAAATACATTGTGTAGATAAGACAACATGTCACTGTGTGTTACAGTTATTTGTATATGTCACGTGGTAGCACAGAATAAAATACATTGTGTAGATAAGACAACATGTCACTGTGTGTTACAGTTATTTGTATATGTCACGTGGTAGCACAGAATAAAATACATTGTGTAGGTAAGACAACATGTCACTGTGTGTTAGTTATTTGTATATGTCACGTGGTAGCACAGAATAAAATACATTGTGTAGATAAGACAACATGTCACCGTGTGTTACAGTTATTTGTATATGTCACGTGGTAGCACAGAATAAAATACATTGTGTAGGTAAGACAACATGTCGCCGTGTGTTACAGTTATTTGTATATGTCACGTGGTAGCACAGAATAAAATACATTGTGTAGATAAGACAGCATGTCACCGTGTGTTAGTTATTTGTATATGTCACGTGGTAGCACAGAATAAAATACATTGTGTAGATAAGACAACATGTCACTGTGTGTTACAGTTATTTGTATATATCACGTGGTAGCACAGAATAAAATACATTGTGTAGATAAGACAACATGTCACTGTGTGTTACAGTTATTTGTATATGTCACGTGGTAGCACAGAATAAAATACATTGTGTAGGTAAGACAACATGTCGCCGTGTGTTACAGTTATTTGTATATGTCACGTGGTAGCACAGAATAAAATACATTGTGTAGGTAAGACAACATGTCCCTGTGTGTTAGTTATTTGTATATGTCACGTGGTAGCACAGAATAAAATACATTGTGTAGGTAAGACAACATGTCGCCGTGTGTTACAGTTATTTGTATATGTCACGTGGTAGCACAGAATAAAATACATTGTGTAGGTAAGACAACATGTCCCTGTGTGTTAGTTATTTGTATATGTCACGTGGTAGCACAGAATAAAATACATTGTGTAGATAAGACAACATGTCGCTGTGTGTTACAGTTATTTGTATATGTCACGTGGTAGCACAGAATAAAATACATTGTGTAGGTAAGACAACATGTCACTGTGTGTTACAGTTATTTGTATATGTCATGTGGTAGCACAGAATAAAATACATTGTGTAGGTAAGACAACATGTCGCCGTGTGTTACAGTTATTTGTATATGTCACGTGGTAGCACAGAATAAAATACATTGTGTAGGTAAGACAACATGTCACTGTGTGTTACAGTTATTTGTATATGTCACGAGGTAGCACAGAATAATATACATTGTGTAGGTAAGACAACATGTCACCGTGTGTTAGTTATTTGTATATGTCACGAGGTAGCACAGAATAAAATACATTGTGTAGGTAAGACAACATGTCACTGTGTGTTACAGTTATTTGTATATGTCACGTGGTAGCACAGAATAAAATACATTGTGTAGATAAGACAACATGTCGCCGTGTGTTACAGTTATTTGTATATGTCACGTGGTAGCACAGAATAAAATACATTGTGTAGATAAGACAACATGTCACTGTGTGTTACAGTTATTTGTATATGTCACGTGGTAGCACAGAATAAAATACATTGTGTAGATAAGACAACATGTCGCCGTGTGTTACAGTTATTTGTATATGTCACGTGGTAGCACAGAATAAAATACATTGTGTAGATAAGACAACATGTCACCGTGTGTTAGTTATTTGTATATGTCACGTGGTAGCACAGAATAAAATACATTGTGTAGGTAAGACAACATGTCGCCGTGTGTTACAGTTATTTGTATATGTCACGTGGTAGCACAGAATAAAATACATTGTGTAGATAAGACAACATGTCACCGTGTGTTAGTTATTTGTATATGTGACGTGGTAGCACACAATAAAATACATTATGAGGCCGATTTTTCAAGGCCTGAATGCAGCTGTTTCCGTACGAGCCTTCAGGCTTGCCGGGAACAGGAGTTAATAAGCAGTGGTCATAAGACTGCTGCTCCTTAACTCGTCAGCTACCTGTGAGGTGGTGGACAGCGATCCCCCCAATCGGATACGATTGGGCTGATTGACACCCCCTGCTAGCGGCTGATTGGCCGAGAATGTGCAGGTAGGTATTGCCCAAGCATTTCATCATATGCTGTTGGCATTTATCGATGTGCGGCGGACAGGATATGCTACAGTAGATCATGTCTGCCCGCACATTGTTAAATCGGCCCGTTTGTATCGATTTTACAGAAGTATATTTATTCAACTATCAATAGAAAAAGATTTGCAGACTTCACTTTGATGCAATTAAATGTATCCAAAGTATAAATAACTTTTTCCAAATTTATGTCATAGCAACAATGATCCACCAGGCAGTCTTCCTCAGAGATTTTATTTATTCACTTTTACCTTATTTCATCTTTCTCATGTCCTGTTTCTGTGCCATTTTAAACATTTTGTAATGGTGCCAGAATTTAAAAAAAGGTTTGTTCTTCTGCTGTGAGCGTCACGTTTATACCATGAATTAGTAAGTAGCCTTTTATCACCAAGCCTGTTTATTCCCACACCCACAAAGCTGTCAAACTAAATTACGCTGTGATTGGCTATCGCCAAGCCTATTTATTCCCATGCCCAGAAAGTTGTCAGAATACATTACATTTCTGTCAGGGTGCCAGGAATCGGACTGAGACGAGAAGTGCAAAAATAATCACACCTTTATTAATAGCAAAAAATAATAAAAAGTCCACAAGTCAAGTAACAAGCCAGGAATCAAAACCAGAGCTGGTAGTCAGACGAGCCGAGTCAGGAGCCAAAGCGAATAGTCAGACGAGCCGGAATCAGGAACAAGGAAAACAGAGTCAGGAACAAGCCAGGGATCAGGAACCAGGAGGGACGTCAGACAGCCAGGTAATACACAGGAACTCTCACAAACAGGTCTGAGACAACGCAAGGACAAAGCATACTGAACAGAGGCCCTTTAAATAATAAGTGATGACATCACAATTCTGAGACTGCATCCTGTCTCACACGGATGATGTAAACCAGTCTGGCCATAAAAGGAAGTGCAGGAAATGAGCAGCATCCCCCACAATGCACCATAGTCAGGAAGAGAGGTGAGTAAAATGGCTGCCAGCAGCACATGGCAAACACAACAGGGAAAAAACCCTGACAGTTTCCTATAACAACAATAAAGTTACAATTCCATTGGCCACTTCCTTAGAATGTCTTCAAACATATGATAGCATAGTTGAAATCGTACTGGTCATTTAATTAACACCCCTTTTCCGGGTCGAATAATCGTTCTCACTAAGTTCTCTAATAGCCAATTATACATCCTTCACTGACAACATGTGACCGCCTGTAAACCAATGAAGATCCGCAAAAAACGGCAATCATTTGCCAAAATAGAATGTTAACACTTATTATGTTTATATCTTATGTTATCACTTATAGCAAATGACAATTGTTTTAATCAATTTTCTCTTGTAAAGGTGTATCCAGTCCACGGGTTCATCCATTACTTGTGGGATATTCTCCTTCCCAACAGGAAGCTGCAAGAGGACACCCACAGCAGAGCTGTCTATATAGCTCCTCCCCTAACTGCCACCCCCAGTCATTCTCTTGCAGCTTTCGACAAGAAAGGAAGTATCAAGAGATATGTGGTGACTTAGTGTAGTTTTTACCTTCAATCAAGAGTTTGTTATTTTTAAACGGTACCGGCGTTGTACTGTTTTACTCTCAGGCAGAAATTGGAAGAAGAATTCTGCCTGGAGGTTTGATGATCTTAGTGGTTTGTAACTAAGGTCCATTGCTGTTCTCACACATAACTGAAGAGTATGGAAAGAAAACTTCAGTTGGGGGGACGGTCTGCAGATTGCCTGCTTTGATCAGTATATTTTTTTCTAGAGAGATGATAAGGTCTAGAATATGCTGACAGTGCCTGGTATATTTAAGGTAAGCCTGATACAGTGATTTAACAACGACTGGGATCATGCTTGCAAAAAAGGGTAATATTTATGTTAATACTCATATTACTTAGTGTAAAAACGTTTTTTCTCTGAGGGTGATAAATCTTTATTTGGGGCCTAGTTTTCCACATGGCTAGTTGGATTACTCCTAGGAGTACTTTTTTAAGGCCCTCTGACATTGAGTGTATGGTGGGAGGGGCCTATGTTTGCGCTCTAAATGCGCAGTTGATTTTCAGACTGAGACATCCAGCTTCCCTAAAGGAGTCCTCTGGTATCTAGGACCACTATAGAGGTTTTTTTTCCTGCAAAAATCGTGTTTAAGGGCAGGTAGGAGCCACAGCAGAGCTGTGGCAGTGTGTTTGACTGTTTGTTAACGGTTTTAACGTTTTTCTAATCCGTTTTTGGGGCTAAGGGGTTAATCATCCATTTGCAAGTGGGTGCAATGCTGCTTTAGTCCCTTATACACACTGTAAAAATTTCGTAGAGTTTACTACTTTTTAACACTGTTTTGCAGTTTATGTGGTAGTTTTTTCTCTTAAAGGCACAGTACCGTTTTTGTATAATTGCTTTTTCACATTTATTAAAGTGTTTTCCAAGCTTGCTGGTCTCATTACTAGTCTGTTAAACATGTCTGACATAGAGGAAACTCCTTGTTCATTATGTTTAGAAGCCATTGTGGAACCCCCTCTTAGAATGTGTACCAAATGTACTGACCTTTCTATAAGTTATAAAGACCACATTATGGCTTTTAAAGATTTATCACCAGAGGTTTCTCAGACTGACAAAAGGGAGGTTATGCCATCTAGCTCTCCCCACGTGTCAGAACCTATAACTCCCGCTCAAGTGACGCAAAGTACATCTAGTGCGTCCAATGCGTTTACCTTACAAGACATGGCGGCAGTTATGAATCATACCCTCACAGAGGTATTGTCCAAACTGCCAGGGTTACAAGGAAAGCGAGACAGCTCTGGGGCTAGAACAAATACAGAGCTTTCTGATGCTTTAGTAGCTATGTCTGATACACCCTCACAATGTGCAGAAGCCGAAGCAGGAGAGCTTCTATCTGTGGGTGACATTTCTGATTCAGGGAAGGCGTTACTTCAGTCTGACTCTGAAATGACAGCGTTTAATTTTAAGCTTGAACACCTCCGCTTGTTGCTCAGTGAGGTTTTAGCGACTCTGGATGACTGTGACACCATTGTAGTCCCAGAGAAATTGTGTAAGATGGACAAATAATTTGCAGTGCCTGTTTACACTGACGTTTTTCCAATCCCTAAGAGATTTTCAGAAATTATTACTAAGGAATGGGATAGACCAGGTGTACCGTTCTCTCCCCCTCCTGCTTTTAAAAAGATTTTTCCTATAGATGTCGCAACACGGGACTCGTGGCAGACGGTCCCTAAGGTGGAGGGAGCAGTCTCTACCCTAGCTAAGCGTACAACTATTCCTGTCGAGGACAGTTGTGCTTTCCTAGATCCAATGGATAAAAAATTAGAGGGTTTCCTTAAGAAAATCTTTATACAACAAGGTTTTATTCTCCAGCCTCTTGCATGCATTGCCCCAGTCACTGCTGCAGCGGCTTTCTGGTTCGAGTCTCTTGAGGAGGCTCTACAGGTAGAGACCCCGTTGGATGATATCCTAGACAGGCTTAAAGCTCTTAAGTTAGCCAATTCATTTATTTCTGACGCCGTTTTTCATTTAACCAAGCTAAT
The DNA here is from genome assembly GCF_027579735.1 of Bombina bombina. Classification (NCBI taxonomy): domain Eukaryota; kingdom Metazoa; phylum Chordata; class Amphibia; order Anura; family Bombinatoridae; genus Bombina; species Bombina bombina. The sequence goes on along the minus strand of NC_069506.1, from coordinate 1,785,360 downwards.
GGCTAAGAATTCAGGTTTTGCCATTCAGGCGCGTAGGGCGCTATGACTTAAATCCTGGTCAGCTGACGTTACTTCAAAGTCTAAACTTCTCAACATCCCCTTCAAAGGGCAGACCCTATTCGGGCCTGGACTGAAGGAGATCATTTCTGATATTACTGGAGGAAAAGGCCACGCCCTTCCCCAGGATAGGTCCAACAAACTAAGGACCAAACAGACTAATTTTCGTTCCTTTCAAAACTTCAAGAGTGGCACAGCTTCAACTTCCTCTACTGCAAAACAAGAGGGAAATTTTGCCCAGTCCAAGCCAGTCTGGAGACCTAACCAGGCTTGGAACAAGGGGAAGCAGGCCAAAAAACCTGCTGCTGCCTCTAAGACAGCATGAAGGAGTAGCCCCCGATCCGGGACCGGATCTAGTGGGGGGCAGACTTTCTCTCTTCGCCCAGGCTTGGGCAAGAGACGTCCAGGATCCCTGGGCTCTGGAGATTGTTTCCCAGGGATATCTTCTGGATTTCAAAGCTTCATCTCCAAAGGGGAGATTTCATCTCTCACAATTATCTGTAAACCAGATAAAGAGAGAGGCATTCTTACGTTGCGTTCAAGACCTACTGGTTATGGGAGTGATCCACCCAGTTCCAAGGGAGGAACAGGGGCAGGGCTTCTATTCAATTCTGTTTATAGTTCCCAAAAAAGAGGGAACTTTCAGACCAATCTTGGATCTCAAGATCCTAAACAAATTTCTCAGGGTCCCATCCTTCAAGATGGAGACTATTCGAACCATCCTACCTATGATCCAGGAGGGTCAATATATGACTACCATGGACTTAAAGGATGCTTATCTACACATTCCGATACACAGAGATCATCATCAGTTTCTCAGGTTCGCCTTCCTAGACAGGCATTACCAGTTTGTGGCTCTTCCCTTCGGGTTAGCCACGGCACCAAGAATCTTTACGAAGGTTCTAGGGTCCCTTCTGGCGGTTCTAAGGCCACGGGGCATAGCAGTAGCCCCTTACCTAGATGACATTCTGATACAGGCGTCGACTTTCCAAATCGCCAGGTCCCATACAGACATTGTTCTGGCATTCCTGAGGTCTCACGGGTGGAAGGTGAACGAAGGAAAGAGTTCTCTCTCCCCTCTCACAAGAGTTTCCTTCCTAGGAACTCTGATAGATTCAGTAGAAATGAAAAATTTTCTGACAGAGGTCAGGTTGTCAAAGTTTCTAACTTCCTGCCGTGCTCTTTATTCCACTTCTCGGCCGTCAGTGGCTCAGTGTATGGAAGTAATCGGCTTAATGGTAGCGGCAATGGACATAGTTCCGTTTGCCTGCCTACATCTCAGACCACTGCAACTTTGCATGCTCAATCAGTGGAATGGGGATTACACAGATTTGTCCCCTCTACTAAATCTGGATCAAGAGACCAGGGATTCTCTTCTCTGGTGGCTATCTCGGGTCCATCTGTCCAGAGGAATGAGTTTCCCCAGGCCAGAATGGACTATAGTGACGACAGATGCCAGCCTTCTGGGGTGGGGTGCAGTCTGGAACTCCCTGAAGGCTCAGGGTTCGTGGACTCAGGAGGAGGCCCTCTTCCGATAAACATTCTGGAACTAAGAGTGATATTCAATGCTCTTCAGGCTTGGCCTCAGCTAGCTGCGGTCAGGTTCATCAGATTTCAGTCGGACAACATCACGACTGTAGCCTATATCAACCATCAGGGGGGGAACAAGGAGCCCCCTGGCAATGTTGGAGGTTTCAAAGATAATTCTATGGGCAGAGGTTCACTCTTGCCATCTCTCAGCTATCCATATCCCAGGAGTAGAGAACTGGGAGGCGGATTTTCTAAGTCAGCAGACTTTTCATCCAGGGGAGTGGGAGCTTCATCCGGAGGTATTTGCCCAATTGATTCAACTATGGGGCAAACCAGAACTGGATCTCATGGCGTTTCGTCAGAACGCCAAGCTTCCTCGTTACGGGTCCAGGTCCAGGGATCCCAAGGCAGCGCTGATAGATGCTCTAGCAGCACCCTGGTCCTTCAGCCTGGCTTATGTGTTTCCACCATTTCCTCTGCTCCCTCGTCTGATTGTCAAGATCAAGCAGGATAGAGCTTCGGTGATTATGATAGCTCCTGCGTGGCCACGCAGGACTTGGTATGCAGATCTGGTGGACATGTCATCCTTTCCACCATGGACTCCTCCGCTAAGGCAGGACCTTCTACTTCAAGGTCCCTTCAAACATCCAAATCTAATTTCTCTGCGTCTGACTGCTTGGAGATTGAACGCTTGATTCTATCAAATCGTGGTTTTTCCGAGTCGGTCATTGATACCTTAATTCATGCTCGAAAGCCTGTCACCAGGAAAATCTATCATAAGATATGGTGTAAATATCTTCATTGGTGTGAATCCAAGGGTTACTCATGGAGTAAAGTCAGGATTCCTAGGATATTATCCTTTCTCCAAGAGGGATTCGAGAAGGGATTGTCAGCTAGTTCCCTAAAGGGACAGATTTCTGCTCTGTCTATTCTTTTGCACAAACGTCTGGCTGAGGTTCCAGACGTCCAGGCGTTTTGTCAGGCTTTGGTTAGAATCAAGCCTGTGTTTAAACCTGTTGCTCCGCCATGGAGTTTAAATTTAGTTCTTAAAGTTCTTCAAGGGGTTCCGTTTGAACCTTTGCATTCCATAGATATAAAACTTTTATCTTGGAAAGTTCTGTTTTTAGTAGCTATCTCCTCGGCTCGAAGAGTTTCGTAGTTATCTGCTTTACAGTGTGATTCCCCTTATCTGATTTTCCATGCAGATAAGGTAGTTTTACGTACCAAACCTGGGTTTCTTCCTAAAGTGGTATCTAATAAGAATATCAATCAGGAGATTGTTGTTCCTTCATTATGTCCTAATCCTTCTTCAAAGAAGGAACGTCTATTACACAACCTTGATGTGGTTCGTGCTTTAAAGTTTTATTTACAAGCTACGAAGGATTTTCGTCAAACATCTGCTTTGTTTGTTGTCTACTCTGGACAGAGGAGAGGCCAAAAGGCTAAGAAGCTTAATCCGCTTAGCTTATGAGACTGCTGGCCAGCAGCCTCCTGAAAGAATTACAGCTCATTCCACTAGAGCGGTGGCTTCCACATGGGCTTTTAAAAATGAGGCCTCTGTTGAACAGATTTGTAAGGCGGCGACTTGGTCTTCGCTTCATACTTTTTCTAAATTCTACAAATTTGTTACTTTTGCTTCTTCGGAGGCTATTTTTAGGAGAAAGGTCTTACAGGCAGTGGTGCCTTCCGTTTAAGGGCCTGCCTTGTTCCTCCCTTCATCCGTGTCCTAAAGCTTTGGTATTGGTATCCCACAAGTAATGGATGAACCCGTGGACTGGATACACCTTTACAAGAGAAAACAACATTTATGCTTACTCTCTTATGGTGTATCCAGTCCACGGTCCGCCCTGTCATTTTAAGGCAGGTGTTTTTTATTTTTAAACTACAGTCACCACTGCACCCTATAGCTTCTCCTTTTTTCTTGCTTGTCTTCGGTCGAATGACTGGGGGTGGCAGGAGCTATATAGACAGCTCTGCTGTGGGTGTCCTCTTGCAGCTTCCTGTTGGGAAGGAGAATATCCCACAAGTAATGGATGAACCCGTGGACTGGATACACCACAAGAGAAATACATTTATCAGGTAAGCATAAATTTAGTTTTTAGCACAATTTTGGTAGTCTATGTGTACATTGAGACCACATACTAAAAATGCAGTTTGCAAATAATGAATACGCCCATTGTTAATTTCCATCCCCATGGCAACCAATTGGACAATGTGTATATAAAGTGCTCCTCGTATAAACTTGTTACATGCCTGATGGAACAGCTAGCCAGCTGAGAAACGCGTTGCATGTTTTTTATATGTTTTTAATACATTTGTGACTATAAGTAGTTCTTACCTCACACTACTTTTTTCACATTTTTGGAGCACTTTATTCAATTTTCTGTACCCAATATTGTTGGTAAGACCTGCCCAGGGAGACCTAACAGACTGCCCTGATTAGACAGGTGGTGTCTAACATCCAGCCTGCTTTATTTGCACAAACTGAAATGTGAGTACCTTTCTTACATCTTCCTGAAGTCACCACCGGTGTTAGTTTTATCTGCACTATGGAAGCCTTTTGTTTATTTTGTATTAAAAGGTTTCTACATCCAGAACCTCCATCACTTTACTCTGATGGAGACATTGCCACTATCAGAGACTACAAAGCTCAGCCTGTGCATATTGCACTTTATTCAGTGCACACTCCCTTGTGAGTAACCATTTGTCAGCCACCTTGATTTTATTGCATCTTATCTTGGATTACTGCACCATGAGGCGTTCTTCTTTTATTTCCTTTAGATCACACTTGCAAGCCCAATCCGCAAGAAGAAGAGCTGACTCGAGGACTTTTTAGCACAGCTTTATTGATTTCACTTCTTATTTTATTCATTTTTTCATATATACTATTTTTTTGTATATATACTTTTTATATATATATATATATATATACGCATTATTATATAAAATTGCACATATTATATATATATATATATATACATTGTATTAGATTTAATACACAAGAGTGTAGGTTTGTGTACTTATATACATACACTAATTTAAAAGAACCTAGATTTCAATTTTTTTCACATTTGGTTTGTTTACTTATATTCAACAATTAGTTTTATTTGCGCCCTCTGCTGACTTGCTAGCTATAGGAATCTGCATTATATATAGCCTCTTATCACATTAGCAAAAGATCATGTATTTGTTAGTAAAGAACATTCTAACCTTTAGATGTTTAGGCTTTTCCAGTAGAATTTACAGAAATCAGAATTTTAAACTTTTGACAAATCCCACATAATGAACATGAGTGGTAAACTGAGGCCAGGGGGCTGATTTATCAATTGTCAGGCGGACATGATCCCGTGTAGTGGATCATGTCCGCCCAACATTGATAAATGCCATAAGCATACAGTACGTCATCTGTATTTATCATTGCACAAGTATTTCGTGTGAACTGCTGGTGCAATGCCACCCCCTGCACATTCACGGCTAATGGGCCGCTAGCAGTGGGTGTCAATCCGATCGGGGGGATTGCTATCCTGCCACCTCTTATGACCGCGGAAACTGCTGCATTCGCAGCATGATAATTTGGCCCCTAAACGTGAGACAAGAATTATTTTGCACAAGAGCAAGTGGTGTTTACTGTCCTTTTAAGTGAATAGCGGATATTAACAACAACTGGTTGAAAGACACAGGGAACAAATAGATTATACAAATACTGCTCAGAAGTAGTAAGATGGGTCCCTCAATGCTCAGTATTGCCACAGGTAATTGTATGTATTTATCTTTATATAGAACCTAGAGAAATGATTAGTTTATACTGAATTGTGTAAGGAGATTTAGTCAGAGCAGGATTTACATTTTGGAAGCAAAAATAACCCTTCTACTTATTGCTTAAATGAGACAAGATTTTGCAAAACAGTCGGAAAAGTATTTATGGGATCTTTTTGATAACAAGCTGAAAAGCAGATATTAGGGTGTGCAAGGGACCTGTGTAAATACCCAATAAGACCTTGCCATGAAGTACAGTTTGGGCAATCAACTATAAAAGAACAGAAGTTAAAGAGCTATGGCATGAATAAGGGGAAACAAGGATTTAAGCTATGAGAGGAGGCTGGTTATACTGAGTCACAACAGGCGCATGAGCGGTCATCTGATTATAGAAATATATACAGGGTTCATATAGAGACTAGACAAGAGCCCTGGTTTGTTCCAGGGAAATTGGACAATAAGATAGAACTCATTACTTTGAGGGCCAGATTGCAAGTAATGTGGGACGCAATAAGCGATTTCATGACCACGCTAACTAGCGCACATATTACTTGTAAAAAGTACAAGGTTGCACTTGAGCGCAAACAGAAACTGCGCTAGAAGAAATAGCATTACTGGAGACCTAAGGGACGATTTATGAAGTGCCGAATGGCCCTGAGGCCCCTGTAATACACGCAAGCCTTCAAACAGCAGTTAGACCGCTGCTCCATAACTTGTCCACTGCCTCTGAGGCTGCGGTCTGCAATCCGCCCGATAGTGTACGATCGGGTTGATTGACACCCTCTGCTAGCGAATCTGCAGGGGGGGGGGGCATTGCACAAGCAGTTCATCAGAACTCCTGCATTCATCGATGTCTGTCAGACATGATACGCTACAGGTAAATCGGCCCCTAGCATAAACTGTAAGGGTTAAATGTTCTCAAAACACCTCCAAAACATATGTACTAAACTCATATATACAAATATTATTAAAAAATGTCTATAAGGGTTAAAAGAGATATGGTATAAAACAAGGTGTTTGACTGAAAATGCCTCCAATGTCTGTGTTTTATATATATATATATATATATATATATATAAATATATGTGTGTGTATATGTGTGTTACATGTGTAAATATGTATGTGCAGATATATATATATACACACTTATAAGCACATATATACATATACACATTTTAAATCATTTTTGTATATGTTTTATTGTGTTTGAATAGAAATACTTTTACATTCCAATGTTCTTCGCATAGAAGAAAGTGTTCTTTTTTTCCATCTTAATATGAGGAGAGTCCACGGCTTCATTCCTTACTTGTGAGAATAGAGAACCTGGCCACCAGGAGGAGGCAAAGACACCCCAGCCAAAGGCTTAAATACCTCCCCCACTCCTCTCAACCCCCAGCCATTCTTTGCTTTTCATCACAGGAGGATGGCAGAGAAGTGTCAGAAGAAAAGGACAGGGTCCTAATTTTCGTTCGGATAAGTCCCAACGCCAGCAGCCTTCCGCGAAACCTGATCAGTCCAAGGGAACTTGGAAACTATCTCAATCTTGGAACAAATCCAAGCAGAACAAGAAGCCCGCCGAGACTTAATCGGCATGAACGGGCGGCCCCGATCCATCACTGGATCATGTTGGGGGCAGACTCTCTCTCTTTGTGGAGGCTTGGCTGGGAGACGTGCAAGACCCTTGGGTTCTGAAGGTCATTGCCCAGGGTTACAGGATAGGTTTTAAAACTCATCCACCAGGGGGCAGATTCCTCTTATCAAACCTATCTTCAAGACCAGAAAAACGAGACGCCTTTCTAGGGTGCGTGAGGGATCTCTCCTCACTAGGAGTCATTGTGCCAGTACCTCTAGCAGAGAGAGGTCTGGGATACTACTCAAACCTTTTTGTGGTCCCAAAGAAGGAGGGTACGTGTCGCCCGATTCTAGACCTAAAGTGTTTAAACAAGTTTCTGTTGGTACCATCGTTCAAGATGGAGACAATAAGGTCTATTCTGCCCTTAGTTCAAGAGGGACAGTTGATGACCACGATAGACTTGAAGGATGCTTACCTTCATGTGCAAATACACAAGGATCACTTGAAGTTCTTAAGATTCGCTTTTCTGGATCAGCACTTCCAGTTTGTAGCTCTTCCCTTTGGTCTGGCTACTGCTCCAAGAGTCTTTACGAAGGTTCTGGGGGCTCTGCTCGCGATGGCGAGAGCCAGAGGTATTGCAGTAGCGCCTTACTTGGACGGTATTCTGGTCCAAGCTCCGTCCTGCCTGCTGGCAGAAGACCATTTAAGAGCTCTTCTTCTTCAATCTCATGGATGGAAGATAAACTTAGGAAAGAGTTCTCTGGTTCCCAGTACCAGAGTGGAATTCCTGGGCACGATAATAGATTGGGTATCCATGAAGATATTTCTTACAGACCAGAGATGTTACAAAATTACTTCCAGTTGTCTTGTCCTCCAGATCTCCTTAAGGCCATCTGTGGCCCAGTGTATGGAGGTGATTGGGCTCATGGTGTCCAGCATAGATATTATTCCATTTGCCAGGTTCCATCTCAGACCTCTGCAGTTGTGCATGCTGAGGCAATGGAATGGTGATCACTCGTGTCTATCCCAACAGATTTCTCTGGACAACCGATCGAGAGAATTGCTCTCTTGGTGGCTCCGTCCAGATCGCCTTTCTCAGGGGACATCCTTCTTGAGACCATCCTGGGAGATTGTGACTACGGATGCAAGTCTATCCGGATGGGGAGCTGTTTTGGGTGTCAGGAAGGCACAGGGCCGGTGGACTTGAGAGGAATCTCTTCTCCCGATCAACATTCTGGAACTTCGAGCAATCTTCAATGCTCTGAAGGCTTGGCCTCTTCTGGGTTCATCCCAGTTTATCAGATTTCAATCGGACAACATTACCTCAGCGGCTTACATCAACCATCAGTGGGGAACAAGAAGCTCCCTAGCCATGAGGGAAGTATCTCGGATTCTGGAATGGGCAAAGGCCCACAACCGCTCGCTGTGTCACGCTGCTGCTCTAGCCATTGCTAGGGGTGCGGAGTCTCCTTCCCTGCTCATTGCCAGGGGCAGTGTCGGCTCCAGATGCATGCAGCGCTGACGTCATCGCCGTGGGATTTGGATGCCGGTCGGAGCTCAGTGGCACGAATCTGCGCCTATTTAAATGTTCTGATAATGATCTGTCACTGTCCAAGTATAGGTGGCACTTTGTGTGCTCCTGGGTGTGACAGATCGTTCTCTACCTGCCTTAACCCTTACACTGCTGGATAGATTATTGTTGCTGAACCTGCTTGTCTGACTACTTTACCTGCCTTAACCCTTACACTGCTGGATTGATTATTGTTGCTGAACCTGCCTGTCTGACTACTCTACCTGCCTTAACCTTAAACTGTTGGACTGCTTTACTGTTGCCAGACCCTGCCTGACTGACCATTCTAGTGGTTCATCCTTGGACTGCTCTGCTGTTGCCGCTGGGGACTGTCCTGCCTGTGGTGAGTGCCGCCTTCCTCATCTTACTAACTTTCTCTGCTCTGGGATATTCCCTATCATTCCAGCTCGACACCGGGATAACAAGACTACTGGCCGAGTTTGGTCTGATAGAGGAGTATCCCACGAGCATTACACGCTGTCAGCGATCCACATTCCGGGTGTGGACAACTGGGAAGCAGACTTTCTCAGCAGACAATTGTTTCATCCGGGGGAATGGTCTCTCAATTCCAAAGTGTTTGCGGGGACTTTCAACAGATAGGGGATGCCGGAGATAGACTCAATACCAAGCTACCCAGATAAGGGTCGCGGTCCAGGGATCCAGAGGCAGAGCTGATAGATACCTTAGCAGTGCCCATGGGGTTCAACTTAGTTTACATTTACCTTGTCACAGGGATCTGCTTGTACAGGGTCCTTTTGTTCATCAAAATCTAGTTTCTCTGAGGCTGACTGCGTGGATATTGAACGCTTAGTCCTAGCCAAGAGAGTTTTTTCTGAGAGAGTGATTGATACTCTCATTTAAGCTAGAAAGCCGGTCATGAAGAACGTGGATTCCCCTGGCATAAGGTCAGGGTATCCAGGATTCTTTCCTTTCTCCAGGACGGTTTGGAGAAGGGACTTGCTGCTAGTTCCTTAAGGGGACAGATTTCGTCTCTATCTGTGTTATTACACAAGAAGCTCACTAAGCTTCCTGATATTCAGTCTTTTGTTCAGGCTCTGTCTAGTATCAGGCCTGTATTTAGACATCCCACTTTTCCTTGGAGTTTAAATTTGGTTCTTAAGGTTTTGCAGAGGGCTCCGTTTGAGCCCATGCATTCGATTGACATTAGGTTACTGTCTTGGAAGGTTCTTTTTCCATTGGCTATTGCTTCGGGACACAGAGTCTCTAAGATGGCGGCCTTGCAATGGGAGCCTCCTTACCTAGTTTTTTATGCTAATAAGGCTGTTCTTCACACTGGGTTGGGTTTTCTCCCTAAGGTTCTGTCTGATCGCAAAATCAATCTGGAGATTGTGGTTCCTTCCTTGTGTCCTAATCCTTCTTCTTCGAAGGAACGATTACTGCATAATTTGGATGTGGTTCCGGTTTTGAAATTCTATCTTCAGGCTATGAAGGATTTTAGACAGAGTTCGGCATTGTTTGTTGTCTATTCTGGGAAGCGCAGAGGGCAGAAGGCTTCTTCCACTTCCCTATATTTTTTGTTCAGGAGCATTATCCGCTTAGCATATGAAACAGGGACATAAGCCTCCTCAGAGGATTCCGACTCATTCAACTAGAGCTGTGGCTTCTTCTTGGGCCTTCAAGAATGAGGCCTCTATTGAGCAGATTTGTAGGGCGGCTACCTGGTCCTCCTTACATATTTTTTCAAAATTTTACAAATTTTATGTTTTTGCTTCTGCTGAAGCAGTTTTTGGGAGAAAGGTTTTGCAGGCTGTGGTGCCCTCAGAATAGGGTCTGCCTCTTTTTTACCCTCCCGTTTTCATTTAGTGTCCTCTAGAGGTTGGGTATATGTTTCCACAAGTAAGGAATGAAGCCGTTGACTCTCCTCATATTAAGATAGAAAACATAAATTATGATTACCAGATAATTTCCTTTCCATCTGTATGAGGAGAGTCCACGGCCCTGCTAGGTTCAACCTAGTTTACATTTTTCCACCGTTGCCACTTCTACCTCGAGTAGTGGCCCGCATCAAGCAGTAACAAGCTTCGACTATTCGAATTGCTCCATCATGGCTCACGAAGGATGTGGTTTGCGGACCTGGTGGGGATGTCATCATCTCCTCCATGGAGGTTACCTTGTCGCAGGGATCTGCTGGTACAGGGTCCTTTTGTTCATCAAAATCTAGATTCTCTGAGGCTGACTGTGTGGATATTAAATGCTTAGTCCTAGCCAAGAGAGGTTTTTCTGAGAAAATGATTCATACTCTCATTCAAGCTAGAAAGCCGGTCATGAAGAACGTGGAGTCCCCTGGCATAAGGTCAGGGTATCCAGGATTCTTTCCTTTCTCCAGGACGGTTTGGAGAAGGAACTTGCTGCTAGTTCCTTAAGGGGACAGATTTCGTCTCTATAGGTGTTATTACACAAGAAGCTCGCTGAGCTTCCTGATATTCAGTCTTTTGTTCAGGCTCTGTCTAGTATCAGGCTTGTATTTAGACATTCCACTCCTCCTTGGAGTTTAAATTTGGTTCTTAAGGTTTTGCAGAGGGCTCCATTTGAGCCGATGCATTCGATTGACATTAAGTTACTGTCTTGGAAGGTTCTTTTTCTATTGGCTATTGTTTCGGCACGCAGAGTCTCTGAGATGACGGCCTTGCAATGTGAGCCTCCTTACCTAGTTTTTCATGCTGATAAGGCTGTGTGGGTTGGGTTTTCTCCCTAAGGTTGTGTCTGATCGCAACATCAATCTGGAGATCGTGGTTCCTTCCTTGTGTCCTAATCCTTCTTCTTTTAAGGAACGATTACTGCATAATTTGGATGTGGTTCCGGCTTTGAAATTCTATCTTCAGGCTACAAAGGATTTTAGACAGATTTCGGCATTGTTTGTTGTCTATTCTGGGAAGCGCAGAGGGCAGAAGGCTTCTTCCACTTCCCTATCTTTTTGGTTGAGGAGCATTATTCATTTAGCATATGAAACAGCGGGACATAAGCCTCCTCAGAGGATTATGGCTCATTTAACTAGAGCTGTGACTTCTTCTTGGGCCTTCAAGAATGAGGCCTCTATGGAGCAGATTTGTAGGGCGGCTACCTGGTCCTCCTTACATACTTTTTCAAAGTTTTACAAATTTTATGTTTTTGCTTCAGCTGAAGCAGCTTTTGGGAGAAAGGTTTTGCAGGCTGTGGTGCCCTCAGAATAGGGTCCGCCTCTCTTTTACCCTCCCGTTTTCATTCAGTGTCCTCTAGAGCCTGGGTATATGTTCCCACAAGTAAGGAATGAAGCAGTGGACTCTCCTCATATTAATATAGAAAACATAAATTATGCTTACCAGATAATTTCCTTTCCATATGTATGAGGAGAGTCCACGGCCCCGCTCGTTTTCTCCATTGGGCGGACCTAAATTTGTTTTTGTTCTTCTGGCACCTTTTATACCTTGATATTTCTCCTACTGTTTCTTGTTCCCTCGGCAGAATGACTGGGGGATGAGGGAAGTGGGGGGAGGTATTTAAGCCTTTGGCTGGGGTGTCTTTGCCTCCTCCTGGTGGCCAGGTTCTGTATTCCCACAAGTAATGAATGAAGCCGTGGACTCTCCTCATACAGATGGAAAGGAAATGATCTGGTAAGCATAATTTGTTATTTTTAAATAGATATTTCTATATATACCTGTATATACAATGTATATCTATATCTGTATATATTCATATAGATATATTTATAGGTATAGATTTATATTTTACATATGTATGTAGGTATAAATATATATTATATTTAAAAATAAAACAGAACATTTTCTTCTATGTGAAGAACATTGGAATGTAAACTATTTCCTACTTCCGGTCTAGCGCTGCTGGTCTAATGCATGCCGGGTTAGCGTGCAAGCGATAAGTGTTAGGGTTTTTTATTGCAGAGCACGCCATAGAAGTCTGTGGGGAGAATAAGTTAGCGCGGTTATAAAGTTCTTATGCTTTTTAACCCCTGCATAACCACCCCAGTTCATATTGTAATTTCTTTAAATGATACTTCTTGCCATCATTAAACTACTTTTTGTTTATTAATTTCATTTTCTCTAAGAAAATAAAGTGTTTATTTTACTGTTAAGCAATTTGCAAAACAACTGGTATCTGGGTGGCAAATAAACACATATCAGATAAGTGTACAAACAGACTATTTATAGCTAATCTAATTTTGATAGTTAATACAAAAAGTTAAATAATATTATTGAAAAATCCTAGTAATTGCCTCAAATTGTTAATGGCCTAATATTAAATTGCCATTTATGTCACAGCGTATTACTCTGAAGGTAATTGAGTCCTGCTGGTTTGCAGCCATTTTAGCAACACGCTGAAAATCATTTTTTAATCCTCTGACCGCAGGAGTTCTGGCTTCCCAGGGTTAATGCAAAATGCATTAACAATTAATGCTTAGATTTCTCACCCGGGCGGTGCTGTTTTATGTTGGTGAGCAGCATAGAAAAGCCAGTTAATAATGTAACAGGTTTTATTGAATCTTACCATATACTTCAGATGTAATTGTGTGTTCGGCAAATACAGAGGTGCTTTGTCACCTCTTTAGATACAAATATAGCAATGGCGTATTTAGAAAGTATACGCAAACGGCTCCCCTGGAATTTATTTCTACTGCTGAATGTTTCTGTGTTACATAAATGAGACTTTTTTGTGTGTTTCCATCTGAATGATGATAAAGTGTTTTCTTGATAAAGTGACTTTAACAAATGGCACTAATAGTCATTGTCACTGGCAGCTGCAGTTAGACTCGTGTTCTCTGCCCCTCTCCCCTTGCCGCCCCCTTCCCTTTTCTCTATTGTTTGTTCTCTATCTCTGATCTGAACTGTCCATCTTGTTCCTTTTATGTGTGCACACTTACCTCTGTGCATGGTAGGTAGATTCCAGATTCTTCAGGGTTCTTATGGGAACTTATTTACAGTTTGTGAACATAACAATCACACAAGTATATCACTCCAGTTTGTCACACAAGTATATCACTCCAGTTTGTTACACTAGTATATCGCTCCAGTTTGTTACACAAATATATCGCTCCAGTTTGTCACACAAGTATATCGCACCAGTTTGTTACACAAGTATATCGCTCCAGTTTGTCACACAAGTATATCGCACCAGTTTGTCACACAAGTATATCGCACCAGTTTGTCACACGAGAATATCGCACCAGTTTGTCACACAAGTATATCGCACCAGTTTGTTACACAAGTATATCGCTCCAGTTTGTCACACAAGTATATCGCACCAGTTTGTCACACAAGTATATCACACCAGTTTGTCACACTAGTATATCGCTCTAGTTTGTCACACAAGTATATCTCACCAGTTTGTTACACTAGTATATCACTCCAGTTTGTCACACAAGTATATCGCACCAGTTTTTACACTAGTATATCGCTCCAGTTTGTCACACAAGTATATCGCACTAGTTTGTTACACTAGTATATCGCTCCAGTTTGTCATACTAGTATATCGCACCAGTTTGTCACACAAGTATATTGCACCAGTTTGTTACACTAGTATATTGCACCAGTTTGTTACACTAGTATATCACTCCAGTTTGTCACACAAGTATATCGCACCAGTTTGTTACACTAGTATATCGCTCCAGTTTGTCACACAAGTATATCGCTCCAGTTTGTCACACAAGTATATCGCACCAGTTTGTCACACAAGTATATTGCACCAGTTTGTTACACTTGTATATCACTCCAGTTTGTCACACGAGTATATCACTCCAGTTTGTCACACGAGTATATCACTCCAGTTTGTCACACAAGTATATCGCACCAGCATGGTTTCACTGCTGGAAGATCATGCCTGACTAATCTAATTGATTTCTTTGACCATGTAACTAAAATAATAGACCAGGGAGGAGCCGTAGATGTTGCATATCTAGACTTTAGCAAAGCATTTGACACCGTCCCCACAACAAACTTATTCACAAAATGTATTGCCTTGGAATAGATGCTAAGATTGTTAAGTGGGTAGAATGCTGGCTTAAAGATAGACGACAGAGGGTTTCAATTAATGGAGTACATTCAAATGAGGCAGCAGTTACTAGTGGTGTTCCCCAAGGGTCAGTTCTTGGGCCTGTTTTGTTTAACATGTTCATAAGTGATATTGGAAGTGGGCTTAAGGGGAAGATTTGCTTGTTTGCTGATGATACAAAAATTTGTAACAGGGTAGATGTTCCAGGAGAAGTTGATCAAATGAACTGTGATATTAATAAACTAGAGGACTGGACAAATAAATGGGATCTGAAATGTAATATTACCAAGAGCAAGATTATGCATATAGGATCCAAAAACCCAAAGGCCAATTATAGTCTCAATGGTACATTACTGACTGTAATAAAGGAAGAAAGGGACTTGGGAATTATTATTTCAGATTATTTAAAATTTAGTACACAATGCCGCAGTGCAGCCAGCAAGGCCAGTCAAATGCTTGGTTGCATTGGAAGAGGTTTTAGTAGCAGAAATAGCAAGGTTCTTATGCCACTTTACAGATCATTAGTTAGACCAAATATGGAATACTGTGTACAGTTCTGGAGACCATATCTTCAGAAAGAGATAAACTAGAAGCTGTCCAAAGGAGGCTACTAAATGGTACATGGTCTAAAATATAAAACGTACAAAGAAAGACTCTATGATCTAAATATGTATAGCTTAGAGGATAGAAGGGAAAGAGGTGACATGATAGAAACCTTCAAATATATGAAGGGACTTAATAAAATAGAAGCTGAAAGCATTTTTCACAAAAAAATAAATGCCAAAACAAGGGGTCACAATCTAAAGTTAGAGGGTAGTAGAATCAGGAGAAATTTGAGGAAGCATTTTTTACAGAAAGGGTGGTGGATTCATGGAATAAACTTCCATTTGAGGTGGTAAACACAAAGACTGTAAAGGAATTTAAAAATGCCTGGGACATGCATAAGGTTACCCTAAGTAATAAGTAACATGTAATATGGGTAGACTTGATGGGACATTCATAAGGCTATACTAAGTAATAAGTAACATGTAATATGTGTAGACTTGATGGGCATACATAAGGCTATACTAGGTAATAAGTAACATGTAATATGTGTAGACTTGATGGGACATGCATAAGGCTATACTAAGTAATAAGTAACATGTAATATGTGTAGACTTGATGGGACATACATAAGGTTATACTAAGTAATAAGTAACATGTAATATGTGTAGACTTGATGGGACATACATAAGGCTATACTAAGTAATAAGTAACATGTAATATGTGTAGACTTGATGGGACATACATAAGGCTATCCTAAGTAATAAGTAACATGTAATATGTGTAGACTTGATAGGATATACATAAGGCTATACTAAGTAATAAGTAACATGTAATATGTGTAGACTTGATGGGACATACATAAGGCTATCCTAAGTAATAAGTAACATGTAATATGTGTAGACTAGATGGGCATACATAAGGCTATACTAAGTAATAAGTAACATGTAATATGTGTAGACTTGATGGGACATACATAAGGTTATACTAAGTAATAAGTAACAGTAATATGTATAGACTTGATGGGACACGCATAAGGCTATACTAAGTAATAAGTAACATGTAATATGTGTAGACTTGATGGGACATACATACGGCTATACTAAGTAATAAGTAACATGTAATATGTGTAGACTTGATGGGACATACATAAGGCTATACTAAGTAATAAGTAACATGTAATATGTGTAGACTTGATGGGACATGCATAAGGTTATACTAAGTAATAAGTAACATGTAATATGTGTAGACTAGATGGACATACATAAGGTTATACTAAGTAATAAGTAACAGTAATATGTGTAGACTTGATGGGACATGCATAAGGTTATACTAAGTAATAAGTAACATGTAATATGTGTAGACTTGATGGGACATACATAAGGCTATACTAAGTAATAAGTAACATGTAATATGTGTAGACTTGATGGGACATGCATAAGGCTATACTAAGTAATAAGTAACATGTAATATGTGTAGACTTGATAGGACATGCATAAGGTTATACTAAGTAATAAGTAACATGTAATATGTGTAGACTTGATAGGACATGCATAAGGCTATACTAAGTAATAAGTAACAGTAATATGTGTAGACTTGATGGGGCATACATAAGGTTATACTAAGTAATAAGTAACATGTAATATGTGTAGACTTGATGGGACATACATAAGGCTATACTAAGTAATAAGTAACATGTAATATGTATAGACTTGATGGGACATGCATAAGGCTATCCTAAGTAATAAGTAACAGTAGTGTGGGTAGACTTGATGGGACATACATAAGGCTATACTAAGTAATAAGTAACATGTAATATGTGTAGACTTGATGGGACATACATAAGGTTATACTAAGTAATAAGTAACATGTAATATGTGTAGACTTGATGGGACATACATAAGGTTATACTAAGTAATAAGTAACATGTAATATGTGTAGACTTGATGGGACATACATAAGGTTATACTAAGTAATAAGTAACATGTAATATGTGTAGACTTGATGGGACATACATAAGGCTATACTAAGTAATAAGTAACATGTAATATGTGTAGACTTGATGGGACATACATAAGGCTATACTAAGTAATAAGTAACAGTAATATGTGTAGACTTGATGGGACATGCATAAGGGTATACTAAGTAATAAGTAACATGTAATATGTGTAGACTTGATGGGACATGCATAAGGTTATCCTTAGTAATAAGTAACATGTAATATATGTAGACTTGATGGGACATACATAAGGCTATACTAAGTAATAAGTAACATGTAATATGTGTAGACTTGATGGGACATACATAAGGCTATACTAAGTAATAAGTAACATGTAATATGTGTAGACTTGATGGGACATGCATAAGGCTATACTAAGTAATAAGTAACATGTAATATGTGTAGACTTGATGGGACATGCATAAGGCTATACTAAGTAATAAGTAACATGTAATATGTGTAGACTTGATGGGACATACATAAGGCTATACTAAGTAATAAGTAACATGTAATATGTGTAGACTTGATGGGACATGCATAAGGTTATACTAAGTAATAAGTAACATGTAATATGTATAGACTTGATGGGACATACATAAGGCTATACTAAGTAATAAGTAACATGTAATATGTGTAGACTTGATGGGACATGCATAAGGCTATACTAAGTAATAAGTAACATGTAATATGTGTAGACTTGATGGGACATGCATAAGGCTATCCTAAGTAATAGGTAACATGTAATATGTATAGGCTTGATGGGACATACATAAGGTTATACTAAGTAATAAGTAACATGTAATATGTGTAGGCTTGATGGGACATACATAAGGCTATACTAAGTAATAAGTAACATGTAATATGTGTAGACTTGATGGGACATACATAAGACTATACTAAGTAATAAGTAACATGTAATATGTGTAGACTTGATGGGACATGCATAAGGTTATACTAAGTAATAAGTAACATGTAATATGTGTAGACTTGATGGGACATACATAAGGCTATACTAAGTAATAAGTAACATGTAATATGTGTAGACTTGATGGGACATACATAAGGTTATACTAAGTAATAAGTAATATGTAATATGTGTAGACTTGATGGGACATGCATAAGGCTATACTAAGTAATAAGTAACATGTTATATGGGTAGACATGATGGGACATACATAAGGTTATACTAAGTAATAAGTAACATGTTATATGGGTAGACTTGATGGGCCTTTTTGGTTCTTATCTACCGTCAAATTTCTATGTTTCTATGTTACACTAGTATATCGCTCCAGTTTGTCACATTAGTATATCGCTCCAGTTTGTCACACAAGTATATCGCTCAAGTTTGTCACACGAGTATATCGCTCAAGTTTGTCACACGAGTATATCGCTCCAGTTTGTCACTTTAGTATATCGCTCCAGTTTGTCACACAAGTATATCGCTCAAGTTTGTCACACGAGTATATCGCTCAAGTTTGTCACACGAGTATATCGCTCCAGTTTGTCACATTAGTATATCGCTCCAGTTTGTCACACAAGTATATCGCTCAAGTTTGTCACACGAGTATATCGCTCAAGTTTGTCACATTAGTATATCGCTCCAGTTTGTCACATTAGTATATCGCTCCAGTTTGTCACACAAGTATATCGCTCAAGTTTGTCACACAAGTATATCGCTCAAGTTTGTCACATTAGTATATCGCTCCAGTTTGTCACATTAGTATATCGCTCCAGTTTGTCACACAAGTATATCGCTCAAGTTTGTCACACGAGTATATCGCTCAAGTTTGTCACACGAGTATATCGCTCAAGTTTGTCACATTAGTATATCGCTCCAGTTTGTCACATTAGTATATCGCTCCAGTTTGTCACACAAGTATATCGCTCAAGTTTGTCACACAAGTATATCGCTCAAGTTTGTCACATTAGTATATTGCTCCAGTTTGTCACATTAGTATATCGCTCCAGTTTGTCACACAAGTATATCGCTCAAGTTTGTCACACGAGTATATCGCTCAAGTTTGTCACACGAGTATATCGCACCAGTTTGTTACACTAGTATATCGCTCAAGTTTGTCACACGAGTATATCTCTCCAGTTTGTCACACGAGTATATAGCTCCAGTTTGTCACACAAGTATATCGCTCCAGTTTGTCACACAAGTATATCGCTCCAGTTTGTCACACGAGAATATCGCTCCAGTTTGTCACACGAGTATATCACTCAAGTTTGTCACACAAGTATATTGCACAAGTTTGTCACACAAGTATATCGCACTAGTTTGTCACATTAGTATATTGCACAAGTTTGTCACACTAGTATATTGCACTAGCTTTTCACATTAGTATATTGCACAAGTTTGTCACATTAGTATATTGCACTAGCTTTTCACATTAGTATATCGCACCAGTATGTCACTTTAGTATACCGCTCAAGTTTCTCACATTAGTATACCGCTCAAGTTTGTCACATTAGTATATCGCACTAGCTTTTCACATTAGTATATCGCACCAGTTTGTCACTTTAGTATACCGCTCAAATTTCTCACATTAGTATGCCGCTCAAGTTTGTCACATTAGTATATCGCACCAGTTTGTCACATTAGTATATCGCACAAGTTTGTCACCTTAGTATATCGCACCAGCTTGTCACATTAGTATACCGCTCAAGTTTGTCACCTTAGTATATCGCACCAGCTTGTCACATTAGTATACCGCACCAGTTTGTCACACGACTATATTGCACCAGTTTGTCACACGAGTATATCGCACCAGTTTGTCACACGAGTATATCGCACCAGTTTGTCACATGAGTATATTACACCAGTTTGTCACACTAGTATATCGCATCAGTTTGTCACACGAGTATATCGCATCAGTTTGTCACACGAGTATATCTCATCAGTTTGTCACACTAGTATATTACACCAGTTTGTCACACGAGTATATCGCACCAGTTTGTCACACTAGTATATCGCATCAGTTTGTCACACGAGTATATCTCATCAGTTTGTCACACTAGTATATTACACCAGTTTGTCACACGAGTATATCGCACCAGTTTGTCACATGAGTATATCGCACCAGCTTGTCACACTAGTATATCGCACCAGTTTGTCACACAAGTATATCTCACCAGTTTGTCACACGAGTATATCGCACCAGTTTGTTACACTAGTATATCGCACCAGTTTGTCACACAAGTATATCGCACCAGTTTGTCACACTAGTATATCTCACCAGTTTGTCACACGAGTATATCGCACCAGTTTGTCACACTAGTATATCGCACCAGTTTGTCACACGAGTATATTGCACCAGTTTGTCACACGAGTATATCGCACCAGTTTGTCACACTAGTATATCGCATCAGTTTGTCACACGAGTATATCTCACCAGTTTGTTACACAAGTATATTGCACCAGTTTGTTACACGAGTATATCTCACCAGTTTGTTACACGAGTATATCGCACCAGTTTGTCACACGAGTATATTGCACCAGTTTGTCACTCGAGTATATCTCACCAGTTTGTCACACAAGTATATCTCACCAGTTTGTCACACGAGTATATCGCACCAGTTTGTTACACGAGTATATCTCACCAGTTTGTCACACTAGTATATCGCACCAGTTTGTCACACTAGTATATCGCACCAGTTTGTCACATGAGTATATCTCACCAGTTTGTCACACAAGTATATCGCACCAGTTTGTCACACTAGTATATCGCACCAATTTGTCACACGAGTATATTGCATCAGTTTGTCACACGAGTATATCGCACCAGTTTGTTACGCGAGTATATTGCACCAGTTTGTCACATGAGTATATCGTACCAGCTTGTTACATGAGTATATCGCACCAGTTTGTCACACTAGTATATCGCACCAGTTTGTCACACTAGTATATCGCACCAGTTTGTCACACGAGTATATCGCACCAGTTTATTACACTAGTATATCGCTCAAGTTTGTCACACGAGTATATCGCTCCAGTTTGTCACACGAGTATATCGCTCCAGTTTGTCACACAAGTATATCGCTCCAGTTTGTCACACAAGTATATCGCTCCAGTTTGTCACACGAGTATATCGCTCTAGTTTGTCACACTAGTATATCTCACCAGTTTGTCACACTAGTATATCGCACCAGTTTGTCACACTAGTATATCGCACTAGTTTGTCACATTAGTATATTGCACAAGTTTGTCACACTAGTATATTGCACTAGCTTTTCACATTAGTATATTGCACAAGTTTGTCACATTAGTATATTGCACTAGCTTTTCACATTAGTATATCGCACCAGTTTGTCACTTTAGTATACCGCTCAAGTTTCTCACATTAGTATACCGCTCAAGTTTGTCACATTAGTATATCGCACCAGTTTGTCACATTAGTATATCGCACAAGTTTGTCACCTTAGTATATTGCACCAGCTTGTCACATTAGTATACCGCTCAAGTTTGTCACATTAGTATATCGCACCAGCTTGTCACATTAGTATACCGCACCAGTTTGTCACACGACTATATTGCACCAGTTTGTCACACGAGTATATTGCACCAGTTTGTCACACTAGTATATCGCACCAGTTTGTTACACGAGTATATCTCACCAGTTTGTCACACTAGTATATCGCGCCAGTTTGTCACACGAGTATATCGCATCAGTTTGGCACACGAGTATATTGCACCAGTTTGTCACTTGAGTATATCGCACCAGTTTGTCACACAAGTATATCTCACCAGTTTATCACACGAGTATATCGCACCAGTTTGTTACACTAGTATATCGCACCAGTTTGTCACTCTAGTATATCGCACCAGTTTGTCACACAAGTATATCGCACCAGTTTGTCACACTAGTATATCGCACCAGTTTGTCACACTAGTATATCGCACCAGTTTGTCACACTAGTATATCGCACCAGTTTGTCACACTAGTATATCGCACCAGTTTGTCACACTAGTATATCACACCAGTTTGTCACACGAGTATATCTCATCAGTTTGTCACACGAGTATATTGCACCAGTTTGTCACACTAGTATATTGCGCCAGTTTGTCACGTGAGTATATCGCACCAGTTTGTCACACTAGTATATTGCATCAGTTTGTCACATGAGTATATCGCACCAGTTTGTCACACTAGTATATCGCACCAGTTTGTCACACTAGTATATCTCACCAGTTTGTCACACTAGTATATCTCACCAGTTTGTCACACTAGTATATCTCACCAGTTTGTTACACGAGTATATTGCACCAGTTTGTCACACTAGTATATCGCATCAGTTTGTCACACAAGTATATCGCACCAGTTTGTCACACTAGTATATCGCACCAATTTGTCACACAAGTATATCTCACCAGTTTGTCACACAAGTATATCTCACCAGTTTGTCACACTAATATATCTCACCAGTTTGTCACACAAGTATATTGCACCAGTTTGTCACACTAGTATATCTCACCAGTTTGTCACACAAGTATATCGCACCAGTTTGTCACACTAGTATATCGCACCAGTTTGTCACACTAGTATATTGCACGAGTTTGTCACACGAGTATATCTCACCAGTTTTCACACTAGTATATCGCACCAGTTTGTCACACTAGTATATCTCACCAGTTTGTCACATTAGTATATCTCACCAGTTTGTCACACTAGTATATCTCACCAGTTTTCACACTAGTATATCTCATCAGTTTGTCACACTAGTATATCTCACCAGTTTGTCACACTAGTATATCTCACCAGTTTTCACACTAGTATATCTCATCAGCTTGTCACATGAGTATATCTCACCAGTTTGTCACACAAGTATATCTCACCAGTTTGTCACACTAATATATCTCACCAGTTTGTCACACTAGTATATCTCACCAGTTTGTCACACTAGTATATCACATCAGTTTGTCACACGAGTATATCTCACCAGTTTGTTACACTAGTATATCTATTCAGTTTGTCACACGAGTATATCGCACCAGTTTGTCACACTAGTATATCTCACCAGTTTGTCACACAAGTATATCGCACCAGTTTGTCACACTAGTATATCGCACCAGTTTGTCACACTAGTATATCTCACCAGTTTGTCACACGAGTATATCGCACCAGTTTGTCACACTAGTATATCGCACCAGTTTGTCACACGAGTATATTGCACCAGTTTGTCACACGAGTATATTGCACCAGTTTGTCACACTAGTATATCGCATCAGTTTGTCACACGAGTATATCTCACCAGTTTGTTACACAAGTATATTGCACCAGTTTGTTACACGAGTATATCTCACCAGTTTGTTACACGAGTATATCGCACCAGTTTGTCACACGAGTATATTGCACCAGTTTGTCACTCGAGTATATCTCACCAGTTTGTCACACAAGTATATCTCACCAGTTTGTCACACGAGTATATCGCACCAGTTTGTTACACGAGTATATCTCACCAGTTTGTCACACTAGTATATCGCACCAGTTTGTCACACTAGTATATCGCACCAGTTTGTCACATGAGTATATCTCACCAGTTTGTCACACAAGTATATCGCACCAGTTTGTCACACTAGTATATCGCACCAATTTGTCACACGAGTATATTGCATCAGTTTGTCACACGAGTATATCGCACCAGTTTGTTACGCGAGTATATTGCACCAGTTTGTCACATGAGTATATCGTACCAGCTTGTTACATGAGTATATCGCACCAGTTTGTCACACTAGTATATCGCACCAGTTTGTCACACTAGTATATCGCACCAGTTTGTCACACGAGTATATCGCACCAGTTTATTACACTAGTATATCGCTCAAGTTTGTCACACGAGTATATCACTCCAGTTTGTCACACGAGTATATCGCTCCAGTTTGTCACACAAGTATATCGCTCCAGTTTGTCACACAAGTATATCACTCCAGTTTGTCACACGAGTATATCGCTCTAGTTTGTCACACTAGTATATCTCACCAGTTTGTCACACTAGTATATCGCACCAGTTTGTCACACTAGTATATCGCACTAGTTTGTCACATTAGTATATTGCACAAGTTTGTCACACTAGTATATTGCACTAGCTTTTCACATTAGTAAATTGCACAAGTTTGTCACATTAGTATATTGCACTAGCTTTTCACATTAGTATATCGCACCAGTTTGTCACTTTAGTATACCGCTCAAGTTTCTCACATTAGTATACCGCTCAAGTTTGTCACATTAGTATATCGCACCAGTTTGTCACATTAGTATATCGCACAAGTTTGTCACCTTAGTATATTGCACCAGCTTGTCACATTAGTATACCGCTCAAGTTTGTCACATTAGTATATCGCACCAGCTTGTCACATTAGTATACCGCACCAGTTTGTCACACGACTATATTGCACCAGTTTGTCACACGAGTATATTGCACCAGTTTGTCCCACTAGTATATCGCACCAGTTTGTTACACGAGTATATCTCACCAGTTTGTCACACTAGTATATCGCGCCAGTTTGTCACACGAGTATATCGCGCCAGTTTGTCACACGAGTATATCGCATCAGTTTGGCACACGAGTATATTGCACCAGTTTGTCACTTGAGTATATCGCACCAGTTTGTCACACAAGTATATCTCACCAGTTTATCACACGAGTATATCGCACCAGTTTGTTACACTAGTATATCGCACCAGTTTGTCACTCTAGTATATCGCACCAGTTTGTCACACAAGTATATCGCACCAGTTTGTCACACTAGTATATCGCACCAGTTTGTCACACTAGTATATCGCACCAGTTTGTCACACTAGTATATCGCACCAGTTTGTCACACTAGTATATCGCACCAGTTTGTCACACTAGTATATCACACCAGTTTGTCACACGAGTATATCTCATCAGTTTGTCACGCGAGTATATTGCACCAGTTTGTCACACTAGTATATTGCGCCAGTTTGTCACGTGAGTATATCGCACCAGTTTGTCACACTAGTATATTGCATCAGTTTGTCACATGAGTATATCGCACCAGTTTGTCACACTAGTATATCGCACCAGTTTGTCACACTAGTATATCTCACCAGTTTGTCACACTAGTATATCTCACCAGTTTGTCACACTAGTATATGTCACCAGTTTGTTACACGAGTATATTGCACCAGTTTGTCACACTAGTATATCGCATCAGTTTGTCACACAAGTATATCGCACCAGTTTGTCACACTAGTATATCGCACCAATTTGTCACACAAGTATATCTCACCAGTTTGTCACACAAGTATATCTCACCAGTTTGTCACACTAATATATCTCACCAGTTTGTCACACAAGTATATTGCACCAGTTTGTCACACTAGTATATCTCACCAGTTTGTCACACAAGTATATCGCACCAGTTTGTCACACTAGTATATCGCACCAGTTTGTCACACTAGTATATTGCACCAGTTTGTCACACGAGTATATCTCACCAGTTTTCACACTAGTATATCTCACCAGTTTGTCACACTAGTATATCGCACCAGTTTGTCACACTAGTATATCTCACCAGTTTGTCACACTAGTATATCTCACCAGTTTGTCACACTAGTATATCTCACCAGTTTTCACACTAGTATATCTCATCAGTTTGTCACACTAGTATATCGCATCAGCTTGTCACATGAGTATATCTCACCAGTTTGTCACACAAGTATATCTCACCAGTTTGTCACACTAATATATCTCACCAGTTTGTCACACTAGTATATCTCACCAGTTTGCCACACTAGTATATCACATCAGTTTGTCACACGAGTATATCTCACCAGTTTGTTACACTAGTATATCTATTCAGTTTGTCACACGAGTATATTGCACCAGTTTGTCACACTAGTATATCTCACCAGTTTGTCACACAAGTATATCGCACCAGTTTGTCACACTAGTATTTCTTTCATGTAATTAGCAAGAGTCCATGAGCTAGTGACGTATGGGATATACATTCCTACCAGGAGGGGCAAAGTTTCCCAAACCTCAAAATGCCTATAAATACACCGCTCACCACACCCACAATTCAGTTTTACAAACTTTGCCTCCGATGGAGGTGGTGAAGTAAGTTTGTGCTAGATTCTACGTTGATATGCGCTCCGCAGCAAGTTGGAGCCCGGTTTTCCTCTCAGCGTGCAGTGAATGTCAGAGGGATGTGAGGAGAGTATTGCCTATTTGAATGCAGTGATCTCCTTCTACGGGGTCTATTTCATAGGTTCTCTGTTATCGGTCGTAGAGATTCATCTCTTACCTCCCTTTTCAGATCGACGATATACTCTTATATATACCATTACCTCTGCTGATTCTCGTTTCAGTACTGGTTTGGCTTTCTACAAACATGTAGATGAGTGTCCTGGGGTAAGTAAATCTTATTTTCTGTGACACTCTAAGCTATGGTTGGGCACTTTGTTTATAAAGTTCTAAATATATGTATTCAAACATTTATTTGCCTTGACTCAGAATGTTCAACTTTCCATATTTTCAGACAGTCAGTTTCATATTGGGATAATGCATTTGATTTAATCATTTTTTCTTACCTTCAAAAATTTGACTCTTCCCTGTGGGCTGTTAGGCTCGCGGGGGCTGAAAATGCTTCATTTTATTGCGTCATTCTTGGCGCGGACTTTTTTGGCGCAAAAAATTCGTTTCCATACGTGTCGCCGGAAGTTGCGTCATTTTTTTACGTTATTTTGCGCCAAAAATGTCGGCGTTCCGGATGTGGCGTCATTTTGGAGCCAAAAAGCATTTAGGCGCCAAATAATGTGGGCGTCTTATTGGCGCGAAAAATATGGGCGTCGCTTTTGTCTCCACATTATTTAAGTCTCATTTTTCATTGCTTCTGGTTGCTAGAAGCTTGTTCTTTGGCATTTTTTCCCATTCCTGAAACTGTCATTTAAGGAATTTGATCAATTTTGCTTTATATATATGTTGTTTTTTCTCTTACATATTGCAAGATGTCTCACGTTGCATCTGAGTCAGAAGATACTACAGGAAAATCGCTGTCTAGTGCTGGATCTACCAAAGCTAAGTGTATCTGCTGTAAACTTTTGGTAGCTATTCCTCCAGCTGTTGTTTGTATTGATTGTCATGACAAACTTGTTAAAGCAGATAATATTTCCTTTAGTAAAGTACCATTGCCTGTTGCAGTTCCTTCAACATCTAAGGTGCAGAATGTTCCTGATAATATAAGAGATTTTGTTTCTGAATCCATAAAGAAGGCTATCGGCTAGATTTGGAGTTTGGCGGTAAAAGGGCTGTTAACGCTCCGCGGGTTTTTTTCTGGCCGCACCATAAATTTAACTCTGGTATCGAGAGTTCAAACAAATGCTGCGTTAGGCTCCAAAAAAGGAGCGTAGAGCATTTTTACCGCAAATGCAACTCTCGATACCAGAGTTGCTTACGGACGCGGCCGGCATCAAAAACGTGCTCGTGCACGATTCTCCCATAGGAAACAATGGGGCTGTTTGAGCTGAAAAAAAACCTAACACCTGCAAAAAAGCAGCGTTCAGCTCCTAACGCAGCCCCATTGTTTCCTATGGGGAAACACTTCCTACGTCTGCACCTAACACCCTAACATGTACCCCGAGTCTAAACACCCCTAACCTTACACTTATTAACTCCTAATCTGCCGCCCCCGCTATCGCTGACCCCTGCATTACACTTTTAACCCCTAATCTGCCGCTCCGTAAACCGCCGCCACCTACGTTATCCCTATGTACCCCTAATCTGCTGCCCTAACATCGCCGACCCCTATGTTATATTTATTAACCCCTAATCTGCCCCCCACAACGTCGCCGACACCTGCCTACACTTATTAACCCCTAATCTGCCGAGCGGACCTGAGCGCTACTATAATAAAGTTATTAACCCCTAATCCGCCTCACTAACCCTATCATAAATAGTATTAACCCCTAATCTGCCCTCCCTAACATCGCCGACACCTACCTTCAATTATTAACCCCTAATCTGCCGACCGGAGCTCACCGCTATTCTAATAAATGTATTAACCCCTAAAGCTAAGTCTAACCCTAACACTAACACCCCCCTAAGTTAAATATAATTTTTATCTAACGAAATAAATTAACTCTTATTAAATAAATAATTCCTATTTAAAGCTAAATACTTACCTGTAAAATAAATCCTAATATAGCTACAATATAATTTATAATTATATTATAGCTATTTTAGGATTAATATTTATTTTACAGGCAACTTTGTAATTATTTTAACCAGGTACAATAGCTATTAAATAGTTAAGAACTATTTAATAGTTACCTAGTTAAAATAATAACAAATTTACCTGTAAAATAAATCCTAACCTAAGATATAATTAAACCTAACACTACCCTATCAATAAAATAATTAAATAAACTACCTACAATTACCTAAAATTAACCTAACACTACACTATCAATAAATTAATTAAACACAATTGCTACAAATAAATAAAATTAAATAAACTATCTAAAGTACAAAAAATAAAAAAGAACTAAGTTACAGAAAATAATAAAATATTTACAAAGATAAGAAAAATATTACAACAATTTTAAACTAATTACACCTACTCTAAGCCCCCTAATAAAATAACAAAGCCCCCCAAAATAAAAAATTCCCTACCCTATTCTAAAATACAAATATTACAAGCTCTTTTACCTTACCAGCCCTGAACAGGGCCCTTTGCGGGGCATGCCCCAAGAATTTCAGCTCTTTTGCCTGTAAAAAAAAACATACAATACCCCCCCCCCAACATTACAACCCACCACCCACATACCCCTAATCTAACCCAAACCCCCCTTAAATAAACCTAACACTACCCCCCTGATGATCTTCCTACCTTGTCTTCACCATGCCAGGTTCACCGATCCGTCCTGGCTCCAAGATCTTCATCCAACCCAAGCGGGGGCTAGACATCCACTGAAGAAGTCCAGAAGAGGCTCCAAAGTCTTCCTCCTATCCGGCAAGAAGAGGACATCCGGACCGGCAAACATCTTCTCCAAGCGGCATCTTCTATCTTCTTCCATCCGATGACGACCGGCTCCATCTTGAAGACCTCCAGCGCGGATCCATCCTCTTCTTCCGATGACTAGACGACGAATGACGGTTCCTTTAAGGGACGTCATCCAAGATGGCGTCCCTCGAATTCCGATTGGCTGATAGGATTCTATCAGCCAATCGGAATTAAGGTAGGAATTTTCTGATTGGCTGATGGAATCAGCCAATCAGAATCAAGTTCAATCCGATTGGCTGATCCAATCAGCCAATCAGATTGAGCTCGCATTCTATTGGCTGATCGGAACAGCCAATAGAATGCGAGCTCAATCTGATTGGCTGATTGGATCAGCCAATCGGATTGAACTATATTCTGATTGGCTGATTCCATCAGCCAATCAGAAAATTCCTACCTTAATTCCGATTGGCTGATAGAATCCTATCAGCCAATCGGAATTCGAGGGACGCCATCTTGGATGACGTCCCTTAAAGGAACCGTCATTCGTCGTCTAGTCGTCGGAAGAAGAGGATGGATCCGCGCTGGAGGTCTTCAAGATGGAGCCGGTCGTCATCGGATGGAAGAAGATAGAAGATGCCGCTTGGAGAAGATGTTTGCCGGTCCGGATGTCCTCTTCTTGCCGGATAGGAGGAAGACTTTGGACCCTCTTCTGGACTTCTTCAGTGGATGTCTAGCCCCCGCTTGGGTTGGATGAAGATCTTGGAGCCAGGACGGATCGGTGAACCTGGCATGGTGAAGACAAGGTAGGAAGATCATCAGGGGGGTAGTGTTAGGTTTATTTAAGGGGGGTTTGGGTTAGATTAGGGGTATGTGGGTGGTGGGTTGTAATGTTGGGGGGGGGTATTGTATGTTTTTTTTTACAGGCAAAAGAGCTGAAATTCTTGGGGCATGCCCCGCAAAGGGCCCTGTTCAGGGCTGGTAAGGTAAAAGAGCTTGTAATATTTGTATTTTAGAATAGGGTAGGGAATTTTTTATTTTGGGGGGCTTTGTTATTTTATTAGGGGGCTTAGAGTAGGTGTAATTAGTTTAAAATTGTTGTAATATTTTTCTTATCTTTGTAAATATTTTATTATTTTCTGTAACTTAGTTCTTTTTTATTTTTTGTACTTTAGATAGTTTATTTAATTTTATTTATTTGTAGCAATTGTGTTTAATTAATTTATTGATAGTGTAGTGTTAGGTTAATTTTAGGTAATTGTAGGTAGTTTATTTAATTATTTTATTGATAGGGTAGTGTTAGGTTTAATTATATCTTAGGTTAGGATTTATTTTACAGGTAAATTTGTTATTATTTTAACTAGGTAACTATTAAATAGTTCTTAACTATTTAATAGCTATTGTACCTGGTTAAAATAATTACAAAGTTGCCTGTAAAATAAATATTAATCCTAAAATAGCTATAATATAATTATAAATTATATTGTAGCTATATTAGGATTTATTTTACAGGTAAGTATTTAGCTTTAAATAGGAATTATTTATTTAATAAGAGTTAATTTATTTCGTTAGATAAAAATTATATTTAACTTAGGGGGGTGTTAGTGTTAGGGTTAGACTTAGCTTTAGGGGTTAATACATTTATTAGAATAGCGGTGAGCTCCGGTCGGCAGATTAGGGGTTAATAATTGAAGGTAGGTGTCGGCGATGTTAGGGAGGGCAGATTAGGGGTTAATACTATTTATGATAGGGTTAGTGAGGCGGATTAGGGGTTAATAACTTTATTATAGTAGCGCTCAGGTCCGCTCGGCAGATTAGGGGTTAATAAGTGTAGGTAGGTGTCGGCGACGTTGTGGGGGGCAGATTAGGGGTTAATAAATATAACATAGGGGTCGGCGATGTTAGGGGTAGCAGATTAGGGGTACATAGGGATAACGTAGGTGGCGGCGATTTGCGGTCGGAAGATTAGGGGTTAATTATTTTAAGTAGCTTGCGGCGACGTTGTGGGGGGCAAGTTAGGGGTTAATAGATATAATACAGGGGTCGGCGGTGTTAGGGGCAGCAGATTAGGGGTACATAAGTATAACGTAGGTGGCGGTCGGCAGATTAGGGGTTAAAATTTTTAATCGAGTGGCGGCGATGTGGGGGGACCTCGGTTTAGGGGTACATAGGTAGTTTATGGGTGTTAGTGTACTTTAGGGTACAGTAGTTAAGAGCTTTATAAACCGGCGTTAGCCAGAAAGCTCTTAACTCCTGCTATTTTCAGGCGGCTGGAATCTTGTCGTTAGAGCTCTAACGCTCACTGCAGAAACGACTCTAAATACCAGCGTTAGAAAGATCCCATTGAAAAGATAGGCTACGCAAATGGCGTAGGGGGATCTGCGGTATGGAAAAGTCGCGGCTGTAAAGTGAGCGTTAGACCCTTTAATCACTGACTCCAAATACCAGCGGGCGCCCAAAACCAGCGTTAGGAGCCTCTAACGCTGGTTTTGACGGCTACCGCCGAACTCTAAATCTAGCCGTATGTCTGTTATTTCTCCTTCTAGTAAACGTAAAAAATCTTTTAAAACTTCTCTCCCTACAGATGAATTTTTAAATGAACATCATCATTCTGATTCTGATGACTCTTCTGGTTCAGAGGATTCTGTCTCAAAGGTTGATGCTGATAAATCTTCATATTTATTTAAAATGGAATTTATTCGTTCTTTACTTAAAGAAGTTCTAATTGCTTTAGAAATAGAGGATTCTGGTCCTCTTGATACTAATTCTAAACGTTTGGATAAGGTATTTAAAGCTCCTGTGGTTATTCCAGAAGTTTTTCCTGTTCCTAATGCTATTTCTGCAGTAATTTCCAAAGAATGGGATAATTTGGGTAATTCATTTACTCCTTCTAAACGTTTTAAGCGATTATATCCTGTGCCGTCTGACAGATTAGAATTTTGGGACAAGATCCCTAAAGTTGATGGGGCTATTTCTACCCTTGCTAAACGTACTACTATTCCTACGTCAGATGGTACTTCGTTTAAGGATCCTTTAGATAGGAAAATTGAATCCTTTCTAAGAAAAGCTTATCTGTGTTCAGGTAATCTTCTTAGACCTGCTATATCTTTGGCTGATGTTGCTGCAGCTTCAACTTTCTGGTTGGAAACTTTAGCGCAACAAGTAACACATCATGATTCTCATGATATTATTATTCTTCTACAGCATGCTAATAATTTTATCTGTGATGCCATTTTTGATATTATCAGAGTTGATGTCAGGTTTATGTCTCTAGCTATTTTAGCTAGAAGAGCTTTATGGTTTAAAACTTGGAATGCTGATATGGCTTCTAAATCAACTTTACTTTCCATTTCTTTCCAGGGTAACAAATTATTTGGTTCTCAGTTGGATTCCATTATTTCAACTGTTACTGGTGGGAAAGGAACTTTTTTACCACAGGATAAAAAATCTAAAGGTAAAAGCAGGTCTAATAATCATTTTCGTTCCTTTCGTTTCAACAAAGAACAAAAGCCTGATCCTTCATCCTCAGGAGCAGTTTCAGTTTGGAAACCATCTCCAGTCTGGAATAAATCCAAGCCAGCTAGAAAGGCAAAGCCTGCTTCTAAGTCCACATGAAGGTGCGGCCCTCATTCCAGCTCAGCTGGTAGGGGGCAGGTTACGTTTTTTCAAGGAAATTTGGATCAATTCCGTTCAAAATCTTTGGATTCAGAGCATTGTTTCAGAAGGGTACAGAATTGGTTTCAAGATGAGACCTCCTGCAAAGAGATTTTTTCTTTCCCGTGTCCCAGTAAATCCAGTAAAAGCTCAAGCATTTCTGAAATGTGTTTCAGATCTAGAGTTGACTGGAGTAATTATGCCAGTTCCAGTTCCGGAACAGGGGATGGGGTTTTATTCAAATCTCTTCATTGTACCAAAGAAGGAGAATTCCTTCAGACCAGTTCTGGATCTAAAAATATTGAATCGTTATGTAAGAATACCAACGTTCAAGATGGTAACTGTAAGGACTATCTTGCCTTTTGTTCAGCAAGGGAATTATATGTCCACAATAGATTTACAGGATGCATATCTGCATATTCCGATTCATCCAGATCATTATCAGTTCCTGAGATTCTCTTTTCTGGACAAGCATTACCAGTTTGTGGCTCTGCCGTTTGGCCTAGCTACAGCTCCAAGAATTTTTACAAAGGTTCTCGGTGCCCTTCTGTCTGTAATCGGAGAACAGGGTATTGTGGTATTTCCTTATTTGGACGATATCTTGGTACTTGCTCAGTCTTTACATTTAGCAGAATCTCATACGAATCGACTTGTGTTGTTTCTTCAAGATCATGGTTGGAGGATCAATTTACCAAAAAGTTCTTTGATTCCTCAGACAAGGGTAACCTTTCTGGGTTTCCAGATGGATTCAGTGTCCATGACTCTGTCTTTAACAGACAAGAGACGTCTAAAATTGATTGCAGCTTGTCGAAACCTTCAGTCACAATCATTCCCTTCGGTAGCCTTATGCATGGAAATTCTAGGTCTTATGACTGCTGCATCGGACGCGATCCCCTTTGCTCGTTTTCACATGCGACCTCTTCAGCTCTGTATGCTGAAGCAATGGTGCAAGGATTACACGAAGATATCTCAATTAATATCTTTAAAACCGATTGTTCGACACTCTCTAACATGGTGGACAGATCACCATCGTTTAATTCAGGGGGCTTCTTTTGTGCTTCCGACCTGGACTGTAATTTCAACAGATGCAAGTCTCACAGGTTGGGGAGCTGTATGGGGATCTCTGACGGCACAAGGAGTTTGGGAATCTCAGGAGGTGAGATTACCGATCAATATTTTGGAACTCCGTGCAATTTTCAGAGCTCTTCAGTTTTGGCCTCTTCTGAAGAGAGAATCGTTCATTTGTTTTCAGACAGACAATGTCACAACTGTGGCATACATCAATCATCAAGGAGGGACTCACAGTCCTCTGGCTATGAAAGAAGTATCTCGAATTTTGGTTTGGGCAGAATCCAGCTCCTGTCTAATCTCTGCGGTTCATATCCCAGGTATAGACAATTGGGAAGCGGATTATCTCAGTCGCCAAACGTTGCATCCGGGGCGAATGGTCTCTTCACCCAGAGGTATTTCTTCAGATTGTTCAAATGTGGGAACTTCCAGAAATAGATCTGATGGCGTCCCATCTAAACAAGAAACTTCCCAGGTATCTGTCCAGATCCCGGGATCCTCAGGCGGAGGCAGTGGATGCATTATCACTTCCTTGGAAGTATCATCCTGCCTATATCTTTCCGCCTCTAGTTCTTCTTCCAAGAGTAATCTCCAAGATTCTGAAGGAATGCTCGTTTGTTCTGCTGGTAGCTCCGGCATGGCCTCACAGGTTTTGGTATGCGGATCTTGTCCGGATGGCCTCTTGCCAACCGTGGACTCTTCCGTTAAGACCAGACCTTCTGTCACAAGGTCCTTTTTTCCATCAGGATCTGAAATCCTTAAATTTAAAGGTATGGAGATTGAACGCTTGATTCTTGGTCAAAGAGGTTTCTCTGACTCTGTGATTAATACTATGTTACAGGCTCGTAAATCTGTATCTCGAGAGATATATTATAGAGTCTGGAAGACTTATATTTCTTGGTGTCTTTCTCATCATTTTTCTTGGCATTCTTTTAGAATACCGAGAATTTTACAGTTTCTTCAGGATGGTTTAGATAAGGGTTTGTCCGCAAGTTCTTTGAAAGGACAAATCTCTGCTCTTTCTGTTCTTTTTCACAGAAAGATTGCTATTCTTCCTGATATTCATTGTTTTGTACAAGCTTTGGTTCGTATAAAACCTGTTATTAAGTCAATTTCTCCTCCTTGGAGTTTGAATTTGGTTCTGGGAGCTCTTCAAGCTCCTCCGTTTGAACCTATGCATTCATTGGACATTAAATTACTTTCTTGGAAAGTTTTGTTCCTTTTGGCCATCTCTTCTGCCAGAAGAGTTTCTGAATTATCTGCTCTTTCTTGTGAGTCTCCTTTTCTGATTTTTCATCAGGATAAGGCGGTGTTGCGAACTTCTTTTGAATTTTTACCTAAAGTTGTGAATTCCAACAACATTAGTAGAGAAATTGTGGTTCCTTCATTATGTCCTAATCCTAAGAATTCTAAGGAGAAATCATTGCATTCTTTGGATGTTGTTAGAGCTTTGAAATATTATGTTGAAGCTACGAAATCTTTCCGTAAGACTTCTAGTTTATTTGTTATCTTTTCCGGTTCTAGAAAAGGCCAGAAAGCTTCTGCCATTTCTTTGGCATCTTGGTTGAAATCTTTAATTCATCTTGCCTATGTTGAGTCGGGTAAAACTCCGCCTCAAAGAATTACAGCTCATTCTACTAGGTCAGTTTCTACTTCCTGGGCGTTTAGGAATGAAGCTTCGGTTGACCAGATTTGCAAAGCAGCAACTTGGTCCTCTTTGCATACTTTTACTAAATTCTACCATTTTGATGTATTTTCTTCTTCTGAAGCAGTTTTTGGTAGAAAAGTACTTCAGGCAGCGGTTTCAGTTTGAATCTTCTGCTTATGTTTTTCATTAAACTTTATTTTTGGGTGTGGATTATTTTCAGCAGGAATTGGCTGTCTTTATTTTATCCCTCCCTCTCTAGTGACTCTTGTGTGGAAAGATCCACATCTTGGGTAGTCATTATCCCATACGTCACTAGCTCATGGACTCTTGCTAATTACATGAAAGAAAACATAATTTATGTAAGAACTTACCTGATAAATTCATTTCTTTCATATTAGCAAGAGTCCATGAGGCCCGCCCTTTTTTTGTGGTGGTTATGATTTTTTGTATAAAGCACAATTATTCCAATTCCTTATTTTATATGCTTTCGCACTTTTTTTATCACCCCACTTCTTGGCTATTCGTTAAACTGAATTGTGGGTGTGGTGAGGGGTGTATTTATAGGCATTTTGAGGTTTGGGA
Source organism: Bombina bombina (assembly GCF_027579735.1). Taxonomy (NCBI): domain Eukaryota; kingdom Metazoa; phylum Chordata; class Amphibia; order Anura; family Bombinatoridae; genus Bombina; species Bombina bombina. The sequence goes on along the minus strand of NC_069506.1, from coordinate 1,749,412 downwards.
AACTTTGCCCCTCCTGGTAGGAATGTATATCCTATACGTCACTAGCTCATGGACTCTTGCTAATATGAAAGAAATGAATTTATCAGGTAAGTTCTTACATAAATTATGTTATCGCACCAGTTTGTCACACTAGTATATCTCACCAGTTTGCCACACTAGTATATCGCACCAGTTTGTCACACTAGTATATCGCACCAGTTTGTCACACGAGTATATTGCACCAGTTTGTCACACGAGTATATCGCACCAGTTTGTTACACTAGTATATCGCATCAGTTTGTCACACGAGTATATCTCACCAGTTTGTTACACGAGTATATCGCACCAGTTTGTTACACGAGTATATCTCACCAGTTTGTTACACGAGTATATCGCACCAGTTTGTCACACGAGTATATTGCACCAGTTTGTCACTCGAGTATATCTCACCAGTTTGTCACACAAGTATATCTCACCAGTTTGTCACACGAGTATATCGCACCAGTTTGTTACACGAGTATATCTCACCAGTTTGTCACACTAGTATATCGCACCAGTTTGTCACACTAGTATATCGCACCAGTTTGTCACATGAGTATATCTCACCAGTTTGTCACACAAGTATATCGCACCAGTTTGTCACACTAGTATATCGCACCAGTTTGTCACACGAGTATATTGCACCAGTTTGTCACACGAGTATATCGCACCAGTTTGTTACGCGAGTATATTGCACCAGTTTGTCACATGAGTATATCGTACCAGCTTGTCACATGAGTATATCGCACCAGTTTGTCACACGAGTATATCGCACCAGTTTGTCACACGAGTATATCGCTCCAGTTTGTCACACAAGTATATCGCACCAGTTTGTCACACGAGTATATCGCACCAGTTTGTCACTCGAGTATATTGCAACAGTTTGTCACACGAGTGTATTGCACCAGTTTGTCACACAAGTGTATTGCACCAGTTTGTCACACAAGTGTATTGCACCAGTTTGTCACGTTATATGCTGTAATATGCTGTTATATGCTGTAATATGCTGTTATATGCTGTAATATGCTGTTACATTCTGTTATATGCTGTAATATGCTGTTATATGCTGTAATATGCTGTTATGTGCTGTTATATGCTGTAATATGCTGTTATATGCTGTTATATGCTGTTATATGCTGTTATGTGCTGTTATATGCTGTAATATGCTGTTACATTCTGTTATATGCTGTAATATGCTGTTACATTCTGTTATATGCTGTAATATGCTGTTATATGCTGTAATATGCTGTTACATTCTGTTATATGCTGTTATATGCTGTAATTAGTGATGTCGCGAACAGTTCCCGGCGAACATAGCTTGTTCGCGTTCGCCGCTGCAGGCGAACATATGCAATGTTCGATCCGCCCCCTATTAGTCATCATTGAGGAAACTTTGACCCTGTATCTCACAGCCTTCTGACACATTTGAGCCAATCAGCAGCAGACACTCCCTCACAGACCCTCCCAGCTCCTGGGCAGCAGCCATTTTAGATTCATTACGATCTTGCTTTCCTAGTCAGAGGAGCTTTAGTGTTGCTGCTGCTGACATTAAAGGGAAATAGATAGCTAGGCTAGTGTATTCAGTGTCCACTACAGTCCTGAAGGACTCATCTAATCTCTGCTGTAAGGACAGCACCCCAAAAAGCCCTTTTTAGGGCTATAACTTCAGTCTTTTTTTTATTTATTATTATTTGTAATTTTATTTGCATTTGCCTGGCTGTCAGCCTGTGTGTGAGGCTCACAGTATATACTGTGGTTAGTGCCACCACTGATATCTGCTTAACATTAGTGTAAATTTTAAAAAAAACTTTTACCTCATTTTGCTAGTGTAATCTAATTTCATTTTCCATCAGGCCTGTGTGTCAGGCCCACATCATATACTGTGATTAATAGCTCTTTTTTCCACCACTGATATCTGGTGTAACATTAGTGTAAATTTTTTTAATTTTTTTTTTTTACATCAATCCTCTTCTAGTGTTATTTAATATTAGTTGCCAGGCCAGCCTGGCTGCCATTAGTGCCAGCCTGTGTGTCAGGCTGCCAGCATATACTGTGCCTACTTCCATCCTCAGTGCCAGTCCACCACTCCTATCTGGTGTACCATTAGTTTAAATTTTGTAAAAAAAAACCTTTTACATCAGTCTTCTAGTGTTATTTAATTTTAGTTGCCAGGCCAGCCTGCCACTAGTGCCAGCCTGTGTGTCAGGCTGCCAGTACATACTGTGCTTACTTCTATCCTGAGTGCCATCACTCCTATCTGTTGTAACATTAGTGTAACTTTTTTAAAAACAAACTTTTACATCAGTCTGCTATTGTTATTTAATTGCAGTTGCCTGTCTGCCAGCGTGTGTGCCAGGCCCACTTTCCAACTAGTGCCATGAATCATATTTGTTATAACAGTAGTGTAAATATTTTAAATAAAAACTTTTTTGACTGTGAATCATCAGTCTGCTAGTGCAATTGAATTGCAGTTGCCTGCCTGCCAGCTTGTGTGCCAGGCCCACTTGCCAACTAGTGCCACCAATCATATTTGTTATAACAGTATTGTAAATATTTTAAATAAAAAAAATTTAGACTGTGAATCATCAGTCTGCTAGTGCAATTGAATTGCAGTTTCCTGCCTGCCAGCGTGTGTGCCAGGCCCACTAGCCAACTAGTGCCACCAATCATATTTGTTGTAACAGTATTGTAAATATTTTAAATAAAAACTTTTTTGACTGTGAATCATCAGTCTGCTAGTGCCATTGAATTGCAGTTGCCTGCCTGCCAGCGTGTGTGCCAGGCCCACTTGCTGCCAACTAGTGCCACCAATCATATTTGTTATAACAGTATTGTAAATATTTAAAATAAAAAAAAATTTGACTGTGAAACATCAGTCATCTAGTGTAATCTAATTGCAGTTGCCTTCCTCCCAGCGTGTGTGCCAGGCCCACTTGCCAACTAGTGCCACCAATCATATTTGTTATAACAGTTTTGAAAATATTTAAAATAAAAACTTTTTTGACTGTGAAACATCAGTCTGCTAGTGCAATTGAATTGCAGTTGCCTGCCTGCCTGCCAGCCTGTGTGCCAGGCCCACTTGCCAACTAGTGCCACCAATCATATTTGTTATAACAGTATTTTAAATATTAAAAAAAAAAACTTTTTTGACTGAAGCATCAGTCAGCTAGTGTAATCTAATTGCAGTTGCCTTCCTCCCAGCGTGTGTGCCAGGCCCACTTGCCAACTAGTGTCACCAATCATATTTGTTATAACAGTAGTGTAAATATTTACAATAAAACTTTTTTGACTGTGAATCATCAGTCTGCTAGTGCAATTGAATTGCATTTGCCTGCCTGCCAGCGTGTGTGCCAGGCCCACTTGTCAACTAGTGCCACCAATCATATTTGTTATTACAGTAGTGTTAATATTTAAAATTAAAACTTTTTTGACTGTGAATCATCAGTCTGCTAGTGCAATTGAATTGCAGTTTCCTGCCTGCCAGCGTTTGTGCCAGGCCCACTTGCCAACTAGTGCCACCAATCATATTTGTTATAACAGTATTTTAAATATTTTTTAAAAAAACTTTTTTTACTGTGAAGCATCAGTCAGCTAGTGCAATTGAATTGCAGTTGCCTTCCTCCCAGCATGTGTGCCAGGCCCACTTGCCAACTAGTGCCACCAATCATATTTGTTGTCACAGTACTTTTAATATTTAAAAAATAAACATTTTTTACTTTGAAACATCAGTCTGTTTTTTTGTGTCAGGCTCACAGCGTATACTGTGCCCACTTGCCCAGTGCCACTACTCATAATTTGTTTAATAGTATTGTAAGTGTACATTTTAAAAAAAATGACAGGCAGAGGCAGGCCACCCCGCAGGTGCCGTAGTGGTCGTGGTGCTGTGATTCCTTTAGACCCTACAAATATGCACATTGTTCAGAGGCCAGGTGCCAGGGACGTGAAAAGTTCTGAGGAGGACCTAGTTGAATGGCTAACACAGAACACCCAATCTTCTACAGCTTCCGCTCCTAGTCCTAACCTTGATGCACCATCCAACTCCAGCTGTGCTTTGGGCACCTCTCAAGTGACCAGTGCCACTCGCCCGCCTGTCACCACCACCAACACTAGCACCACAGCCACTTCACTTGATCTGTCAGAGGAGTTATTGACACATCAGTTGGAAGAAATGAGTGATGCGCAACCATCATTGACAGAGGATGTAGATAACGTGGATGCCTGCTAGAAGAGAAGAAGAAGAGGGGGAAAGTTCAGATGGGGAGACAGAGAGGAGGAGGAGGAGGAGACGAGTTGGAAGCAGGGGGAGGTCGTCGCAAGGAGCTAGTGGCACAGTCAGACAGCATGCATCGGCACCCAGGGTCACCCAGACAGCACGCCGACGCCAATCAACGCATGCTGTTGCCACCACCAGAATGCCATCATCGCAGAGCTCAGCAGTGTGGCATTTTTTTGTGTGTCTGCCTCTGACAACAGCGATGCCATTTGCAACCTGTGCCAAAAGAAACTGAGCCGTGGGAAGTCCAACACCCACCTAGGTACAACTGCTTTGCGAAGGCACATGGTCTCACATCACAAACGCCGATGGGAAGAACACATGAGTAGAAGCAGCACACAAACTCAAAGCCGCCCTCCTCCTCCTGCTCCAGCATCTTCAGCCACGTCAACCACTGCTGTGCTCCTTGCCCCCTCTCAACCATCCTCCACTCAGTCTCTCTTACGTAGCAGTTCCTGGTCATCTCCCCACAGTCAGGTGTCTGTCAAGGACATGTTTGAGCGTAAGAAGCCAATTTCCCAAAGTCACCCCCTTGCCCGGCGTCTGACAGCTGGCTTGTCTGAACTCTTAGCCCACCAGCTTTTACCATACAAGCTGGTGGAGTCTGAGGCTTTCAAAAAATTTGTATTTATTGGGACACCGCAGTGGAAGGTACCCGGCCGAAATTTCTTTTCACAAAAGGCAATCCCAAACCTGTACTCGATTGTGCGAAAGGAAGTAATGGCATGTCTGGCACACAGCGTTGGGGCAAGGGTCCATATGACCACTGATAGCTGGTCTGCAAAGCATGGTCAGGGCAGGTATATCACCTACACTGTGCATTGGGTAAACCTGCTGACAGCTGACAAGCATGGAATGCGTGGCTCTGCAGAGGAGTTGGTGACACCGCCACGACTTGCAGGCAGGCCTGCTGCTACCTCCACTACTCCTCCTACTCCATCCTCTTCCATAACCTCTTCCTCTGCTGAGTCCTCTTCTGCTTCTGCGTCTTGCTCCACATCAACGGCACCCCCACAGCTCCCCAGGTACTATTCAACCTCCCGGATACGGCAGTGTCACGCCGTCTTGGGGTTGACTTGCCTGAAAGCCGAGAGTCACACCGCACCAGCACTCCTGTCCGCCCTGAATGCACAGTTGGATCAGTGGCTGACTCCGCACCAACTGGAAATTGGCAAGGTTGTTTCTGACAATGGAAGTAATTTGGTGGCGGCATTGAAATTGGGCAAGTTGACACATGTGCCGTGCATGGCACATGTGTGTAATCTGATTGTACAACGCTTTGTGCATAAGTACCTAGGCTTACAGGACGTCCTGAAGCAGGCCAGGAAGGTGTGTGGCCATTTCAGGCATTCCTACACGACCATGGCGCACTTGTCCGATATCCAGCGTCGAAAAACAACCTGCCAGTGAGGCGCTTGATTTGCAAAAGCCCGATACGGTGGAATTCAACACTCCTAATGTTCGACCGCCTGCTCCAACAAGAAAAAGCTGTTAATGAGTATTTGTATGACCGGGGTGCTAGGACAGCCTCTGGGGAGCTGGGGATTTTTTTGCCAAATTACTAGACGCTCATGCGCAATGCCTGTAGGCTCATGCATCCTTTTGAGGAGGTGACAAACCTTGTCAGTCGCACCGAAGGCACCATCAGCGACATCATACCATTTGTTTTCTTCCTGGAGCGTGCCCTGCGAAGAGTGCTGGATCAGGCCGTAGATGAGCGTGAAGAGGAAGAGGAAGAGTTGTGGTGTCCATCACCACCAGAAACAGCCTTATCATCATCGTTTGCTGGACCTGCGGCAATGCAGGAAGAGGATTGTGAGGAAGAGGAGTCAGAGGAGGAATGTGGCCTTGAGGAGGAGGAGGAAGACCAAGCACAACAGGCATCCCAGGGTGCTCGTTGTTGTCACCTATCTGGTACCCGTGGTGTTATACGTTGCTGGGGGGAAGAAGATACCTTCAGTGACATCAGTGAGGATGAGTAACGGGACATGATTAGCTCGGCATCCAACCTTGTGCAAATGGGGTCTTTCATGCTGTCGTGCCTGTTGAGGGACCCTCGTATAAAAAAGCTGAAGGAGAACGACCTGTACTGGGTGTCCATGCTACTAGACCCCCGGTATAAGCATAAAGTGACTGAAATGTTACCAAATTCCCGCAAGTCAGAAAGGATGGAGCAGTTCAAAAATAAATTAAAAACTATGCTTTACACAGCGTATAAGGGTGATGTCACAGCACAACGGGAATCTAACAGGGGAAGAGATGAAAGTAATCCTCCTCCTCCCACGACCACGGCAGCAAGGACAGGACGCTTTCCTGACGTGCTGTTGATGGAGGACATGCGGACCTTTTTAACTTGTATGCATCGCCAGAGCCTTTTGGGATCCAGCCTCAGAGAAAGACTCAACCGACAGGTAACAGACTACCTAGCATTAACTGCGGATCTCGACACTCTGAGGAGCGATGGACCCCTTGACTACTGGGTGTGCAGGCTTGACCTGTGGCCTGAGCTATCCCAATTTGCAATCGAACTTCTGGCCTGCCCCGCTTCAAGTGTCCTATCAGAAAGGACCTTCAGTGCAGCAGGAGGTTTTGTCACTGAGAAGAGAAGTCGCCTAGGTCAAAAAAGTCTTGATTATCTCACCTTTATTAAAATGAATGAGGGATGGATCCCGAAGGGACTGACATTGGGCGATACATTTGAGTAAAAAAGACCTGGTGATGAGATGAGCTGCCTTGGGCTACAAATGGTACACACGCTGGCGTATTTTTTCTTAGAATGCAGGATGACTTGCGTGACTTATCCGCCAACAACTAGTGTTCAAGCCGCAAGGTTTTAGGGCACTTTTTAACTGTTTTACAAACATCAATTTTCCTGGCCGCTGCTACAGCAGCGGCTGCAACAATAATGAATTTTTAAGGCATTTGGACATGCCTAATTTTTCTGGCCTCTGGTGCTGCACTGTGGCTACAAAACCCAAACCAAAAAACGGCACATAACAGTGATGAAACTGTTAAGAATAGTACTCAGTCATTAACACACCACTCATATCTGGTGGCACAGTAGATTGCACGCGCAGTGCCCCAAATTTAAAGTAGGAGGACCGACCAAGCATCTTTTTCCATCTCATGGTTCCGAAAAATTATCTATGGTTTCCTAAAAATGATGCCATACCTGTACTTGATTGTGCTAAAGGATGTCATATGTGGTGTTTCATGCTGTTGTGCCTGTTGAGGGTCGTGGACCATCGTATAAAAAGGCTGAAGGAGAACGACCTGTACTGGGTGTCCAAGCACGTTTTTTGTTCAATTACCCGGTTCCTAAAAATTATCTCCGGGTTCCTAAAATCGATGCCATATCTGTAATCTATTGTGCAAAAGGATGGCATATGTGGTGTTTCCTGCTGTTGTTTCTGTTGAGGGTCCGGGACCCTCTTATAAAAAGGCTGAAGGAGAATGAAGTGTACTGGGTGTCCAAGCATCTTTTTCCATCTCCCGGTTCCTAAAAATTATCTCTGGGTTCCTAAAATGGATGCCATACCTGTACTCTATTGTGCAAAAGGATGGCATATGTGGTGTTTCATGCTGTTGTTTCTGTTGAGGGTCCTGGACCCTCTTATAAAAAGGCTGAAGGAGAACGACCTGTACTGGGTGTCCAAGCATGATTTTTTGTTCAATTTCCCGGTTCCTAAAAATTATCTCCGGGTTTCTAAAATCGATGCCATACCTGTACTCTATTGTTCAAAAGGATGGCATATGTGGTGTTTCCTGCTGTTGTTTCTGTTGAGGGTCCGGGACCCTCGTATAAAAAGGCTGAAGGAAAACAAAGTGTACTGGTTGTCCAAGCATCTTTTCCATCTCCCGGTTCCTAAAAATTATCTCCGGGTTCCTAAAATGGATGCCATACCTGTACTCTATTGTGCAAAAGGATGGCATATGTGGTGTTTCATGCTGTTGTTTCTGTTGAGGGTCCTGGACCCTCTTATAAAAAGGCTGAAGGAGAACGACCTGTACTGGGTGTCCAAGCATGGTTTTTTGTTCAATTTCCCGGTTCATAAAAATTATCTCCGGGTTTCTAAAATCGATGCCATACCTGTACTGGATTGTTCTAAAGGATGGCATATCTGGTGTTTCATGCTGCTGTGCCTGTTGAGGGTCCTGGACCCTCGTCTAAAAAGGCTGAAGGAGAACGAATTGTAATGGTTGTCCAAGCATCTTTTTCCATCTCCCGGTTCCTAAAAATTATCTCCGGGTTTCTAAAATCAATGCCATACCTGTACTGGATTATTCAAACGGATGGCATATGTGGTGTTTTCTGCTGTTGTTTCTGTTGAGGGTCCGGGACCCTCGTATAAAAAGGCTGAAGGAGAACGAAGTGTACTGGGTGTCCAATCATGTTTTTTGTTCAATTTCCCAGTTCCTAAAAATTATCTCCGGGTTTCTAAAATGGATGCCATACCTGTACTCTATTGTTCAAAAGGATGGCATATGTGGTGTCTACTGCTCTTGTTTCTGTTGAGGGTCCTGGACCCTCGTCTAAAAAGGCTGAAGGAGAACGAAGTTTACTGGTTGTCCAAGCATCTTTTTCCATCTCCCGGTTCCTAAAAATTATCTCCGGGTTTCTAAAATCAATGCCATACCTGTACTGGATTATTCAAAAGGATGGCATATGTGGTGTTTCCTGCTGTTGTTTCTGTTGAGGATCCGGGCCCGGGACCCTCGTATAAAAAGGCTGAAGGAGAACGAAGTGTACTGGGTGTCCAATCATGTATTTTTTTAAATTTCCCGGTTCCTAAAAATTATCTCCGGGTTTCTAAAATCGATGCCATACCTGCACTCTATTGTTCAAAAGGATGGCATATGTGGTGCTTCCTGCTGTTGTTTCTGTTGAGGGTCCGGGACCCTCGTATAAAAAGGCTGAAGGAGAACGAAGTGCACTGGGTGTCCAATCATTTTTTTTGTTCAATATCCTGGTTCCTAAAAATGATCTCCGGGTTTCTAAAATGGATGCCATACCTGTACTCTATTGTTCAAAAGGATGGCATATGTGCTGTTTCCTGCTGTTGTTTCTGTTGAGGGTCCGGGACCCTTGTATAAAAAGGCTGAAGGAGAATGAAGTGTACTGGGTGTCCAATCATTTTTTTTGTTCAATCTCCCTGTTCCTAAAAATTATCTCCGGGTTTCTAAAATCGATGCCATACCTGTACTGGATTATTCAAAAGGATGGCATATGTGGTGTTTCCTGCTGTTGTTTCTGTTGAGGGACCGGGACCCTCGTCTAAAAAGGCTGAAGGAGAACGAAGTGTACTAGTTGTCCAAGCATCTTTTTCCATCTCCCGGTTCCTAAAAATTATCTATGGGTTTCTAAAATTGATGCCATACCTGTACTGGATTATTCAAAAGGATGGCATATGTGGTGTTTCCTGCTGTTGTTTCTGTTGAGGGTCCGGGACCCTCGTATAAAAAGGCTGAAGGAGAACGAAGTGTACTGGGTGTCCAATCATTTTTTTTGTTCAATTTCCCGGTTCCTAAAAATTATCTCCGGGTTTCTAAAATGGATGCCATACCTGTACTCTATTGTGCAAAAGGATGGCATATGTGCTGTTTCCTGCTGTTGTTTCTGTTGAGGGTCCTGGACCCTCGTCTTAAAAGGCTGAAGGAGAACGACCTGTACTGGGTGTACTGTTCAAGCATCTTTTTCCATCTCCCGGTTGCTAAAAATTATCTCCGGGTTCCTAAAATCGATGCCATACCTGTACTCTATTGTGCAAAAGGATGGCATATGTGGTGTTTCATGCTGTTGTTTCTGTTGAGGGTCCTGGACCCTCTTATAAAAAGGCTGAAGGAGAACGACCTGTACTGGGTGTCCAAGCATGGTTTTTTGTTAAATTTCCCGGTTCATAAAAATTATCTCCGGGTTTCTAAAATCTATGCCATACCTGTACTGGATTGTTCTAAAGGATGGCATATCTGGTGTTTCATGCTGTTGTGCCTGTTGAGGGTCCTGGACCCTCGTCTAAAAAGGCTGAAGGAGAATGAATTGTACTGGTTGTCCAAGCATCTTTTTCCATCTCCCGGTTCCTAAAAATTATCTCCGGGTTTCTAAAATCAATGCCATACCTGTACTGGATTATTCAAACGGATGGCATATGTGGTGTTTTCTGCTGTTGTTTCTGTTGAGGGTCCGGGACCCTCGTATAAAAAGGCTGAAGGAGAACGAAGTGTACTGGGTGTCCAATCATGTTTTTTGTTCAATTTCCCAGTTCCTAAAAATTATCTCCGGGTTTCTAAAATGGATGCCATACCTGTACTCTATTGTTCAAAAGGATGGCATATGTGGTGTCTACTGCTCTTGTTTCTGTTGAGGGTCCTGGACCCTCGTCTAAAAAGGCTGAAGGAGAACGAAGTGTACTGGTTGTCCAAGCATCTTTTTCCATCTCCCGGTTCCTAAAAATTATCTCCGGGTTTCTAAAATCAATGCCATACCTGTACTGGATTATTCAAAAGGATGGCATATGTGGTGTTTCCTGCTGTTGTTTCTGTTGAGGATCCGGGCCCGGGACCCTCGTATAAAAAGGCTGAAGGAGAACGAAGTGTACTGGGTGTCCAATCATGTATTTTTTTCAATTTCCCGGTTCCTAAAAATTATCTCCGGGTTTCTAAAATCGATGCCATACCTGTACTCTATTGTTCAAAAGGATGGCATATGTGGTGCTTCCTGCTGTTGTTTCTATTGAGGGTCCGGGACCCTCGTATAAAAAGGCTGAAGGAGAACGAAGTGCACTGGGTGTCCAATCATTTTTTTTGTTCAATATCCTGGTTCCTAAAAATGATCTCCGGGTTTCTAAAATGGATGCCATACCTGTACTCTATTGTTCAAAAGGATGGCATATGTGCTGTTTCCTGCTATTGTTTCTGTTGAGGGTCCGGGACCCTCGTATAAAAAGGCTGAAGGAGAATGAAGTGTACTGGGTGTCCAATCATTTTTTTTGTTCAATATCCTGGTTCCTAAAAATGATCTCCGGGTTTCTAAAATCGATGCCATACCTGTACTGGATTATTCAAAAGGATGGCATATGTGGTGTTTCCTGCTGTTGTTTCTGTTGAGGGTCCGGGACCGGGACCCTCGTCTAAAAAGGCTGAAGGAGAACGAAGTGTACTAGTTGTCCAAGCATCTTTTTCCATCTCCCGGTTCCTAAAAATTATCTCTGGGTTTCTAAAATTGATGCCATACCTGTACTGGATTATTCAAAAGGATGGCATATGTGGTGTTTCCTGCTGTTGTTTCTGTTGAGGGTCCGGGACCCTCGTATAAAAAGGCTGAAGGAGAACGAAGTGTACTGGGTGTCCAATCATTTTTTTTGTTCAATTTCCCGGTTCCTAAAAATTATCTCCGGGTTTCTAAAATGGATGCCATACCTGTACTCTATTGTGCAAAAGGATGGCATATGTGCTGTTTCCTGCTGTTGTTTCTGTTGAGGGTCCTGGACCCTCGTCTTAAAAGGCTGAAGGAGAACAACCTGTACTGGGTGTACTGTTCAAGCATCTTTTTCCATCTCCCGGTTGCTAAAAATTATCTCCGGGTTCCTAAAATCGATGCCATACCTGTACTGGATTATTCAAAAGGATGGCATTTGTGGTGTTTCATGCTGTTGTTTCTGTTGACGGTCCGGGACACTCGTATAAAAAGGCTGAAGGAGAACGACCTGTACTGGGTGTCCAAGCATCTTTTTCCATCTCCCGGTTCCTAAAAATTATGTCCGGGTTCCTATAATCGATGCCATACCTGTACTCTATTGTGCAAAAGGATGGCATATGTGGTGTTTCATGCTGTTGTTTCTGTTGAGGGTCCTGGACCCTCTTATAAAAAGGCTGAAGGAGAACGACCTGTACTGGGTGTCCAAGCATGGTTTTTTGTTAAATTTCCCGGTTCATAAAAATTATCTCCGGGTTTCTAAAATCTATGCCATACCTGTACTGGATTGTTCTAAAGGATGGCATATCTGGTGTTTCATGCTGTTGTGCCTGTTGAGGGTCCTGGACCCTCGTCTAAAAAGGCTGAAGGAGAATGAATTGTACTGGTTGTCCAAGCATCTTTTTCCATCTCCCGGTTCCTAAAAATTATCTCCGGGTTTCTAAAATCAATGCCATACCTGTACTGGATTATTCAAACGGATGGCATATGTGGTGTTTTCTGCTGTTGTTTCTGTTGAGGGTCCGGGACCCTCGTATAAAAAGGCTGAAGGAGAACGAAGTGTACTGGGTGTCCAATCATGTTTTTTGTTCAATTTCCCAGTTCCTAAAAATTATCTCCGGGTTTCTAAAATGGATGCCATACCTGTACTCTATTGTTCAAAAGGATGGCATATGTGGTGTCTACTGCTCTTGTTTCTGTTGAGGGTCCTGGACCCTCGTCTAAAAAGGCTGAAGGAGAACGAAGTGTACTGGTTGTCCAAGCATCTTTTTCCATCTCCCGGTTCCTAAAAATTATCTCCGGGTTTCTAAAATCAATGCCATACCTGTACTGGATTATTCAAAAGGATGGCATATGTGGTGTTTCCTGCTGTTGTTTCTGTTGAGGATCCGGGCCCGGGACCCTCGTATAAAAAGGCTGAAGGAGAACGAAGTGTACTGGGTGTCCAATCATGTATTTTTTTCAATTTCCCGGTTCCTAAAAATTATCTCCGGGTTTCTAAAATCGATGCCATACCTGTACTCTATTGTTCAAAAGGATGGCATATGTGGTGCTTCCTGCTGTTGTTTCTATTGAGGGTCCGGGACCCTCGTATAAAAAGGCTGAAGGAGAACGAAGTGCACTGGGTGTCCAATCATTTTTTTTGTTCAATATCCTGGTTCCTAAAAATGATCTCCGGGTTTCTAAAATGGATGCCATACCTGTACTCTATTGTTCAAAATGATGGCATATGTGCTGTTTCCTGCTATTGTTTCTGTTGAGGGTCCGGGACCCTCGTATAAAAAGGCTGAAGGAGAATGAAGTGTACTGGGTGTCCAATCATTTTTTTTGTTCAATATCCTGGTTCCTAAAAATGATCTCCGGGTTTCTAAAATCGATGCCATACCTGTACTGGTTTATTCAAAAGGATGGCATATGTGGTGTTTCCTGCTGTTGTTTCTGTTGAGGGTCCGGGACCGGGACCCTCGTCTAAAAAGGCTGAAGGAGAACGAAGTGTACTAGTTGTCCAAGCATCTTTTTCCATCTCCCGGTTCCTAAAAATTATCTCTGGGTTTCTAAAATTGATGCCATACCTGTACTGGATTATTCAAAAGGATGGCATATGTGGTGTTTCCTGCTGTTGTTTCTGTTGAGGGTCCGGGACCCTCGTATAAAAAGGCTGAAGGAGAACGAAGTGTACTGGGTGTCCAATCATTTTTTTTGTTCAATTTCCCGGTTCCTAAAAATTATCTCCGGGTTTCTAAAATGGATGCCATACCTGTACTCTATTGTGCAAAAGGATGGCATATGTGCTGTTTCCTGCTGTTGTTTCTGTTGAGGGTCCTGGACCCTCGTCTTAAAAGGCTGAAGGAGAACAACCTGTACTGGGTGTACTGTTCAAGCATCTTTTTCCATCTCCCGGTTGCTAAAAATTATCTCCGGGTTCCTAAAATCGATGCCATACCTGTACTGGATTATTCAAAAGGATGGCATTTGTGGTGTTTCATGCTGTTGTTTCTGTTGACGGTCCGGGACACTCGTATAAAAAGGCTGAAGGAGAACGACCTGTACTGGGTGTCCAAGCATCTTTTTCCATCTCCCGGTTCCTAAAAATTATGTCCGGGTTCCTATAATCGATGCCATCCCTGTACTCTTTTGTACTAAAGGATGGCATATGTGGTGTTTCATGCTGTTGCTTCTGTTGAGGGTCGGGGACCCTCGTCTAAAAAGGCTGAAGGAGAACGACCTGTACTGGGGGTCCAAGCATCTTTATGCATCTCCCGGATGTAGCGTTACTCCACTAGGGGTCTCCCTTCCTCTGTCCAAACCCAGGGGTGGCCACCGTATAGTGGGACCAGAGATATAGTTGCTGAGACCGGGGTCAAGCCAGCTGGGCTGGTCTCAGTGGACTCACAGTCAGGTAGCATCCTCTCTGCACTACAGCTCTTTCTTGGCAGGTATCGTCCCCTCTGCCTGTCTGCTTCTAGGCAGGAATAAATCCACCTTCCAGGCTGCTTCCTGGCAGGAATTGATCCCTCTGCCTCCAAATAGTGGGACCAGGGCTATCGTGGCTGAGACCGGGGTCAAGCCAGCGGTTGTATCTCCCCCAGCTGGGCTGGTCTCAGTGGGCTCCCAGGCAGGTAGCGTCCCCTCTGCCTGTCTGCTTCTAGGCAGGAATAGATCCCTCTGCCTCACTGCACACTTCCAGCAGGTATCATGCCCTCTGGTTTCTTATAGGCATGAATCGATCCCTCTGCCTTGCTGCTCCTTTCAGGCAGGCCAGCTCTTTGCATACAGGCCCACAGACTCTGTAACAGATCCCTCTTTTAGGGAGAGGTGCAGCCATAATGCAGGGTCAGAACCTCTGCAACTGGTATACTTGATTGTGCAAAAGGAAGTAACCTTACCATGGTTCCCTGACCGCACGTCTTGTTGTTATATTTGGTGAGGGTAATCAGGCAGGCCATATAGACCTCCCCCGATAGGGGGAGTTACAGGGATTAAAGTGCTAAGAATAGTACAACTTAACACAAACTAGTTACCATGGGTCCCAGACCGCATGTCTTGTTGTTATATTTGGTGAGGGTAATCAGGCAGGCCGTATAGACCTCCCCCGATAGGGGGAGTTACAGGGATTAGAGTGCTAAGAATAGTACTAATATAAACACAACCTAGTTACCATGGGTCCCAGACCGCATGTCTTGCTGTTATATTTGGTGAGGGTAATCAGGCAGGCTGCATAGACCTCCCCTGATAGGGGGAGTTACAGGGATTAAAGTGCTAAGAATAGTACTACTAAACACAACCTAGTTACCATGGGTCCCAGACCGCATGTCTTGTTGTTATATTTTGTCAGGGTAATCATGCAGGCCATATAGACCTCCCCCGATAGGGGGAGTAACAGGGATTAAAGTGCTAAGAATAGTACTACTTAACACAACCTAGTTACCATGGGTCCCAGACCGCATGTCTTATTATTATATTTTGTCAGGGTAATCAGGAAGGCCATATAGACCTCCCCCGATAGGGTGAGTAACAGGTATTAAACTAATAAGAACAGTACTACTTAACACAACCTAGTTACCATGGGTCCCAGACCGCATGTCTTGTGGTTATCTTTGGTGAGGGTAATCAGGCAGGCCGTATAGACCTCCCCCCGATAGGGGGAGTTACAGGGATTAAAGTGCTAAGAATAGTACTACTAAACACAACCTAGTTACCATGGGTCCCAGACCGCATGTCTTGTTGTTATATTTTGTCAGGGCAATCATGCAGGCCATATAGACCTCCCCCGATAGGGGGAGTAACAGGGATTAAAGTGCTAAGAATAGTACTACTTAACACAACCTAGTTACCATGGGTCCCAGACCGCATGTCTTATTATTATATTTTGTCAGGGTAATCAGGCAGGCCATATAGACCTCCCCCGATAGGGTGAGTAACAGGTATTAAACTAATAAGAACAGTACTACTTAACACAACCTAGTTACCATGGGTCCCAGACCGCATGTCTTGTGGTTATATTTTGTCAGGGTAATCATGCAGGCCATATAGACCTCCCCCGATAGGGGGAGTTACAGGGATTAAAGTGCTAAGAATAGTACAACTTAACACAACCTAATTACCATGGGTCCCAGACTGCATGTCTTGTTGTTATATTTGGTGAGGGTAATCAGGCAGGCCGTATAGACCTTCCCCGATAGGGGGAGTTACAGGGATTAGAGTGCTAAGAATAGTACTAATATAAACACAACCTAGTTACCATGGGTCCCAGACCGCATGTCTTGCTGTTATATTTGGTGAGGGTAATCAAGCAGGCTGCATAGACCTCCCCTGATAGGGGGAGTTACAGGGATTAAAGTGCTAAGAATAGTACTACTAAACACAACCTAGTTACCATGGGTCCCAGACCGCATGTCTTGTTGTTATATTTTGTCAGGGTAATCATGCAGGCCATATAGACCTCCCCCGATAGGGGGAGTAACAGGGATTAAAGTGCTAAGAATAGTACTACTTAACACAACCTAGTTACCATGGGTCCCAGACCGCATGTCTTATTATTATATTTTGTCAGGGTAATCAGGCAGGCCATATAGACCTCCCCCGATAGGGTGAGTAACAGGTATTAAACTAATAAGAACAGTACTACTTAACACAACCTAGTTACCATGGGTCCCAGACCGCATGTCTTGTGGTTATCTTTGGTGAGGGTAATCAGGCAGGCCGTATAGACCTCCCCCCGATAGGGGGAGTTACAGGGATTAAAGTGCTAAGAATAGTACTACTAAACACAACCTAGTTACCATGGGTCCCAGACCGCATGTCTTGTTGTTATATTTTGTCAGGGCAATCATGCAGGCCATATAGACCTCCCCCGATAGGGGGAGTAACAGGGATTAAAGTGCTAAGAATAGTACTACTTAACACAACCTAGTTACCATGGGTCCCAGACCGCATGTCTTATTATTATATTTTGTCAGGGTAATCAGGCAGGCCATATAGACCTCCCCCGATAGGGTGAGTAACAGGTATTAAACTAATAAGAACAGTACTACTTAACACAACCTAGTTACCATGGGTCCCAGACCGCATGTCTTGTGGTTATATTTTGTCAGGGTAATCATGCAGGCCATATAGACCTCCCCCGATAGGGGGAGTTACAGGGATTAAAGTGCTAAGAATAGTACAACTTAACACAACCTAATTACCATGGGTCCCAGACTGCATGTCTTGTTGTTATATTTGGTGAGGGTAATCAGGCAGGCCGTATAGACCTTCCCCGATAGGGGGAGTTACAGAGATGAAAGTGCTAAGAATAGTACTAATATAAACACAAACTAGTCACCATGGGTCCGAGACTGCATGTCTTGTTGTTATATTTGGTGAGGGTAATCAGGCAGGCCGTATAGACCTCCCCCGATAGGGGGAGTAAAAGGGATTAAAGTGCTAAGAATAGTACAACTTAACACAACCTAGTTACCATGGGTCCCAGACTGCATGTCTTGTTGTTATATTTGGTGAGGGTAATCAGGCAGGCCGTATAGACCTCCCCCGATAGGGGGAGTAAAAGGGATTAAAGTGCTAAGAATAGTACTAATATAAACACAACCTAGTTACCATGGGTCCCAGACCGCATGTCTTGTTGTTATATTTGGTGAGGGTAATCAGGCAGGCCGTATAGACCTCCCCCGATAGGGGGAGTTACAGGGATTAAAGTGCTAAGAATAGTACTACTTAACACAACATAGTTACCATGGCTCCCAGACCGCATGCTTTATTATTATACTTTGTCAGGGTAATCATGCAGGCCATATAGACCTCCCCCGATATCAGGACTAACAGGTATTAAAGTGCTAAGAACAGTACTACTTAACACAACCTAGTTACCATGGGTCCCAGACAACATGTTTTGTTGTTATACTTTGTCAGGGTAATCATGCAGGCCATATAGACCTCCCCCGATAAGGGGAGTAAAAGGGATTAAAGTGCTAAGAATAGTACTACTAAACACAACCTAATTACCATGGGTCCCAGACCGCATGTCTTGTTGTTATACTTTCTCAGGGTAATCATGCAGGCCATATAGACCTACACAGATAGGGGGAGTAACATGGATTAAAGTGCTAAGAATAGTACTAATATAAACAAAACCTAGTTACCATGGGTCCCAGACCGCATGTCTTGTTGTTATAATTTGTCAGGGTAATCATGCAGGCCATATAGACATCCCCCGATAGGGGGAGTTACAGGGATTAAAGTGCTAAGAATAGTACTACTTAACACAACCTAGTTACCATGGGTCCCAGACCGCATGTTTTATTATTATACTTTGTCAGGGTAATTATATATCTATCAAATCTATCTATTTATCTTCTATCGATTCTATCTATCAATCTATGTATATCTATCTATCAAATCTATCTATCTCGTGGCCGGACTGATTTGAGACAGCCACTTGTGTTTAGGCCAAATTTGAAGTAGGAGGACAGACCAATCATCTTCTTCCATCTCCCTGTTCCAAAAATGCAGCCCATATAGACCTCCCCCGATAGGGGGAGTAACAGGTAGTAAACTGCTAAGAATAATACTACTTAAAACACCACGGGTCCCAGACCGCATGTCTTATTGTTATACTCTGTCAGGGAAATCATATATCTATCAAATCTATCTATTTATCTATCAAATCTATCTAACTATCAATCGTATCTATCAAATATAAATTGCATCTATTGATCAATGTAATTCGTATCTATCAAATGTATATTGCATCGATTGATCTATGTAATTCGTATCTATCATCAAATGTATATTGCATCGATTGATCTATGTAATTCGTATCTATGTAATGTATGTATCTAACTATCAAATCTATCTAACTCGTGGTTGTGCAAATGGACTGTTTGCAGTTGTTTGCGGTGCGTTACACGGGGAGTTTGGTCTGTCACTGTGAAGCGGGCGTAACCCTTACACTACCGGATCGATACTACATCATACCTGATGTTTTAAAGCACGTTATTCAAAAAATATTTAGGAATGTTAGGTGATTAAGGCACTTTATGGGTTAAAACCAGACTCTGCATCAACTATGTAATTTTCCGTGGGAGTTTTGTCATGGATCCCCCTCCGGTATGCCACAGTCCAGGTGTTAGTCCCCTTGAAACAACTTTTCCATCACTATTGTGGCCAGAAAGAGTCCTTGTGGGTTTTAAAGTTCGCCTGCCTATTGAAGTCAATGGCGGTTCGCCGGTTCGTGAACAGTCGCGGAAGTTCGAGTCCGCCGTTCACAAACCGAAATTTTTAGGTTCGCGACATCACTAGCTGTAATATGCTGTTATATGCTGTAATATGCTGTTTTATTCTGTTATATTCTGTTATATACTGTGTAACAAGAATCTTTGGCAAGAGCACTAGATAACAGCACTATTACCTGTCATGTAGTGCTACAGCTTAGCTTGTTAGATCATAGCAGCACTGTGTGTAGTTCCCTAAGTGTGCTAGTATAAGTGTAGAGAGAGTTATAACAACAGAGTTAAGTGTGCTAGTTCATAAGTGTAGAGAGAGTTATAACAACGGAGTTAAGTGTGCTAGTATAAGTGTAGAGAGAGTTATAACAACAGAGTTAAGTGTGCTAGTTCATAAGTGTAGAGAGAGTTATAACAGAGAGAGTTATAACAACAGAGTTAAGTGTGCTAGTTTATAAGTGTAGAGAGAGTTATAACAGAGAGAGTTATAACAACAGAGTTAAGTGTGCTAGTTCATAAGTGTAGAGAGAGTTATAACAGAGAGAGTTATAACAACAGAGTTAAGTGTGCTAGTTCATAAGTGTAGAGAGAGTTATAACAGAGAGAGTTATAACAACAGAGTTAAGTGTGCTAGTTCATAAGTGTAGAGAGAGTTATAACAGAGAGAGTTATAACAACAGAGTTAAGTGTGCTAGTTCATAAGTGTAGAGAGAGTTATAACAACAGAGTTAAGTGTGCTAGTTCATAAGTGTAGAGAGAGTTATAACAACGGAGTTAAGTGTGCTAGTTCATAAGTGTAGAGAGAGTTATAACAACGGAGTTAAGTGTGCTAGTTCATAAGTGTAGAGAGAGTTATAACAACGGAGTTAAGTGTGCTAGTTCATAAGTGTAGAGAGAGTTATAACAACAGAGTTAAGTGTGCTAGCTCATAAGTGTAGAGAGAGTTATAACAGAGAGAGTTATAACAACAGAGTTACGTGTGCTAGTTCATAAGTGTAGAGAGAGTTATAGCAACAGAGTTAGACAAAGGAGTGGACAACAGAAATAAGTACTTTCAAATTCCAACAATTAAATGCAAACATGCTACACTTTCTAATGTCTGCTTTAACCTTTTCCTCCCTTCTCTTTAAAGTCACAGCTCTTCTATTCACAAACAGCACTCAAAACATTCATATTTCTCCTTCCCTTCTACCTTCCCCCCTCTACAACACACATGAACTTTATTCCTATCTCACATCCCTCAGCCAGCCATGCTTTACTGATCCTAAACTTAAACACTCACATAAGACCCATTCTCTTCTCCTTTCACTCACCATCTTTCTTCTTCTTGCAGCTGGGGATGTCTCACCTAACCCAGGTCCACCCCAATTGACACCTCATACACCTTGCAAACGTAACCCTCTAAACCTCATTAACTGCACCTCTATTAGTACACCCCAATTCTCGTGTGCCCTTTGGAATGCACGCTCGGTATGCAATAAGCTTACATCTATTCACGACCTATTTATTTCACGTTCACTTAACCTGTTAGCCCTCACTGAAACTTGGCTCTCCTCCTCTAACACAACTGCTGTAGCCTCTCTGTCCTATGGCAGCCTGCACTTCAGTCACACTCCCAGGCCTGGAGACAAACAAGGAGGAGGAGTAGGAATTCTCCTGTCTCTGCACAGTACCTTTCACTGCATTCCTTCACCCCCCTCTCTTTCCTTCTCATCTTTTGAAGTTCACACTATCAGCCTCTTCTCCCCTATAGCTCTTCATGTTGCAGTTATCTATCGGCCCCCTGGCCCAGCATCACAATTTCTGGACCACTTTGAAGCCTGGCTTCCACATTTTATCTCTTCTAATGTCCCTTCTCTCATCTTAGGGGACTTCAACATACCCCTTGATAAGCCTAACACGCCTGCTGCCTCTAAACTTCTATCCCTTACCACCTCTTTAGGCCTGTCCCAGTGGACAACATCTCCAACACACTGTGAAGGCAACTCCATAGACCTGATCTTCACAAATCTCTGTGCTGTTTCCAACTCCCTTAACTCCCCCTTTCCTCTCTCTGACCACCATCTATTAACTTTCTCTCTCACTCTACCTGCTACATCTTTGCAAGCCCCCAAAAAACGGCTACCTCACAGGAATTTAAATGACTTGGATCTCACAGACTTTTCCACTCAACTGAGTCCTTTGCTCTCTGACATTTTATCCCTTTCTTGTCCAACTCTCGTGACTCTACAGTATAATTCGGCACTAAAATCAACACTTGACAAAACTGCACCCTCCACTCTTCGACGTACATCAATCACTCGACGGCAACCGTGGCACACTAAACAGACCAGATATCTTCACCGATGCTCACGGGCCGCTGAATGGCAGTGGAGGAAATCACGCACCTTTGCTGATTTCCAACATTATGAATTCACCCTTAAGTCCTATAACTCTGCGCTCAGCCTGGCAAAACAAGTCTATTTCTCCTCCCTCGTGTCATCTCACGCATCCAACCCCAGAAAACTGTTCTCAACCTTTAACACCCTTCTACGTCCGCCTGCCCCCCCGCCCACTACCAACCTCACAGCTCAAATTATTGCTGAACACTTCAAAAATAAAATTGACACCATTAGAAAAGAGATCTGCACCTCGCACCCCGCAAACCCAGCGATCCTACCCACCCCTTCTATTAACAAAAATCTATGCTATTTCCCTCCTGTAACAGAGGAAGAAGTCTCTGCACTCCTATCCTCGACTCATCTCACAACCTGCCCACTTGACCCTATTCCTTCACGACTTATTCACCCTCTCTCTGCTTCACTAACCCCTACCCTAACTCATCTCTTTAACCAATCCCTCACTTCTGGCACATTTCCTGACACATTCAAGCATGCGTCAATCATACCAATCCTAAAAAAGCCCTCGCTTGACCCCTCCACGCCTTCTAACTATCAACCAACCGGTCTCCTTACTTCCCTTTGCTTCAAAATTATTGGAACGACTAGTCTATAATCGGCTAACTCAATTTCTCACAACTAACTCCTTACTTGATCCACTACAATCTGGTTTCCGCCCTAAACACTCAACAGAAAACGCTCTTGCTAAAGTAACAAATGACCTGTTATCAGCCAAAGCAAAAGGCCATTACTCATTACTAATTCTTCTTGACCTGTCCGCAGCTTTTGACACAGTTGACCATCCTCTCCTCCTAAAAATACTACATTCATTTGGCATCCAAGACACAGCCCTCTCCTGGTTTGCATCATATCTTTCAAACCGCTCGTTTTCAGTTTCCTTTAACAACATATCTTGTGATCCTATGCCTCTCTCAGTTGGAGTACCGCAAGGCTCTGTCTTGGGTCCCTTGCTTTTCTCTCTTTATACATCCTGCCTTGGAAAACTTATAGCCTCCGTTGGATTCCAGTACCACCTATATGCTGATGATACCAAAATCTATCTTTCCTCTCCTGATATCTCTCCCTCTTTACTCAACCAGGTTTCTGACTGCTTCTCTGCAATTTTCTCTTGGATGTCTTCACACTACCTCCAACTCAATCTGTCCAAAACTGAGCTGCTTCTTATTCCCCCCTCTTCGAGACATCCGACACCTGACATTTCTCTGATGGTTGGAGACTCTATTCTCAACACCTCACCCCAGGTCCACTGCCTTGGGGTCACACTAGACTCAGAACTCACATTCAACCCACATATACAAACGCTTACCAAATCCTGTCGTTCACACCTACTCAACATTTCCAGAATTCGTCCCTTCCTTACTCAAAATACTACAAAAATACTCATTCATTCCCTCATCCTGTCACGCATTGATTATTGCAATCTACTTTTAAATGGCCTTCCAAAACACTGCCTCTCCTCCTTCCAATCTATTATGAATGCTTCTGCTAGACTCATCCACCTAAGTCGACGATCTACATCAGCTGCTCCACTCTGCCAGTCTCTACACTGGCTCCCCATACACTCCAGAATACAATTTAAAGTATTAGCCCTAACCTACAAAGCACTCAACAGTCTAACTCCCAACTATATTTCCTCTCTCATCATGAAATACTCCCCATCCCGTCCTCTTTGATCAACCACTGACCTACGTCTCTACACTCCTATTATCTCTACATCCCACTCCCGCCTCCAAGACTTCGCACGTGCTGCTCCTGTCCTCTGGAACTCTCTACCCCGCTCCATCAGACTGTCTCCAACCTTGTATAGCTTCAGAAGATCCTTGAAAACCCACTTATTCAGAGAGGCTTACCATCTCTCCTCCATCCCGCATCCGAACCAAGCTAATACATGTACATGAACTACCTGACTCACTGCTGCAAATACAACCGATGTAACAAGCTACCCCAACCTTATGTCTCTGCACCCTAAACCTATAGACTGTGAGCTCTCCGGAGCAGGGCCCTCTTCCTCCAGTGTTAGATTTGTTTAGTCTTGTTATGTTTTGTATTGTATCCCAAATCTTTGTCATTGTATACCCCTATCATTGTACCCAGCGCTACGGAATTTGGCGGCGCTATACAAATAAAAGATAATAATAATAATAATACAGATACTACCTAGGTATCTCTATAACACACAATATTATACATTAGCAAGAGCACTAGATAACAGTACTATTACTTGTCATGTTGTGTTACAGACACTACCTAGGTATCTCTATAACACAATATTATACATTAGCAAGAGCACTAGATAACAGCACTATTACCTGTCATGTAGCGCTACAGATACTACCTAGGTATCTCTATAACACATAATATTATACATTAGCAAGAGCACTAGATAACAGCACTATTACCTGTCATGTAGTGCTACAGATACTACCTAGGTATCTCTTATACATTAGCAAGAGCACTAGATAACAGCACTATTACCTGTCATGTAGTACTACAGATGCTACCTAGGTATCTCTATAACACAATATTATACATTAGCAAGAGCAATAGATAACAGCACTATTACCTGTCATGTAGTGCTACAGATACTACCTAGGTATCTCTATGACACACAATATTTTACATTAGCAAGAGCACTAGATAACAGCACTATTACCTGTCATGTAGTGTTACAGATACTACCCAGGTATCTCTATAACACACAATATTATACATTAGCGAGAGCACTAGATAACAGCACTATTACCTGTCATGTAGTGCTACAGATACTACCTAGGTATCTCTATAACACAATATTATACATTAGCAAGAGCACTAGATAACAGCACTATTACCTGTCATGTAGTGCTACAGATACTACCTAGGTATCTCTATAACACACAATATTATACATTAGCAAGAGCACTAGATAACAGCACTATTACCTGTCATGTAGTGCTACAGATACTACCTAGGTATCTCTATAACACACAATATTATACATTAGCAAGAGCACTAGATAACAGCACTATTACCTGTCATGTAGTGCTACAGATACTTCCTAGGTATCTCTATAACACAATATTATACATTAGCGAGAGCACTAGATAACAGCACTATTACCTGTCATGTAGTGCTACAGATACTACCTAGGTATCTCTATAACACAATATTATACAATAGCAAGAGCACTAGATAACAGCACTATTACCTGTCATGTAGTGCTACAGATACTACCTAGGTATCTCTATAACACAATATTGTACAATAGCAAGAGCACTAGATAACAGCACTATTACCTGTCATGTAGTGCTACAGATACTACCTAGGTATCTCTATAACACACAATATTATACATTAGCAAGAGCACTAGATAACAGCACTATTACCTGTCATGTAGTGCTACAGATACTACCTAGGTATCTCTATAACACAATATTATACATTAGCAAGAGCACTAGATAACAGCACTATTACCTGTCATGTAGTGCTACAGATACTACCTAGGTATCTCTATAACACACAATATTATACATTAGCAAGAGCACTAGATAACAGCACTATTACCTGTCATAAAGTGCTACAGATACTACCTAGGTATCTCTATAACATAATATTATACATTAGCAAGAGCACTAGATAACAGCACTATTACCTGTCATGTAGTGCTACAGATACTACCTAGGTATCTCTATAATACACAATATTATACATTAGCAAGAGCACTAGATACCAGCACTATTACCTGACATGTAGTGCTACAGATGCTACCTAGGTATCTCTATAACACAATATTATACATTAGCAAGAGCACTAGATAACAGCACTATTACCTGTCATGTAGTGCTACAGATACTACCTAGGTATCTCTATAACACAATATTATACATTAGCAAGAGCACTAGATAACAGCACTATTACCTGTCATGTAGTACTACAGATACTACCTAGGTATCTCAATAATACACAATATTATACATTAGCAAGAGCAGTAGATAACAGCACTATTACCTGTCATGTAGTGCTACAGATACTACCTAGGTATCTCTATAACACACAATATTATACATTAGCAAGAGCACTAGATAACAGCACTATTACCTGTCATGTAGTGCTACAGATACTACCTAGGTATCTCTATAACACACAATATTATACATTAACAAGAGCACTAGATAACAGCACTATTACCTGTCATGTAGTGCTACAGATACTACCTAGGTATCTCTATAACACAATATTATACATTAGCAAGAGCGCTAGATAACAGCACTATTACCTGTCATGTAGTGCTACAGATGCTACCTAGGTATCTCTATAACACACAATATTATACATTAGCAAGACCACTAGATAACAGCACTATTACCTGTCATGTAGTGCTACAGATACTACCTAGGTATCTCTATAACACAATATTATACATTAGCAAGAGTACAAGATAACAGCACTATTTCCTGTCATGTAGTGCTACAGATACTACCTAGGTATCTCTATAGCACAATATTATACATTAGCAAGAGCGCTAGATAACAGCACTATTACCTGTCATGTAGTACTACAGATACTACCTAGGTATCTCAATAATACACAATATTATACATTAGCAAGAGCAGTAGATAACAGCACTATTACCTGTCATGTAGTGCTACAGATACTACCTAGGTATCTCTATAACACACAATATTATACATTAACAAGATCACTAGATAACAGCACTATTACCTGTCATGTAGTGCTACAGATACTACCTAGGTATCTCTATAACACAATATTATACATTAGCAAGAGCGCTAGATAACAGCACTATTACCTGTCATGTAGTGCTACAGATGCTACCTAGGTATCTCTATAACACACAATATTATACATTAGCAAGAGCACTAGATAACAGCACTATTATCTGTCATGTAGTGCTACAGATACTACCTAGGTATCTCTATAACACACAATATTATACATTAGTAAGAGCACTAGATAACAGCACTATTACCTGTCATGTAGTGCTACATATACTACCTAGGTATCTCTATAACACACAATATTATACATTAGCAAGAGCACTAGATAACAGCACTATTACCTGTCATGTAGTGCTACAGATACTACCTAGGTATCTCTATAACACACAATATTATACATTAGTAAGAGCACTAGATAACAGCACTATTACCTGTCATGTAGTGCTACAGATACTACCTAGGTATCTCTATAACATAATATTATACATTAGCAAGAGCACAAAATAACAGCACTATTACCTGTTATGTAGTGCTACAGATACTACCTAGGTATCTCTATAACACACAATATTATACATTAGCAAGATCACTAGATAACAGCACTATTACCTGTCATGTAGTGCTACATATACTACCTAGGTATCTCTATAACACAATATTATACATTAGCAAGAGCACTAGATAACAGCACTATTACCTGTCATGTAGTGCTACAGATACTACCTAGGTATCTCTATAACACACAATATTATACATTAGCAAGAGCACTAGATAACAGCACTATTACCTGTCATGTAGTGCTACAGACACTACCTAGGTATCTCTATAATACACAATATTATACATTAGCAAGAGCACTAGATAACAGCACTATTACCTGTCATGTAGTGCTACAGATACTACCTAGGTATCTCTATAACACACAATATTATACATTAGCAAGAGCACTAGATAACAGCACTATTACCTGTCATGTAGTGCTACAGATATTACCTAGGTATCTCTATAATACAATATTATACATTACCAAGAGCACAAGATAACAGCACTATTTCCTGTCATGTAGTGCTACAGATACTACCTAGGTATCTCTATAACACAATATTATACATAAGCAAGAGCACTAGATAACAGCACTATTACCTGTCATGTAGTGCTACAGATGCTACCTAGGTATCTCTATAACACACAATATTATACATTAGCAAGAGCACTAGATAACAGCACTATTACCTGTCATGTAGTGCTACAGATGCTACCTAGGTATCTCTATAACACACAATATTATACATTAGCAAGAGCACTAGATAACAGCACTATTACCTGTTATGTAGTGCTACAGATGCTACCTAGGTATCTCTATAACACATAATATTATACATTAGCAAGAGCACTAGATAACAGCACTATTACCTGTCATGTAGTGCTACAGATACTACCTAGGTATCTCTATAACACAATATTATACATTAGCAAGAGCACTAGATAACAGCACTATTACCTGTCATGTAGTGCTACAGATGCTACCTAGGTATCTCTATAACACAATATTATACATTAGCAAGATCACTAGATAACAGCACTATTACCTGTCATGTAGTGCTACAGATACTACCTAGGTATCTCTATAACACAATATTATACATTAGCAAGAGCACTAGATAACAGCACTATTACCTGTCATGTAGTGCTACAGATACTACCTAGGTATCTATATAACACACAATATTATACATTAGCAAGAGCACTAGATAACAGCACTATTACCTGTCATGTAGTGCTACAGATACTACCTAGGTATCTCTATAACACACAATATTATACATTAACAAGAGCACTAGATAACAGCACTATTACCTGTCATGTAATGCTACAGATACTACCTAGGTATCTCTATAACACACAATATTATACATTAGCAAGAGCACTAGATAACAGCACTATTACCTGTCATGTAGTGCTACAGATACTACCTAGGTATCTCTATAACACAATATTATACATTAGCAAGAGCACTAGATAACAGCACTATTACCTGTCATGTAGTGCTACAGATGCTACCTAGGTATCTCTATAACACAATATTATACATTAGCAAGATCACTAGATAACAGCACTATTACCTGTCATGTAGTGCTACAGATACTACCTAGGTATCTCTATAACACAATATTATACATTAGCAAGAGCTCTAGATAACACCACTATTACCTGTCATGTAGTGCTACAGATACTACCTAGGTATCTCTATAACACACAATATTATACATTAGCAAGAGCACTAGATAACAGCACTATTACCTGTCATGTAGTGCTACAGATACTACCTAGGTATCTCTATAACACACAATATTATACATTAACAAGAGCACTAGATAACAGCACTATTACCTGTCATGTAATGCTACAGATACTACCTAGGTATCTCTATAACACACAATATTATACATTAGCAAGAGCACTAGATAACAGCACTATTACCTGTCATGTAGTGCTACAGATACTACCTAGGTATCTCTATAACACAATATTATACATTAGCAAGAGCACTAGATAACAGCACTATTACCTGTCATGTAGTACTACAGATACTACCTAGGTATCTCTATAACACACAATATTATACATTAGCAAGAGCACTAGATAACAGCACTATTACCTGTCATGTAGTGCTACAGATACTACCTAGGTATCTCTATAACACACAATATTATACATTAGCAAGAGCGCTAGATAACAGCACTATTACCTGTCATGTAGTGCTACAGATACTACCTAGGTATCTCTATAACACACAATATTATACATTAGCAAGAGCGCTAGATAACAGCACTATTACCTGTCATGTAGTGCTACAGATACTACCTAGGTATCTCTATAACACAATATTATACATTAGCAAGAGCACTAGATAACAGCACTATTACCTGTCATGTAGTACTACAGATACTACCTAGGTATCTCTATAACACACAATATTATACATTAGCAAGAGCACTAGATAACAGCACTATTACCTGTCATGTAGTGCTACAGATACTACCTAGGTATCTCTATAACACACAATATTATACATTAGCAAGAGCACTAGATAACAGCACTATTACCTGTCATGTAGTGCTACAGATGCTACCTAGGTATCTCTATAACACAATATTATACATTAGCAAGATCACTAGATAACAGCACTATTACCTGTCATGTAGTGCTACAGATACTACCTAGGTATCTCTTTAACACAATATTATACATTAGCAAGAGCACTAGATAACAGCACTATTACCTGTCATGTAGTGCTACAGATACTACCTAGGTATCTATATAACACATGATATTATACATTAGCAAGAGCTCTAGATAACACCACTATTACCTGTCATGTAGTGCTACAGATACTACCTAGGTATCTCTATAACACACAATATTATACATTAGCAAGAGCACTAGATAACAGCACTATTACCTGTCATGTAGTGCTACAGATACTACCTAGGTATCTCTATAACACACAATATTATACATTAACAAGAGCACTAGATAACAGCACTATTACCTGTCATGTAATGCTACAGATACTACCTAGGTATCTCTATAACACACAATATTATACATTAGCAAGAGCACTAGATAACAGCACTATTACCTGTCATGTAGTGCTACAGATACTACCTAGGTATCTCTATAACACAATATTATACATTAGCAAGAGCACTAGATAACAGCACTATTACCTGTCATGTAGTGCTACAGATACTACATAGGTATCTCTATAACATACAATATTATACATTAGCAAGAGCACTAGATAACAGCACTATTACTTGTCATGTAGTGCTACAGATACTACCTAGGTATCTCTATAACACACAATATTATACATTAGCAAGAGCACTAGATAACAGCACTATTACCTGTCATGTAGTGCTACAGATACTACCTAGGTATCTCTATAACACACAATATTATACATTAGCAAGAGCACTAGATAACAGCACTATTACCTGTCATGTAGTGCTACAGATACTACCTAGGTATCTCTATAACACACAATATTATACATTAGCAAGACCACTAGATAACAGCACTATTACCTGTCATGTAGTGCTACAGATTCTACCTAGGTATCTCTATAACACAGTATTATACATTAGCAAGAGCACTAGATAACAGCACTATTACCTGTCATGTAGTGCTACATATACTACCTAGGTATCTCTATAACACATATTATACATTAGCAAGAACACTAGATAACAGCACTATTACCTGTCATGTAGTGCTACAGATATTACCTAGGTATCTCTATAACACACAATATTATACATTAGCAAGAGCACTAGATAACAGCACTATTACCTGTCATGTAGTGCTACAGATACTACCTAGATATCTCTATAACACAATATTATACATTAGCAAGAGCACTAGATAACAGCACTATTACCTGTCATGTAGTGCTACAGATACTACCTAGGTATCTCTATAACACACAATATTATACATTAGCAAGAGCACTAGATAACAGCACTATTACCTGTCATGTAGTGCTACAGATACTACCTAGGTATCTCTATAACATAATATTATACATTAGCAAGAGCACTAGATAACAGCACTATTACCTGTCATGTAGTGCTACAGATACTACCTAGGTATCTCTATAACACACAATATTATACATTAGCAAGAGCACTAGATAACAGCTCTATTACCTGTCATGTAGTGCTACAGATACTACCTAGGTATCTCTATAACACACAATATTAACATTAGCAAGAGCACTAGATAACAGCACTATTATCTGTCATGTAGTGCTACAGATACTACCTAGGTATCTCTATAACACATATTATACATTAGCAAGAACACTAGATAACAGCACTATTATCTGTCATGTAGTGCTACAGATACTACCTAGGTATCTCTATAACACATAATATTATACATTAGCAAGAGAACTAGATAACAGCACTATTACCTATCATGTAGTGCTACAGATGGTACCTAGGTATCTCTTTAACAAAGAATATCATCGGAATAAAGCAAATTTGATAATAGAAGTAAATTAGAAACTTTTTAAAAATGTTATGTTTTGTCTGAATCACACAAGAATATTTTTTTGGTTTCATATCCCTTTACCCCCTTTACCCCCTTAACGACCAAGGATGCGCCAGGCACGTCCTACAAAAAGTGTCAGTTAATATCCTCTGGGGTATCAAGTGGTGGAAGAGATTCTGATTACTTCCAGCAGTATTTAGGGTTTTGCAGCAATATTGAGGCATTGTGCGATACCCTTTTTAAGCATACCGATGCTCACTCTGTGGCCATCTCTGCATCGACCAGCGTTGGTGCCGATCATTGGTGGCGTGGAAGGGCTTGCAGGGAGGCGGGTGGTCTGCCCTTCTCTGGTAGCCGATATCCTATCAGTGAGGCTGATGAGTCCAGCAAGTGCTTGCGGGTGGGCAGGGCATCCTTAGGGGGGGCGGAAACACACGGTGGGCAGAAGGGACCTCTACACTATGGGACATCAATAGTGAATGGGAAGGAGGGAGAGGGATTTTTTAAGTATTGGGAAAGGGATCTGGGAGGGGGAGGGGGGAGGGTATTGAGGGGGTGGCAGCTACACTACAGAAAATGATTTATTTTTAGAAAAAGGGGCACATTTTTTGAAAACTGGGTACTGGCAGACAGCTGCCAGTACCTAAGATGGCGGCCAATAAGTCGAGGGGAGAGTCTTAGAGATCTGTTTGGGAGAGGATCAGGGAGGTTGGGGGTAATGGGGGATCCTACACCTCTTAAAAAATATATATATATATAAAAAAAAATCTTAAAAAACAAAACAAAAACACCTTTATTTTTATACTGACAGACTTTCTGCCAGTACTTAAGATGGCGGTCACAATTGTGAGGTGGGGGGAAAGATAGCTGTTTGAGAGGGGTCAGGGAGGGATCAGGGGGTGGGATGTGTCAGGTGGGAGGCTGATCCCTACACTAAAGCTAAAATTGACTCTACAAGCTCCCTAATTAACCCCTTCACTGATGGGCATAATACAAGTGTGGTGCACAGAATGCCAAAAGCCAACGCCATATAAGTCTGCTATTTATGAACAAAGGGGATCCCAAAGAAGCATTTACAACCATTTATGCCATAATTGCACAAGTTGTTTGTAAATAATTTTTGTGAGAAACCTAAAGTTTGTGAAAAAGTGAACAATTTATTTTATTTGATCGCATTTGGCGGTGAAATGGTGACATGAAATATACCAAAATGGGCCTAGATCAATACTTTTCAAATAGTAAAAATACAATGAAATAAAAAACCATATGATATAAAAAAATTAAAGTTCATAGAATGGAAAATACTTGTGTATAAAGAAAATTGTGCAAAATCTTAGTAATATCTAAACAAATAAAACATTACTAAATCAGTGTCCATCCTATTTGTAGAAATTAAATCTAAACAAATAAAACATTGGTTAAAAATAAGCATCCGATTAGATATACTGGACCTCTGTTTGTAGATGTAAAACTAAAGTTCTTATATCTGTGTAATGTGCGCTACTCCTCTTGATCCCGGTGTGAGGGTAAAGCTGCTATGAAATAGAAACAAAAAGAGGGCACCTTATAGCGTAAATCTGTTTTAAAAGTTGAAAACTGCTAAAAGTAACAGCGCTTACCAGATGTAGTGGCACTGTGCTGGGACCAGTGCAAATAAACGGGCTAGCACTTAACAGTGGCTAGTACACTGGTCTCCGGTCTCCTTGTGGTGGTCACCGTGGCTTCTGCTGTGATGCGGGAGATGTTTCAGTGTGCAAATAAACGGGCTAGCACTTAACAGTGGCTAGTACAAGTAGTTTAAAAAGAAACAAAATGCTTTATTTGATAACACAGCAGAAGCCACGGTGACCACCACAAGGAGACCGGAGACCAGTGTACCAGCCACTGTTAAGTGCTAGCCCGTTTATTTGCACGGTCACAGCACAGTGCCACTACATCTGGTAAACGCTGTTACTTTTAGCAGTTTATCTTGCTATCTTTATTTGAAAATCATGAATGTAAATCTTAGCAGCCAGCCCATTTTAGGTTTAGCACCATGGATAGTGCTTGCTTATTGGAGGGTGACATTTACCCACCAATAAGCAAGCATAACCTAGGTTCTCAACCAAAAATGGGCTGGATCCTATGCATCACATTCCTGCTTTTTAAATAAAGATAGCAAGAGAACGAAGAAAAAATTATAATAAGAGTAAATTAGAAAGTTGTGTAAAATTGCTGCTCTATCTGAATCATGAAAAAAAAATTGCATTAAGTGTCCCTTTAACGGTAAGAAAATTGAAAAATGGTCTGGTCACTAAGGGGTTACAATGTATAGTGAAAAACAGCAAATAAAATAACATTTACATGTTGACACTTTTGTACCAGGTTGGTCTAAAAGGAAAGTGCTTGTGCGCATTTATCTGAGAGGCCCGGGAACATGACTTTGTTTCAGTGTAACTTCCCGCCAGAGGAATCGGGAGCTGTGCACATTACTTCACGGCAGCTTTAGAGAGAAAGTCTCATTTGTTTATTGCTTTTATGTCTTGGTATAAAATATCCCCCGACTAATACCAGTGCCCTATCCATCTACCGTGAAGTAGTCTGTCCGTAAACCAGGAACAAAAGAAACCTCCTGTTCAGCTGCAGCCTGGGATAGATCCAGCGCGGTTATTGATTCCTCTTTTGTATTCTGCGTCTGCTACATTAATATGA
The DNA here is from genome assembly GCF_027579735.1 of Bombina bombina. Lineage (NCBI taxonomy): Eukaryota > Metazoa > Chordata > Amphibia > Anura > Bombinatoridae > Bombina > Bombina bombina. The sequence continues at coordinate 1,715,342 of NC_069506.1, read as the reverse complement.
AGCCTCATATTCTGCTCCATGAGTGAAAATGACAATTGTGACAAAGGGTTTTTATTTCCTAAACATAATTGTTAGTACAGAAGTCGGGGATTTGTTTTTTGGGTAATTTAATGGGTTTCATCCCTGGAACTTCTAATACAAAACAGTGTATATCTAATAGTTATCATCTGGTTAGGATCCATATAACAACTGACTGGAAACTCTACTCAGTAATGTTATAAAGTTGTCACTGACCTCACATTTGTCACATTAAAGGGACACTCGAGTCAAAATTAAACTTCATGATTCAGATAGATAAGCGATTTTAAATAACTTCCCAATTTACTTCCATTAACAAAATGTGCACAGTCTTTTTATATTTATACTTTGTCACCAGTGCCTACTGAGCATGTGCAAGAATTCACAGAATATACATATATGCATTTGTGATTGGCTGAAGACTGTCACATGGTACGTATATGCATTTGTGATTGGCTAATGGCTGTCACATGGTAGGTATATGCATTTGTGATCGGCTAATGGCTGTCACATGGTACGTATATGCATTTGTGATTGGCTAATGGCTGTCACATGGAACGTATATGCATTTGGGATCGGCTAATGGCTGTCACATGATACGTATATGCATTTGTGATTGGACACTTGTCAGAAAAAAAAAATCTAATACTCATTTAATGTTTAAACTAAGGCCCCGATGATTGAAAGTGCTACGAGGAGGCAAAATATTCTAAGGGATCTGCTACTATGTCGAGCGAGCTATTCCAAGCTCTCGACATAGCGGCATCGTTGAGAGGCGTTTACTATACACGCCATTGGTCGGCAATGCTGGCTATAAACAACACCCAGCATAGTCAGTCATATTGGCGATGTATAGTAAAGGATCGCTCGAATAGAACTGCCGTGCCTAACCACTAATCCTAATCCCCCTAAACCAAAATACCCCATGATCGCAAACTAACCCTACCGTAATAAACATCTAAACCGCTACATACCCACTGCAAGCACTTAACTATTAACCCCTATGCCGCCACATACCCACTGCAAGCACTAAACTATTAACCCCTATGCCGCTACATACCCACCGCAAGTACTAAACTAGTAACCCCTATGCCGCCACATACCCACCGCAAGCACTAAACTCTTAACCCCTATGCCGCCACATACCCACCGCAAGCACTTAACTATTAACCCCATATGCCGCCACATACCCACCGCAAGTACTAAACTATTAACCCCTATGCCGCTACATACCCACCGCAAGTACTAAACTAGTAACCCCTATGCCGCCACATACCCACCGCAAGCACTAAACTCTTAACCCCTATGCCGCCACATACCCACCGCAAGCACTAAACTCTTAACCACTATGCTGCCACATACCCACTGCAAGCACTAAACTATTAACCTCTATGCCGCCACATACCCACTGCAAGCACTAAACTATTAACCCCTATGCCGCCACATACCCACTGCAAGCACTTAACTATTAACCCCTATGCCGCCACATACCCACCGCAAGCACTAAACTATTAACCCCTATGCCACCACATACCCACTGCAAGCACTAAACTAGTAACCCCTATGCTGCCACATACCCACTGCAAGCACTTAAGTATTAACTCCTATGCCACCACATACCCACCGCAAGCACTAAACTATTAACCCCTATGCCGCCACATACCCACCGCAAGCACTAAACTATTAACCCCTATGCCGCCACATACCCACCGCAAGCACTAAACTATTAACCCCTATGCCGCCACATACCCACCGCAAGCACTAAACTATTAACCCCTATGCTGCCACATACCCACCGCAAGCACTAAACTATTAACCCCTATGCCACCACATACCCACCGCAAGCACTAAACTATTAACCCCTATGCCGCCACATACCCACCGCAAGCACTAAACTATTAACCCCTATGCCGCCACATACCCACCGCAAGCACTAAACTATTAACCCCTATGCCGCCACATACCCACCGCAAGCACTAAACTATTAACCCCTATGCCGCCACATACCCACCGCAAGCACTAAACTATTAACCCCTATGCCGCCACATACCCACCGCAAGCACTAAACTATTAACCCCTATGCTGCCACATACCCACTGCAAGCACTTAACTATTAACTCCTATGCTGCCACATACCCACCGCAAGTACTAAACTATTAACCCCTATGCCGCCACATACCCACCGCAAGCACTTAACTATTAACCCCTATGCCGCCACATACCCACCGCAAGCACTTAACTATTAACCCCTATGCCGCCACATACCCACCGCAAGCACTTAACTATTAACCCCTATGCCACCACATACCCACCGCAAGCACTAAACTCTTAACCCCTATGCCCCCACATACCCACCGCAAGCACTAAACTATTAACCCCTATGCCGCCACATACCCACCGCAAGCACTAAACTATTAATCCCTATGCCGCCACATACCCACCGCAAGCACTAAACTATTAACCCCTATGCCGCCACATACCCACCGCAAGCACTAAACTATTAACCCCTATGCCGCCACATACCCACCGCAAGCACTAAACTCTTAACCCCTATGCCGCCACATACCCACCGCAAGCACTAAACTCTTAACCCCTATGCCCCCACATACCCACCGCAAGCACTAAACTATTAACCCCTATGCCGCCACATACCCACCGCAAGCACTAAACTCTTAACCCCTATGCCCCCACATACCCACCGCAAGCACTAAACTATTAATCCCTATGCCGCCACATACCCACCGCAATAAACTATTAACCCCTATGCCGCCACATACCCACCGCAAGCACTAAACTAGTAACCCCTATGCCGCCACATACCCACCGCAAGCACTAAACTCTTAACCCCTATGCCGCTACATACCCACCGCAAGCACTAAACTCTTAACCCCTATGCCGCCACATACCCACCGCAAGCACTAAACTCTTAACCCCTATGCCCCCACATACCCACCGCAAGCACTAAACTATTAACCCCTATGCCGCCACATACCCACCGCAAGCACTTAACTATTAACCCCTATGCCGCCACATACCCACCGCAAGCACTTAACTATTAACCCCTATGCCGCCACATACCCACCGCAATAAACTATTAACCCCTAAGCTGCAACATACCCCAAATACAAACTAACCTTATACTCCTCTAATCTAATCTACATAAGTTAAAATAAAAATTTAAGTAAAAAAATAAATTAAACCTAAACCGCAATAACCCCAAAATGAAAAACCTACTCTATCTAACCCCCCTTTAAACTACCCCCCTTCTAAACTCACCCCTCCTTCTAAACTAAACCCCATCACTAAGCTAACCCCTCTAAATTACCAGAAAAAAATATATCTAAGTCACAAAAAATATGGGGGTGTTAAATCAGTCAATCCCTATTGGTTGATTTTAATCAACCAATAGCAAGAACGTTTTTTAAATTTAAATTCTAATTATCAGCTAATCAAAAGGAAGTGGTACCCCTATTGATTGGGGTTTCGTGCTTCACGGATTTCAGTGTGCGGCAGGGACCACATGAAGACCATGGCTCCTGAAGAGCTGAAGATTGCGGAGGTGACGGAAGAGGCAGCGGAAGTCGGGCCCATGGCGCCAGGATGAAGAGGGCCCAAAATCGGATCAAGAGGATCCATCAGTGTGAGTATCACTTCTGGTGTTAGTTACAGCTTTTTTGGGGTGTTTTTTTCTAGCCTAGGTTTTTGAGTTAGTTTGTTTTTTGGGGGTGGGGGTTACTTGTAATGTAGATGGGGTTTTTTGTAAAAAATATGTTTGCAAAAGAGCTGAGCACTTTATGGCAATGCCCTACAAAAGGACCTTTTAAGGGCTATTGTAGTTTATTTTCTTGGGTGTTTTAATTTATGGGCCATGTAGTTTAGTGTAAGGTTTAGTGGTGGGATTTTTATTTTAGATACTGTAGTTTATTTTTGTAAAAAATTGTAACTTAGTGGAGTTAGTTTATCGGGGGGGTAAAGTATTAGGGGTCAATTTATTAAAGTCCAAATCTGATGTTTTATTTATACTACTACTATGTTGTACAAACCTGTTTTCCACAATGATTTTTTTCAGCTCTCATAATATCTTGTACTGGTATATGGTATAGGCTAATAATGCTCGTATCATTTCAACATTCCTGGATCGGCTACTGAGCCTTAATGATTATGACTAAATTCATCCCTGTTGTTTTGCATGATGTCAGTATACTCATGTTAATCCATTCCATCGAACTGATCTGATTACATATTTAGTGACTATAGCACTCTCCCATATAGGATACATGTTACTGAACGAGATAATATGCATGCTATTATTGATGTTTTCTCTTAGCATATTGAGACTGGACATACTGATAATATGAGATGATCGAGATATATTCTTATCGTCTTTCTATATAATTATAATGTCCCACATATTCGCTTACTACTAGCGCTTCAGTATGCTATTGTAATATAATATACAATTATTACAAACTAGTCGATAAGCTTGCCCAGAGGGCAGTCTAATTCTTTTTTAAACTACAGATGTAGAAACAACGTAAGTTACAAAAAATAAATAAAAAGCTAACATTACAGAAAATAAAAAATCAAATTACCAAATTTAACAAAATAAAACCTAATCCCTATGAAAATAAAAAAGACCCCACCAAAATAAAAACACCCCCTACTCTAATAATAAACTACCAGTATCCCTTAAAAGGGCTTTTTGCAGGGCATTGCCCCAAGATAATCGGCTCTTTTACAAAAAAATATACAAGTCCCACCTAACATTGAACCCCCCACCCCACAAAATAAAAGAACCTAACACTAAAAAGGGCATTTGTTTGGGCATTACCCATAAAAGGGCATTTAGTTCTTTTTCTGCCCATCCCTAATCTAAATAAAACGAATCCCCCCAAAAAATCCTTAAAAAATCCTAAATCTAACCCCTAGGTTGGTACTCAAGGTTCCTGAAGTACGGTGGAGAAGGTCCTGTTCCAGGAGGTGAAGTCTTCTTCCAATCGCAACCTCTTCTTCTTCCAGGAACATCCTGCGTGGAGCGGAGCTGAAGACCTGCGACTCTGGAACTGAAGACTGGCAACTGCGGAGCCATGGAGCGTGGAGAATCCTCTCTGTACGATCTCTGCCGTACACTGAATAGTGAATTCAAGGTACGCGATTAAAGATGGCGTCCCTTGAATTCCTATTGGCTGATTTGATTCTTCCAATTCAAATCAGCCAATAGGATGAAAGCTACTCAAATCCTATTGACTGTTTAAATTAGCCAATAGGATGAGAGCAAGTGAAATTTGATTGGCTATTCAAATCAGCCAATAGAATTTCACTTGCTATCATGCTAATGGATAATTTTTAACAGCCAATAGGATTTGAGTAGCGTTCATCCTATTGGCTGATTTGAATTGGAAGAATCAAATCAGCCAATAGGAATTCAAGGGACACCATCTTTCATCACATACCTTGAATTCACTATTCAGTGTACAGTGGAGATCGTACGAAGAGGATGCTCCATGGCTCCGCGGTCGCCGGTCTTCAGTTCCAGGGTCGCCAGTCTTCAGCTCTGCGGTCTTCAGCACCGCTCCACGCAGGATGTTCCTGGAAGAAGAAGTGGTTGCGCTTGGAAGAATACTTCACTGTCTGGAACAGCACCTTCTCCGCCGGACTTCAGGAATGGTGAGTACCATCCTGGGGGTTAGATTTGGGATTTTTTTAAGGGTTTTTGTGGGGGATTTGTTATATTTAGATTAGGGATGGGCAGAAAAAGAGCTAAATGCCCTTTTAAGGGCAATGCCCAAACAAATGCCCTTTTCAGGGCAATGTGTAGATTAGGTTTTTCAGTGTTAGGTTCTTTTATTTTGGGGGGTTTAATGTTAGGTGGGACTTTGTATATTTTTTGTAAAAGAGCTGATTATCTTGGGGCAATGCCTTGCAAAAAGCCCTTTTAAGGGCTACTGGTAGTTTATTATTAGAGTAGGGGGTGTTTTTATTTTTGGGGGGTCTTTTTATTTTAATAGGGATTAGGTTTAATTTTGATCAATTTGGTAATTTGATTTTTTTATTTTCTGTAATGTTAGCTTTTTTATTTTTTGTAACTTTACTTGTGTTTATTTAATGGGGTTGTTAGGTTAGGTGGTGTTAGGTTAGTGTACTGTACTTTGTTATTTAAATAGTTATTTGTGTTGTGGGTGTTTGCGGTTTAAAGAGTTAATAAGTTAAATAAGTTTATTGCGATGTAAGGGTTTTGTGGTTTAGGGGTTAATAGGTTTATTGCGATGTAGGGGTTTTGCGGTTTAGCGGTCAATAGGGTAAATAGGTTTATTGCGATGTAGGGGTTTTGCGGTTTAGGGGTTAATAGGGTAAATAGGTTTATTGCGATGTAGGGGTTTTTCGGTTTAGGGGTCAATAGGGTAAATAGGTTTATTGCGATGTAGGGGTTTAGGGGTTAATAGGGTAAATAGGTTTATTGCGATGTAGGGGTTTTGCAGTTTAGGGGTTAATAAGGTACATAGGTTTATAGCGATAATAGGCATTTTGCGGTTTAGGAGTTAATACTTTGTGTAGGATTTTTTTTGTTATATTTCGTGCGGGCGGTGTTTTTTTTTTTAATACTTGATGCGGGCGGTTAGTTTTTTTTTAAATACTTTAATGTGGGCGATTAGATGTTGCTTTTGTAATGCTCCGTTTGCCTTTGCTGCATCTCGGTGGATTCCGAAAATGGCAGGGTGGTGAAAGAATACACCTTCGGTGGATTCTTTCACCACCCTGCCATTTTCGGAATTCACCTAGATGCAGCTTTGCTGCATCCAGGTGACTTATTTTGTCCTTGCGCTGCCAATATTCCATTCAGGATGTGTGCGCAACTGCAGACGGCGACGGACATTACAAACACAATTATAGTATAGATGTTACGAATACAGACACAGAAGGTAAACAATGATCATCCAATCACATAATCATTCGATATGTCACTGAGTCCTGATACGCTCCTCAACCATGCTGTTGTCGACGTCAGCATCAGGCATCACATACATCTTAGATTGGCTGTTTGTTCTGAGCGACAGGGATGTGTAGCCAATCGTGACTTAGCATTCATCAGGGTCACTACAAATCTCATTGTGAGGAAGGATTTGTAGACGCTTAAATAATTTCCAACAGCGGCAGTCCGCACCCCCTCTGAGGAAGCGTTTTTGTAAAACGCGCGTCGGGTCCTTTGGAGAAGCTCTGTCTCTCCAACTTTTTAATTCAGCTTACCTAATGTTATACTATAAATCCAACAATATTTCTACTACTTGCAGCAACGCAGTTAGATAATATAATTATAAAATAGCCCTCGGATTGTAAGGGCTTAGTTAATAGTGCACTTTATTTGCTTGCTGTTGCAGTTTTGTCTAATCTATTTACCTTATATAAATTGTGGGAATTTAAGAATTTTTCGCATTTTGGTTTAAGTGTTTTTAATTCTAAGCTTAAGCTGGTTGTATGAATGATATTCGTTTCTCTCTTTTTTTGGTGATATTTTAAAATAACAATTTTGATTTATTATTTTAATTATCCTGCACATAGTTCTACTCTAGCAGTGCCATAACTTTAGTTGCACAGATTGGAGCTACTTATACTTAATTGTATACTTATATTACAATTACCTGTTAGTTGTTCTTTGGTTCTTGCTCTTATTCTGTGGCAGAACAACAACGCCGATATATAGAAAGATTTATTCTATATTATTTAACATATTATATAGGTCTCTTGCATATTCACACACTGCTGTCCCACATCTCTTATTGTGCTTTAATAGTGTTACCCATGGCACAGTATGTAGCACAGGACTAGACTGACTGATTATCGTATAGTGTTACCTTCCCCTACCCATTTACCCATGCACGTATGTAGCACAGCACTAGACTGTCTGACTCATTAAAGTATAGTGTTACCTTCCCTACCCATTTACCCATGGCACAGTATGTAGCACAACACTAGACTGTCTGACTCATTATAGTATAGTGTTACCTTCCCTACCCATTTACCCATGCACGGTATGTAGCACAACACTAGACTGTCTGACTCAATATAGTATAGTGTTACCTTCCCTACCCATTTACCCATGGCACAGTATGTAGCACAGCACTAGACTGACTTATTATAGTATAGTGTTACCTTCCCTACCCATTTACCCATGGCACAGTATGCAGCACAGCACTAGACTGACTCATTATAGTATAGTGTTACCTTCCCTACCCATTTACCCATGCACTGTATGTAGCACAGCACTAGACTGTCTGACACATTATAGTATAGTGTTACCTTCCCTACCCATTTACCCATGCACGGTATGTAGCACAGCACTAGACTGACTGACTCATTATAGTATAGTGTTACCTTCCTTACCCATTTACCCATGGCACAGTATGTAGCACAACACTAGACTGTCTGACTCATTATAGTATAGTGTTACCTTCCCTACCCATTTACCCATGCACGGTATGTAGCACAACACTAGACTGTCTGACTCATTATAGTAAAGTGTTACCTTCCCTACCCAATTACCCATGGCACAGTATGTAGCACAGCACTAGACTGACTCATTATAGTATAGTGTAACCTTCCCTACCATTTACCCATGGCACAGTATGTAGCACAGGACTAGACTGGCTGACTCATTATAGTGTAGTGTTACCTTCCCTACCCATTTACCCATGGCACAGTATGTAGCACAACACTAGACTGTCTGACTCATTATAGTATAGTGTTACCTTCCCTACCCATTTACCCATGCACGGTATGTAGCACAGGACTAGACTGTCTGACTCATTATAGTATAGTGTTACCTTCCCTAGCTATTTACCCATGGCACAGTATGTAGCACAGCACTAGACTGTCTGACTCATTATAGTATAGTGTTACCTTCCCTACCCATTTCCCCATGGCACAGTATGTAGCACAGGACTAGACTGTCTGACTCATTATAGTATAGTGTTACCTTCCCTACCCATTAACCCATGGCACAGTATGTAGCACAGGACTAGACTGACTCATTATAGTATAGTGTAACCTTCCCTACCCATTTCCCCATGGCACTGTATGTAGCACAGCACTAGACTGTCTGACTCATTATAGTATAGTGTTACCTTCCCTACCCATTTACCCATGGCACAGTATGTAGCACAGCACTAGACTGTCTGACTCATTATAGTATAGTGTTACCTTCCCTACCCATTTACCCATGGCACAGTATGTAGCACAGGACTAGACTGTCTCATTATAGTATAGTGTTACCTTCCCTACACATTTACCCATGGCACAGTATGTAGCACATGACTAGACTGTCTGACTCATTATAGTATAGTGTTACCTTCCCTACCCATTTACCCATGGCACAGTATGTAGCACAGGACTAGACTGACTCATTATAGTATAGTGTTACCTTCCCTACCCATTTACCCATATCACAGTATGTAGCACAGGACTAGACTGACTCATTATAGTATAGTGTTACCTTCCCTACCCATTTACCCATGGCACAGTATGTAGCAAAGGACTAGACTGTCTGACTCATTATAGTATAGTGTTACCTTCCCTACACATTTACCCGTGGCACTGTATGTAGCACAGGACTAGACTGTCTGACTCATTATAGTATAGTGTTACCTTCCCTACCCATTTACCCATGGCACAGTATGTAGCACAGGACTAGACTGTCTGACTCATTATAGTATAGTGTTACCTTCCCTACCCATTTACCCATGGCACAGTATGTAGCACAGGACTAGACTGTCTGACTCAATATAGTATAGTGTTACCTTCCCTACCCATTTACCCATGGCACAGTATGTAGCACAGCACTAGACTGTCTGAGTCATTATAGTATAGTGTTACCTTCCCTACCCATTTACCCATGGCACAGTATGTAGCACAGGACTAGACTGTCTGACTCATTATAGTATAGTGTTACCTTCCCTACCCATTTACACATGGCACGGTATGTAGCACAGCACTAGACTGTCTCATTATAGTATAGTGTTACCTTCCCTACCCATTTACCCATGGCACAGTATGTAGCACAGCACTAGACTGTCTGACTCATTATAGTATAGTGTTACCTTCCCTACCCATTTACCCATGGCACAGTATGTAGCACAGGACTAGACTGTCTCATTATAGTATAGTGTTACCTTCCCTACACATTTACCCATGGCACAGTATGTAGCACATGACTAGACTGTCTGACTCATTATAGTATAGTGTTACCTTCCCTACCCATTTACCCATGGCACAGTATGTAGCACAGGACTAGACTGACTCATTATAGTATAGTGTTACCTTCCCTACCCATTTAACCAATGCACAGTATGTAGCACAGGACTAGACTGACTCATTATAGTATAGTGTTACCTTCCCTACCCATTTACCCATGGCACAGTATGTAGCAAAGGACTAGACTGTCTGACTCATTATAGTATAGTGTTACCTTCCCTACACATTTACCCGTGGCACTGTATGTAGCACAGTACTAGACTGTCTGACTCATTATAGTATAGTGTTACCTTCCCTACCCATTTACCCATGGCACAGTATGTAGCACAGGACTAGACTGTCTGACTCATTATAGTATAGTGTTACCTTCCCTACCCATTTACCCATGGCACAGTATGTAGCACAGGACTAGACTGTCTGACTCATAATAGTATAGTGTTACCTTCCCTACCCATTTACCCATGGCATAGTATGTAGCACAGCACTAGACTGTCTGAGTCATTATAGTATAGTGTTACCTTCCCTACCCATTTACCCATGGCACAGTATGTAGCACAGGACTAGACTGTCTGACTCATTATAGTATAGTGTTACCTTCCCTACCCATTTACACATGGCACGGTATGTAGCACAGCACTAGACTGTCTCATTATAGTATAGTGTTACCTTCCCTACCCATTTACCCATGGCACAGTATGTAGCACAGGACTAGACTGACTCATTATAGTATAGTGTTACCTTCCCTACTCATTTACCCATGCACGGTATGTAGCACAGCACTAGACTGACTCATTATAGTATAGTGTTACCTTCCCTACCCATTTACCCATGGCACAGTATGTAGCACAGGACTAGACTGACTGACTCATTATAGTATAGTGTTACCTTCCCTACCCATTTACCCATGCACGGTATGTAGCAAAGCACTAGACTGACTGACTCATTAAAGTATAGTGTTACCTTCCCTACCCATTTACCCATGGCACAGTATGTAGCACAGCACTAGACTGTCTGAGTCATTATAGTATAGTGTTACCTTCCCTACCCATTTACACATGGCACAGTATGTAGCACAGCACTAGACTGTCTGAGTCATTATAGTATAGTGTTACCTTCCCTACCCATTTACCCATGGCACAGTATGTAGCACAGCACTAGACTGTCTGAGTCATTATAGTATAGTGTTACCTTCCCTACCCATTTACACATGGCACAGTATGTAGCACAGCACTAGACTGCCTGACTCATTATAGTATAGTGTTACCTTCCCTACCCATTTACCCATGGCACAGTATGTAGCACAGGATTAGACTGTCTGAGTCATTATAGTATAGTGTTACCTTCCTTACCCATTTACCCATGCACAGTATGTAGCACAGGACTAGACTGTCAGACTCATTATAGTATAGTGTTACCTTCCTTACCCATTTACCCATGGCACAGTATGTAGCACAGGACTAGACTGTCTCATTATAGTATAGTGTTACGTTCCCTACCCATTTACCCATGGCACAGTATGTAGCACAGCACTAGACTGACTCATTATAGTATAGTTAAAATTGGGAGAGAGTAAGCGCTAAAAAGCTTAAAAGGCTAGTAAAAAGTACATTTTAATACATATAAAAATTTACAAATGGCAATCAGACGCATGGATCCATGTCTGACTTAACAAAAAAATATATAATAAACAAATCTAAAAATATCTAAAAATATCCAATGGAGTATAGCATGTGACGCTGACTTAGTGAGCCAGTGATGAGGAGTTAGAAGGACATGTACATTCAATAATACAAACAACCTAAGTGAGTGATTGAGTGCACACAATAGCTGTCAACAAAGAAAAATAGCATTCACAAAAAAGAAAAATAGCATTCACAAAAAAGAAAAATAGCATTCACAAAAAAGAAAAATAGCATTCACAAAAAGGAAAAATAGCATTCACAAAAATTAGCGTACATAAAAAATGTTCAAATGTTCAACCGGTTATATGTAAGTGAATCCAGTATTGTTTCTTCCAAAGTGACGTGTAGAAATATAACGTGAAGTCAATAATAGTAGAATGTAAACGTTGAGTGGGTCAAATTATTGTGGTTCAGCTGCTAAATTAAAAAATTGTAAATCCGTGAGGTGTATAAAAATAAAAATAAAAATAACTTGTGAAAAAATCCACGTGGAAAACTTGAATTCAAATGATAAAAAAAGGTCAAAGATCAAAAGACAAAAATCAAAAGACAAAAATATCAAAAGACAAAAATAGAAAATCAGTGATAATATTAAAAAGCACTAAAGATCTAGTGAGAACAAATCCTTAATTCAGATGTTAAAAATCCTTGGTAAGATCCATAACAAACAAATACATTGATAAAATACCTAAAAGGGAACAAAAGAGAAACAAATAGTGCAACACTGTGTATGATATATAATATAGGTAATTAAAACCAAGCTAACCAGTATGCCAACGCGTTTCGGCCTAGACTAGGCCTTTCTCAAGACTAGACTGACTCATTATAGTATAGTGTTACCTTCCCTACCCATTTACCCATGTCACAGTATGTAGCACAGGACTAGACTGACTCATTATAGTATAGTGTTACCTTCCCTACCCATTTACCCATGGCACTGTATGTAGCACAGGACTAGACTGTCTGACTCATTATAGTATAGTGTTACCTTCCCTACCCATTTACCCATGGCACAGTATGTAGCACAGTACTACACTGTCTGACTCATTATAGTATAGTGTTACCTTCCCTACCCATTTACCCATGGCACAGTATGTAGCACAGGACTAGACTGTCTGACTCATTATAGTATAGTGTTACCTTCCTTACCCATTTACCCATGGCACAGTATGTAGCACAGGACTAGACTGTCTGACTCATAATAGTATAGTGTTACCTACCCTACCCATTTACCCATGGCACAGTATGAAGCACAGGACTAGACTGTCTGACTCATTATAGTATAGTGTTACCTTCCCTACCCATTTACACATGGCACGGTATGTAGCACAGCACTAGACTGTCTGACTCATTATGGTATAGTGTTACCTTCCCTACCCATTTACCCATGGCACAGTATGTAGCACAGGACTAGACTGTCTGACTCATTATAGTATAGTGTTACCTTCCTTACCCATTTACCCATGGCACAGTATGTAGCACAGGACTAGACTGACTCATTATAGTATAGTGTTACCTTTGCTATCCATTTACCCATGGCACAGTATGTAGCACAGGACTAGACTGACTCATTATAGTATAGTGTTACCTTCGCTACCCATTTACCCATGGCACAGTATGTAGCACAGGACTAGACTGACTGACTCATTTTAGTAGAGTGTTATGTTCCCTACCCATTTACCCATGGCACAGTATGTAGCACAGGACTAGACTGTCTGACTCATTATAGTATAGTGTTACCTTCCCTACCCATTTACCCATGGCACAGTATGTAGCACAGGACTAGACTGACTCATTATAGTATAGTGTTACCTTCCCTACCCATTTACCCATGGCACAGTATGTAGCACAGCACTAGACTGTCTGACTCATTATAGTATAGTGTTACCTTCCCTACCCATTTACCCATGGCACAGTATGTAGCACAGGTGCTCTGACAAAATGCAGAAAGACTTTTGGCAGAAGGACATTTGGCAGACGGACATTTGGCCGACAGACATTTGGCTGACAGACAGAAAGCTAAAGAATGTTCCGATTTCGGCCGAGGGCAGATGCGTTACCAGAGTGCTCTGTTCTAATCACAGCCTCGGGCGCCGCAACTGCCTCTGGGAACCTTACCATGGGTCCTAGGCCGCACGTTTTGTAATTCTCTGTCTGGGAAACTATCTATCTATCAAATCTATCTATTTATCTATCAAATCTATCTATCTATCGTATCTATCAAATGTATCTATTGCATCTATTGATCTATCTATCTAATCTATGTATCTATCTATCTATCAAATCTATCTATCTTGTGCCGGACTGTTATCTGACAGCCACTTGTGTTTCGGCCAAATGTCCGTCGGCCAAATGTCCGTCGGCCAAGTGTCCTTCGGCCAAGTGTCCGTCGGCCAAAAGTCCAGCCACGGTAGCACAGGACTAGACTGACTCATTATAGTATAGTGTTACCTTCCCTACCCATTTACCCATGGCACAGTATGTAGCACAGGACTAGACTGACTCATTATAGTATAGTGTTACCTTCCCTACCCATTTACCCATGGCACAGTATGTAGCACAGGACTAGACTGACTCCCTATAGTATAGTGTTACCTTCCCTACCCATTTACCCATGGCACAGTATGTAGCACAACACTAGACTGTCTGACTCATTATAGTATAGTGTTACCTACCTTACCCATTTACCCATGGCACTGTATGTAGCACAGCACTAGACTGTCTGACTCATTATAGTATAGTGTTACCTTCCCTACACATTTACGCATGACACAGTATGTAGCACAGGACTAGACTGTCTGACTCATTATAGTATAGTGTTACCTTCCCTACCCATTTGCCCATGGCACAGTATGTAGCACAGGACTAGACTGACTCACTATAGTATAGTGTTACCTTTCCTACCCATTTACCCATGGCACAGTATGTAGCACAGGACTAGACTGTCTGACTCATTATAGTATAGTGTTACCTTCCCTACCCATTTGCCCATGGCACAGTATGTAGCACAGGACTAGACTGACTCACTATAGTATGGTGTTACCTTCCCTACCCATTTACCCATGGCACAGTATGTAGCACAGGACTAGACTGTCTGACTCATTATAGTATAGTATTACCTTCCCTACCCATTTACCCATGGCACAGTATGTAGCACAGGACTAGACTGACTCATTATAGTATAGTGTTACCTTCCCTACCCATTTACCCATGGCACAGTATGTAGCACAGGACTAGACTGTCTGACTCATTATAGTATATTGTTACCTTCCCTACCCATTTACGCATGGCACAGTATGTAGCACAGGACTAGACTGACTCATTATAGTATAGTGTTACCTTCCCTACCCATTTAACCAATGCACATCATGTAGCACAGGACTAGACTGTCTGACTCATTATAGTATAGTGTTACTTTCTCTACCCATTTACCCATGGCACAGTATGTAGCACAGGACTAGACTGACTCATTATAGTATAGTGTTACCTTCGCTACCCATTTACCCATGGCACAGTATGTAGCACAGGACTAGACTGTCTCATTATCGTATAGTGTTACCTTCCCTACACATTTACCCATGGCACAGTATGTAGCACAGGACTAGACTGTCTCATTATCGTATAGTGTTACCTTCCCTACACATTTACCCATGGCACAGTATGTAGCACAGGACTAGACTGTCTGACTCATTATAGTATAGTGTAACCTTCCCTACCCTTTTACCCATGGCACAGTATGTAGCACAGGATTAGACTGTCTGACTCATTATAGTATAGTGTTACCTTCCCTACACATTTACTCATGGCACAGTATGTAGCACAGGACTAGACTGTCTCATTATAGTATAGTGTTACTTTCCCTACCCATTTACCCATGTCACAGTATGTAGCACAGGACTAGACTGACTGACTCATTGTAGTATAGTGTTACCTTCCCTACACATTTACCCATGGCACAGTATGTAGCACAGGACTAGACTGTCTCATTATAGTATAGTGTTACCTTCCCTACACATTTACCCATGGCACGGTATGTAGCACAGGACTAGACTGTCTGACTCATTATAGTATAGTGTTACCTTCCCTACACATTTACTCATGGCACAGTATGTAGCACAGGACTAGACTGTCTCTTTATAGTATAGTGTTACTTTCCCTACCCATTTACCCATGTCACAGTATGTAGCACAGGACTAGACTGACTGACTCATTATAGTATAGTGTTACCTTCCCTACCCATTTACCCATGGCACTGTATGTAGCACAGGACTTGACTGTCTGACTCATTATAGTATAGTGTTACCTACCTTACCCATTTACCCATGGCACTGTATGTAGCACAGCACTAGACTGTCTGACTCATTATAGTATAGTGTTACCTTCCCTACACATTTACCCATGGCACAGTATGTAGCACAGGACTAGACTGTCTCATTATCGTATAGTGTTACCTTCCCTACACATTTACCCATGACACAGTATGTAGCACAGGACTAGAAGGTCTGACTCATTATAGTATAGTGTTACCTTCCTTACCCATTTACCCATGGCACTGTATGTAGCACAGCACTAGACAGTCTGACTCATTATAGTATAGTGTTACCTTCCCTACCCATTTACCCATGGCACAGTATGTAGCACATGACTAGACTGTCTCATTATAGTATAGTGTTATCTTCCCTACCCATTTACCCATGGCACAGTATGTAGCACAGGACTAGACTGTCTGACTCATTATAGTATATTGTTACCTTCCCTACCCATTTACGCATGGCACAGTATGTAGCACAGGACTAGACTGACTCATTATAGTATAGTGTTACCTTCCCTACCCATTTAACCAATGCACATCATGTAGCACAGGACTAGACTGTCTGACTCATTATAGTATAGTGTTACTTTCTCTACCCATTTACCCATGTCACAGTATGTAGCACAGGACTAGACTGACTCATTATAGTATAGTGTTACCTTCGCTACCCATTTACCCATGGCACAGTATGTAGCACAGGACTAGACTGTCTCATTATCGTATAGTGTTACCTTCCCTACACATTTACCCATGGCACAGTATGTAGCACAGGACTAGACTGACTCATTATAGTATAGTGTTACCTTCCCTACCCATTTACCCATGTCACAGTATGTAGCACAGGACTAGACTGACTCATTATAGTATAGTGTTACCTTCCCTACCCATTTACCCATGTCACAGTATGTAGCACAGGACTAGACTGACTCATTATAGTATAGTGTTACCTTCCCTACACATTTACCCATGGCACAGTATGTAGCACAGGACTAGACTGTCTGACTCATTATAGTATAGTGTAACCTTCCCTACCCTTTTACCCATGGCACAGTATGTAGCACAGGACTAGACTGTCTCATTATCGTATAGTGTTACCTTCCCTACCCATTTACCCATGGCACAGTATGTAGCACAGGACTAGACTGTCTCATTATCGTATAGTGTTACCTTCCCTACCCATTTACCCATGGCACGGTATGTAGCACAGGACTAGACTGTCTGACTCATTATAGTATAGTGTTACCTTCCCTACACATTTACTCATGGCACAGTATGTAGCACAGGACTAGACTGTCTCATTATAGTATAGTGTTACTTTCCCTACCCATTTACCCATGTCACAGTATGTAGCACAGGACTAGACTGACTGACTCATTGTAGTATAGTGTTACCTTCCCTACACATTTACCCATGGCACAGTATGTAGCACAGGACTAGACTGTCTCATTATAGTATAGTGTTACTTTCCCTACCCATTTACCCATGTCACAGTATGTAGCACAGGACTAGACTGACTGACTCATTATAGTATAGTGTTACCTTCCCTACCCATTTACCCATGGCACTGTATGTAGCACAGGACTTGACTGTCTGACTCATTATAGTATAGTGTTACCTACCTTACCCATTTACCCATGGCACTGTATGTAGCACAGCACTAGACTGTCTGACTCATTATAGTATAGTGTTACCTTCCCTACACATTTACCCATGGCACAGTATGTAGCACAGGACTAGTCTGTCTCATTATCGTATAGTGTTACCTTCCCTACACATTTACCCATGACACAGTATGTAGCACAGGACTAGAAGGTCTGACTCATTATAGTATAGTGTTACCTTCCTTACCCATTTACCCATGGCACTGTATGTAGCACAGCACTAGACAGTCTGACTCATTATAGTATAGTGTTACCTTCCCTATCCATTTACCCATGGCACAGTATGTAGCACAGGACTAGACTGTCTGACTCATTATAGTATAGTGTTACCTTCCTTACCCATTTACCCATGGCACAGTATGTAGCACAGTACTAGACTGTCTGACTCATTATAGTATAGTGTTACCTTCCCTACCCATTTACCCATGGCACAGTATGTAGCACAGGACTAGACTGTCTCATTATCGTATAGTGTTACCTTCCCTACCCATTTACCCATGGCACGGTATGTAGCACAGGACTAGACTGTCTGACTCATTATAGTATAGTGTTACCTTCCCTACACATTTACTCATGGCACAGTATGTAGCACAGGACTAGACTGTCTCATTATAGTATAGTGTTACTTTCCCTACCCATTTACCCATGTCACAGTATGTAGCACAGGACTAGACTGACTGACTCATTGTAGTATAGTGTTACCTTCCCTACACATTTACCCATGGCACAGTATGTAGCACAGGACTAGACTGTCTCATTATAGTATAGTGTTACTTTCCCTACCCATTTACCCATGTCACAGTATGTAGCACAGGACTAGACTGACTGACTCATTATAGTATAGTGTTACCTTCCCTACCCATTTACCCATGGCACTGTATGTAGCACAGGACTTGACTGTCTGACTCATTATAGTATAGTGTTACCTTCCCTACACATTTACCCATGGCACAGTATGTAGCACAGGACTAGACTGTCTCATTATCGTATAGTGTTACCTTCCCTACACATTTACCCATGACACAGTATGTAGCACAGGACTAGAAGGTCTGACTCATTATAGTATAGTGTTACCTTCCTTACCCATTTACCCATGGCACTGTATGTAGCACAGCACTAGACAGTCTGACTCATTATAGTATAGTGTTACCTTCCCTACCCATTTACCCATGGCACAGTATGTAGCACAGGACTAGACTGTCTGACTCATTATAGTATAGTGTTACCTTCCTTACCCATTTACCCATGGCACAGTATGTAGCACAGGATTAGACTGTCTGACTCATTATAGTATAGTGTTACCTTCCCTACCCATTTACCCATGGCACAGTATGTAGCACAGGACTAGACTGTCTCATTATCGTATAGTGTTACCTTCCCTACACATTTACCCATGGCACAGTATGTAGCACATGACTAGACTGTCTGACTCATTATAGTATAGTGTTACCTTCCCTACCCATTTACCCATGGCACAGTATTTAGCACAGGACTAGACTGTCTGACTCATTATGGTATAGTGTTACCTTCCCTACCCATTTACCCATGGCACAGTATGTAGCACAGGACTAGACTGACTCATTATAGTATAGTGTTACCTTCCCTACCCATTTACCCATGGCACAGTATGTAGCACAGGACTAGACTGACTCATTATAGTATAGTGTTACCTTCCCTACACATTTACCCATGACACAGTATGTAGCACAGGACTAGACTGTCTGGCTCATTATAGTATAGTGTTACCTTCCCTACCCATTTACACATGGCACAGTATGTAGCACAGGACTAGACTGACTCATTATAGTATAGTGTTACCTTCCCTACACATTTACCCATGACACAGTATGTAGCACAGGACTAGACTGTCTGACTCATTATGGTATAGTGTTACCTTCCCTACCCATTTACCCATGGCACAGTATGTAGCACAGGACTAGACTGACTCATTATAGTATAGTGTTACCTTCCCTACCCATTTACCCATGGCACAGTATGTAGCACAGGACTAGACTGACTCATTATAGTATAGTGTTACCTTCCCTACACATTTACCCATGACACAGTATGTATGCATGCTAACTACGAACAAGTTGTCTTGTAACAGAAAACTATGGTTTCCTAGCAGATGTCACCATAGTAGTTTTATCATCACAGATTTATATGGCAGATATTTAAATACCCAGGAGATATTTAAATCATTCTATGCATTTACAGACGTGAATATTCTTGTTTGCAGGTTGAATAATAGATTTGTAGCGCACTGTTATGGTGCTGACCCTTGAGAAATGCACATTTTAACTCTTATTATGATATTAATTGCCCATACTATCTCTGGTTTACAAACTCCCTGCAGAATTGTGCCAGCCCTAAGATTTTGCTCAATAGACCTAATACGTTACTTTAAATCTGGCAGATGGATGGGTTTTTTTATTCAAATTTGTGATACGTCTGTTCGCTTGTGCTACAATATCCAATAATTTCCATAACTATTAAATGAGATCAAAAGATTTCTCTTACAAAAAAAATCAATTAACACATTGAACATGTTTCAATTGATTTAAAAGAAGTTCTTTAAAATGAATAAATTCTTCATTTCTAAACAGTATGTAAATATCTCTGTTTTTAACAGTTGTTTTATTTGAAACATATGCTACTGAATGACATACGTATTATATGAAGGGCAGGACGAGGGCAAAAGGTGACCAATTAAGAAATTAAGTATTTTGCTACACATGGGAGCATATGCATTTTATTCCAATAATGAGTCCATCAGCTCATTTTCAGAGGGACACTGGCCACTTTAGCGTAATACTTAGATCAAAGCGAAAATGGCTGCTTGTATTTTTCAAGCAGAAAAGAACCACTAATTTAGGCTCCTTAATGTGTTTTGGTAAAAGACTTCTTCAATTAAATAAATTCTATAGCTGAGAAAATAAAAGGGTACAAAGAGTGTCTGTCTGCAAGGCACAATTTCTCATTAAATCAAAAGGCCGCCATTCATTGCTTGTTACATCTGCGTCTAAATCCCAACAAAATAATGAGTCATCAAAGAGGCACGAATGGGTTAAATTGGGCCCATGAATTAATTGAAAAGTTAGATGTTGGAAGCTCTTTGATTTCCAGAAATTTCATGAAAACGGCACTTGTGTAAATACTTAAAATTATAATTTTACCGACACTTTTAAGGATCTTAACTGGTCTGGCATAAAAATGTAGGAATCTGTTTTCTAATGTGTGTTATTGATGCAAGAACAAGATAGTTTAATGCAGTTTCATGTTCTCTACAGTTAACAAACAAGCTAGAGAATTAGAAACAATAGTTTTTGTTCATTTGTTCAGGAGATTTATTATCTTCCCATCTCTGTATTTTTAAGAACAACAAAACACAAAACAGTGTGCATCAGTATACAGCAGTAGTGACACAGTGAGCATCAGTATACAGCAGTAGTGACACAGTGGGCATCAGTATACAGCAGTAGTGACACAGTGAGCATCAGTATACAGCAGTAGTGACACAGTGTGCATCAGTATACAGCAGTAGTGACACAGTGAGCATCAGTATACAGCAGTAGTGACACAGTGTGCATCAGTATACAGCAGTAGTGACACAGTGAGCATCAGTATACAGCAGTAGTGACACAGTGTGCATCAGTATACAGCAGTAGTGACACAGTGTGCATCAGTATACAGCAGTAGTGGCACAGTGTGCATCAGTATACAGCAGTAGTGACACAGTGTGCATCAGTATACAGCAGTAGTGACACAGTGTGCATCAGTATACAGCAGTAGTGACACAGTGTGCATCAGTATACAGCAGTAGTGACACAGTGTGCATCAGTATACATCAGTAGTGACACTGTAAGCATCAGTATACAGCAGTAGTGACACAGTGTGCATCAGTATACAGCAGTAGTGACACAGTGAGCATCAGTATACAGCAGTAGTGACACAGTGTGCATCAGTATACAGCAGTAGTGACACAGTGTGCATCAGTATACAGCAGTAGTGGCACAGTGTGCATCAGTATACAGCAGTAGTGACACAGTGTGCATCAGTATACAGCAGTAGTGACACAGTGTGCATCAGTATACAGCAGTAGTGACACAGTGTACATCAGTATACAGCAGTAGTGACACAGTGTGCATCAGTATACAGCAGTAGTGACACAGTGTACATCAGTATACATCAGTAGTGACACAGTGTGCATCAGTATACATCAGTAGTGACACAGTGTGCATCAGTATACATCAGTAGTGACACAGTGTGCATCAGTATACAGCAGTAGTGACACAGTGAGCATCAGTATACAGCAGTAGTGACACAGTGTGCTTCAGTATACAGCAGTAGTGACACAGTGTGCATCAGTATACAGCAGTAGTGACACAGTGAGCATTAGTATACAGCAGTAGTGACACAGTGTGCATCAGTATACAGCAGTAGTGACACAGTGTGCATCAGTATACAGCAGTAGTGACACAGTGTGCATCAGTATACAGCAGTAGTGACACAGTGAGCATCAGTATACAGCAGTAGTGACACAGTGTGCATCAGTATACAGCAGTAGTGACACAGTGAGCATCAGTATACAGCAGTAGTGACACAGTGTGCATCAGTATACAGCAGTAGTGACACAGTGAGCATCAGTATACAGCAGTAGTGACACAGTGTGCATCAGTATACAGCAGTAGTGACACAGTGAGCATCAGTATACAGCAGTAGTGACACAGTGTGCATCAGTATACAGCAGTAGTGACACAGTGTGCATCAGTATACAGCAGTAGTGACACAGTGTGCATCAGTATACATCAGTAGTGACAGAGTGTGCATCAGTATACAACAGTAGTGACACAGTGTGCATCAGTATACAGCAGTAGTGACACAGTGTGCATCAGTAGTGACACAGTGTGCATCAGTATACAGCAGTAGTGACACTGTAAGCATCAGTATACAGCAGTAGTGACACAGTGTGCATCAGTATACAGCAGTAGTAACACAGTGTGCATCAGTATACATCAGTAGTGACACAGTGTGCATCAGTATACAGCAGTAGTGACACAGTGTGCATCAGTATACAGCAGTAGTGACACAGTGTGCATCAGTATACATCAGTAGTGACACAGTGTGCATCAGTATACAGCAGTAGTGACACAGTGTGCATCAGTATACATCAGTAGTGACACTGTAAGCATCAGTATACATCAGTAGTGACACAGTGTGCATCAGTATACAGCAGTAGTGACACAGTGTGCATCAGTATACATCAGTAGTGACACAGTGTGCATCAGTATACATCAGTAGTGACACAGTGTGCATCAGTATACAGCAGTAGTGACACAGTGTGCATCAGTATACAGCAGTAGTGACACAGTGTACATCAGTATACATCAGTAGTGTCACAGTGTGCATCAGTATACAGCAGTAGTGACACAGTGTGCATCAGTATACAGCAGTAGTGACACAGTGTGCATCAGTATACATCAGTAGTGACACTGTAAGCATCAGTATACATCAGTAGTGACACAGTGTGCATCAGTATACAGCAGTAGTGACACAGTGTGCATCAGTATACAGCAGTAGTGACACAGTGTGCATCAGTATACAGCAGTAGTGACACAGTGTGCATCAGTATACAGCAGTAGTGACACCGTGTGCATCAGTATACAGCAGTAGTGACACCGTGTGCATCAGTATACAGCAGTAGTGACACAGTAAGCATCAGTATACAGCAGTAGTGACACAGTGTGCATCAGTATACATCAGTAGTGACACTGTAAGCATCAGTATACAGCAGTAGTGACACAGTGTGCATCAGTATACATCAGTAGTGACACAGTGTGCATCAGTATACAGCAGTAGTGACACAGTGTGCATCAGTATGCAGCAGTAGTGACACAGTGTGCATCAGTATACATCAGTAGTGACACTGTAAGCATCAGTATACATCAGTAGTGTCACAGTGTGCATCAGTATACAGCAGCAGTGACACAGTGTGCATCAGTATACAGCAGTAGTGACACAGTGTGCATCAGTATACAGCAGTAGTGACACAGTGTGCATCAGTATACAGCAGTAGTGACACAGTGTGCATCAGTATACATCAGTAGTGACACTGTAAGCATCAGTATACATCAGTAGTGTCACAGTGTGCATCAGTATACAGCAGCAGTGACACAGTGTGCATCAGTATACATCAGTAGTGACACAGTGTGCAACAGTATACAGCAGTAGTGACACAGTGTGCATCAGTATACATCAGTAGTGACACAGTGTGCATCAGTATACAGCAGTAGTGACACAGTGTGCATCAGTATACAGCAGTAGTGAAACAGTGTACATCAGTATACAGCAGTAGTGACACAGTGTGCATCAGTATACATCAGTAGTGACACTGTAAGCATCAGTATACATCAGTAGTGACACAGTGTGCATCAGTATACAGCAGTAGTGACACAGTGTGCATCAGTATACAGCAGTAGTGACACAGTGTGCTTCAGTATACAGCAGTAGTGACACAGTGTGCATCAGTATACAGCAGTAGTGACACAGTGTGCATCAGTATACATCAGTAGTGTCACAGTGTGCATCAGTATACAGCAGTAGTGACACTGTGTGCATCAGTATACATCAGTAGTGACACAGTGTACATCAGTATACATCAGTAGTGTCACAGTGTGCATCAGTATACAGCAGTAGTGACACAGTGTGCATCAGTATACAGCAGTAGTGACACAGTGTGCATCAGTATACATCAGTAGTGACACTGTAAGCATCAGTATGCAGCAGCAGTGACACAGTGTGCATCAGTATACATCAGTAGTGACACAGTGTGCATCAGTATACAGCAGTAGTGACACAGTGTGCATCAGTATACAGCAGTAGTGACACAGTGTGCATCAGTATACAGCAGTAGTGACACAGTGTGCATCAGTATACAGCAGTAGTGACACAGTGTGCATCAGTATACAGCAGCAGTGACACAGTGTGCATCAGTATACAGCAGTACTGACACAGTGTGCATCAGTATACAGCAGTAGTGACACAGTGTGCATCAGTATACATCAGTAGTGACACAGTGTGCATCAGTATACATCAGTGTAACGGTACCAACCGGATACCAAGGGTTAACACCAGGGAACAATGTCCTGCATAGGGAATCAGCAATTCACAACCCAGCCAGTTTTCAGGTTTAAAACAGAATGAATTTTATTAAGGCTCATATGCCCAGTATTTATGCAGGTCTGACCCCCCCAGAAGGGGGGTTGAAAGAATGTTGTACATTGAATGGAGGGAACACGCCCTTTTACATGATACAATAGAATACCTTGCTCAAGCTGATAACAATTTAAACACAGACACACACTTGGCTTTCCTTATCATCTAGGGTCTGCTCTCTGAGGTTGATTAAACAATGGACTGTGTATCAATAACATTAATGACAGTGCACAATAGCTGAGGCTAAAGCTGAACACAGTTAACTCTTTCAGTGCTGACAGAAGGGTCTGTCACATCTACATAACACAATATACAGCCTATAGACAACCTTTCTTATGTTATAGTCCAGAAGTGGTTAGGTTTGCCACAATGCTCCCCCAGAACCAAGCCGGCATACACAGTCTGATCCCAACGGATCGGCTTGGGGATGTCCGGGGCAACAACTTTCGGCTCAAGTAAGCTACGGGGTGTTCTCCGCCATCTGCTCCAACTTGGCTCAGTACTGCCCCCACCCCAAACATGGAAGCGTCTCTTCCCGGAGGGACTGGGCTTGGGTAGTCACAGGGTTAACATCAGCGGGATCCATGGGAGCATAGGCAGAAACAAGGGGGGCCAAGTCATTTCCAAGGAGAACATCAGCAGGTAAGTCCTTCTTGACCCCCACATTCCCAAGTCTAGCGCCCACTCCCCAATCCAAATGTACCCTGGCAACAGGTAGGCGGAACACAGTGCCCCCTGCTACCCTCACAGCCACAGTGTCTCCAGTGTGCTGTTTCTCAGGCACCAAGTTCTCTTGAAGCAAGGTCATGGTAGCACCAGTATCCCGTAGACAACTGACCTCCTTCCCATTCACTTTAACCCGTTGCCGGTTATTCCGGTGGGCAGCTTGCACGGGGTCTGCTTCATGTAGGCTGCCCCAGCATTCTGGCGCCTCTACGTAGCGGGCCACAGGCTGAGGATTATGTGGGATTCCGCCAGCGGCTCTTCTCCAGGACTGTGCTTGATTCGCTGCGTTTAGGGGACACTCTGGTCTTTTGTGCCCTAGTTGCTTACATCCAAAGCACCGAATAGGTTGTGAGTAGCCCCGCGAATTGAACCGGGCTCTCTGAGGGTAGTTCGTGGCCGGAGGCCGTGTGGTATAGCGGTGCGCCGGGGGTTGGTAACTGGCAGCTGCTGGGGTGACTGGGGGTCTGTACTCCACTCTAGCAGTGGGCAATCGGTATACTGCTCCCCCTGCCCCTCGTACTGCCACGGATCCGCCAGTGGGTGCTGTATCCGGCACCAAATGGGGAGCTATCAGGGTTAAAGTAGCTCCCGAATCCCGAAGTCCCTGGACCGACATCACCTCATGCAGAATTCCCAGGGGTTCCTCGGCTTGGGTGCTCAACACCTCATGAGCGGCTGGCTCCGTTTGGTAATGGTGAGCAGCCTCCCTTGGGGCCAGGTTCTGTCTGACCTGGTTCCAAGCTTGTCTGCTCCGATTTTGGGTGCACTCACGTGCCATATGTCCCCACTGCTTGCAGGTGTGGCATTGTATATTAGCCCGTCCGTTGTTAGGCTGTAGTCCATGGTGCCTCCTGGCATCAAAATGCTGGTCTGCTAATCTGGCTGCTTCGGTTAAGGTGAGGGGTTTTCGATCTCTCACCCATTCTTGGGCTTCTGGGGACAAGCCGTTAAAGAATTGCTCCAACAGCATCAGTTGTCGCAATTCTTCCATGGTGGTAGCTTGGCTGGCCTGTATCCACCCCTGAGATGCTTGATCCAGCTTGTGGGCCCACTCTGCATGGGAATCTCTTTCTGGCTTGCGCAGGCCTCTAAACTTGCGCCGGTATGCCTCTGAGGTAATGGCATATCTTTCCAAGATCGCTCTCTTCACTTTAGCGTAATCCTTGCTGTCCTCCCTGGGTACAGCGCGATACGCTTCCGCTGCCCTACCGGCTAGCTTGCCTGCTAGCACCGGCACCCATACGGACTGCTCCAAATCATGTAACTCGCACAGTCTCTCAAAATCCTGTAAATACCCATCAATCTCATCCTTCTCCTCACAAAACATTTTAAATGCATGGTATGGGATTTTGGGTCTTACTGGGTTGCTGAGTGCGTCCAAAATGGATTCTGCTCGGGAGGATGCATTCCGCGGACTGTGTGCCATCACGTACTCCTGCACATCTGCCATTACCACGGATAGCATATCCCGTGGTACAGGTTGGGGTAAAAATTCCAGCCTGGTCCTCATTTCCCTCTGGTATAGGGTCTCCTCCATGGCTGCTGGAGGCGTAGCGCTGCGAGCTCTGTCTCCCTCCATCAGCTCAGCAATTAATATAGCCTTGGGTTTGCTGCTGCCTATCTTTCCCCTGGCTTCTAGCAGTTCCTTTTACGTTTGTCTCTTTAGCTTAGAATAATCCATCTCCATTCACTTCGGTCCCTGGTACTCCTTCCATCTTAGTCAGTATTGTAGTAATCCCCCTCTTCCTGAGGTTACTGGCTTGTGTAGTTGCTCTTCTGGGCGATAAGGTTCATTCCGTCGCTTGCCACCAATTGTAACGGTACCAACCGGATACCAAGGGTTAACACCAGGGAACAATGTCCTGCATAGGGAATCAGCAATTCACAACCCAGCCAGTTTTCAGGTTTAAAACAGAATGAATTTTATTAAGGCTCATATGCCCAGTATTTATGCAGGTCTGACCCCCCCAGAAGGGGGGTTGAAAGAATGTTGTACATTGAATGGAGGGAACACGCCCTTTTACATGATACAATAGAATACCTTGCTCAAGCTGATAACAATTTAAACACAGACACACACTTGGCTTTCCTTATCATCTAGGGTCTGCTCTCTGAGGTTGATTAAACAATGGACTGTGTATCAATAACATTAATGACAGTGCACAATAGCTGAGGCTAAAGCTGAACACAGTTAACTCTTTCAGTGCTGACAGAAGGGTCTGTCACATCTACATAGCACAATATACAGCCTATAGACAACCTTTCTTATGTTATAGTCCAGAAGTGGCTAGGTTTGCCACAATCAGTAGTGACACAGTGTGCATCAGT
Source organism: Bombina bombina (assembly GCF_027579735.1). Taxonomy (NCBI): domain Eukaryota; kingdom Metazoa; phylum Chordata; class Amphibia; order Anura; family Bombinatoridae; genus Bombina; species Bombina bombina. The sequence goes on along the minus strand of NC_069506.1, from coordinate 1,687,155 downwards.
ATACAGCAGTAGTGACACAGTGTGCATCAGTATACAGCAGTAGTGACACAGTGTGCATCAGTATACAGCAGTAGTGACACCGTGTGCATCAGTATACAGCAGTAGTGACACAGTGTGCATCAGTATACAGCAGTAGTAACACAGTAAGCATCAGTATACAGCAGTAGTGACACAGTGTGCATCAGTATACAGCAGTAGTGACACAGTGTGCATCAGTATACAGCAGTAGTGACACAGTGTGCATCAGTATACATCAGTAGTGACACAGTGTGCATCAGTATACATCAGTAGTGACACAGTGTGCATCAGTATACAGCAGTAGTGACACAGTGTGCTTCAGTATACAGCAGTAGTGACACAGTGTGCATCAGTATACAGCAGTAGTGACACAGTGTGCATCAGTATACATCAGTAGTGTCACAGTGTGCATCAGTATACATCAGTAGTGACACAGTGTACATCAGTATACAGCAGCAGTGACACAGTGTGCATCAGTATACAGCAGTAGTGACACAGTGTGCATCAGTATACATCAGTAGTGACACAGTGTGCATCAGTATACATCAGTAGTGACACAGTGTGCATCAGTATACAGCAGTAGTGACACAGTGTGCATCAGTATACAGCAGTAGTGACACAGTGTGTATCAGTATACATCAGTAGTGACACTGTAAGCATCAGTATACATCAGTAGTGACACAGTGTGCATCAGTATACAGCAGTAGTGACACAGTGTGCATCAGTATACAGCAGTAGTGACACAGTGTGCATCAGTATACATCAGTAGTGACACTGTAAGCATCAGTATACAGCAGTAGTGACACAGTGTGCATCAGTATACATCAGTAGTGACACAGTGTGCATCAGTATACAGCAGTAGTGACACAGTGTGCATCAGTATACAGCAGTAGTGACACAGTGTGCATCAGTATACAGCAGTAGTGACACAGTGTACATCAGTATACAGCAGTAGTGACACAGTGTGCATCAGTATACATCAGTAGTGACACTGTAAGCATCAGTATACATCAGTAGTGACACAGTGTGCATCAGTATACAGCAGTAGTGACACAGTGTGCATCAGTATACAGCAGTAGTGACACAGTGTGCATCAGTATACAGCAGTAGTGACACAGTGTGCATCAGTATACAGCAGTAGTGACACAGTGTGCTCCAGTATACAGCAGTAGTGACACAGTGTGCATCAGTATACAGCAGTAGTGACACAGTGTGCATCAGTATACATCAGTAGTGTCACAGTGTGCATCAGTATACAGCAGTAGTGACACTGTGTGCATCAGTATACATCAGTAGTGACACAGTGTACATCAGTATACATCAGTAGTGTCACAGTGTGCATCAGTATACAGCAGTAGTGACACAGTGTGCATCAGTATACAGCAGTAGTGACACAGTGAGCATCAGTATACATCAGTAGTGTCACAGTGTGCATCAGTATACAGCAGTAGTGACACAGTGTGCATCAGTATACAGCAGTAGTGACACAGTGTGCATCAGTATACAGCAGTAGTGACACAGTGTGCATCAGTATACAGCAGTAGTGGCACAGTGTGCATCAGTATACAGCAGTAGTGACACAGTGTACATCAGTATACAGCAGTAGTGACACAGTGTGCATCAGTATACAGCAGTAGTGACACAGTGTGCATCAGTATACAGCAGTAGTGACACAGTGTGCATCAGTATACAGCAGTAGTGACACCGTGTGCATCAGTATACAGCAGTAGTGACACAGTGTGCATCAGTATACATCAGTAGTGACACTGTAAGCATCAGTATGCAGCAGCAGTGACACAGTGTGCATCAGTGTAACGGTACCAACCGGATACCAAGGGTTAACACCAGGGAACAATGTCCTGCATAGGGAATCAGCAGTTCACAACCCAGCCAGTTTTCAGGTTTTAAACAGAATGAATTTTATTAAGGCTCATATGCCCAGTATTTATGCAGGTCTGACCCCCCCCCCAGAAGGGGGGTTGAAAGAATGTTGTACATTAGATGGAGGGAACACGCCCTTTTACATGATACAATAGAATACCTTGCTCAAGCTGATAACAATTTAAACACAGACACACACTTGGCTTTCCTTATCATCTAGGGTCTGCTCTCTGAGGTTGATTAAACAATGGACTGTGTATCAATAACATTAATGACAGTGCACAATAGCTGAGGCTAAAGCTGAACACAGTTAACTCTTTCAGTGCTGACAGAAGGGTCTGTCACATCTACATAGCACAATATACAGCCTATAGACAACCTTTCTTACGTTATAGTCCAGAAGTGGCTAGGTTTGCCACAATGCTCCCCCAGAACCAAGCCGGCATACACAGTCTGATCCCAACGGATCGGCTTGGGGATGTCCGGGGCAACAACTTTCGGCTCAAGTAAGCTACGGGGTGTTCTCCGCCATCTGCTCCAACTTGGCTCAGTACTGCCCCCACCCCAAACATGGAAGCGTCTCTTCCCGGAGGGACTGGGCTTGGGTAGTCACAGGGTTAACATCAGCGGGATCCATGGGAGCATAGGCAGAAACAAGGGGGGCCAAGTCATTTCCAAGGAGAACATCAGCAGGTAAGTCCTTCTTGACCCCCACATTCACAAGTCTAGCGCCCACTCCCCAATCCAAATGTACCCTGGCAACAGGTAGGCGGAACACAGTGCCCCCTGCTACCCTCACAGCCACAGTGTCTCCAGTGTGCTGTTTCTCAGGCACCAAGTTCTCTTGAAGCAAGGTCATGGTAGCACCAGTATCCCGTAGACAACTGACCTCCTTCCCATTCACTTTAACCCGTTGCCGGTTATTCCGGTGGGCAGCTTGCACGGGGTCTGCTTCATGTAGGCTGCCCCAGCATTCTGGCGCCTCTACGTAGCGGGCCACAGGCTGAGGATTATGTGGGATTCCGCCAGCGGGTCTTCTCCAGGACTGTGCTTGATTCGCTGCATTTAGGGGACACTCTGGTCTTTTGTGCCCTAGTTGCTTACATCCAAAGCACCGAATAGGTTGTGAGTAGCCCCGCGAATTGAACCGGGCTCTCTGAGGGTAGTTCGTGGCCGGAGGCCGTGTGGTATAGCGGTGCGCCGGGGGTTGGTAACTGGCAGCTGCTGGGGTGACTGGGGGTCTGTACTCCACTCTAGCAGTGGGCAATCGGTATACTGCTCCCCCTGCCCCTCGTACTGCCACGGATCCGCCAGTGGGTGCTGTATCCGGCACCAAATGGGGAGCTATCAGGGTTAAAGTAGCTCCCGAATCCCGAAGTCCCTGGACCGACATCACCTCATGCAGAATTCCCAGGGGTTCCTCGGCTTGGGTGCTCAACACCTCATGAGCGGCTGGCTCCGTTTGGTAATGGTGAGCAGCCACCCTTGGGGCCAGGTTCTGTCTGACCTGGTTCCAAGCTTGTCTGCTCCGATTTTGGGTGCACTCACGTGCCATATGTCCCCACTGCTTGCAGGTGTGGCATTGTATATTAGCCCGTCCGTTGTTAGGCTGTAGTCCATGGTGCCTCCTGGCATCAAAATGCTGGTCTGCTAATCTGGCTGCTTCGGTTAAGGTGAGGGGTTTTCGATCTCTCACCCATTCTTGGGCTTCTGGGGACAAGCCGTTAAAGAATTGCTCCAACAGCATCAGTTGTCGCAATTCTTCCATGGTGGTAGCTTGGCTGGCCTGTATCCACCCCTGAGATGCTTGATCCAGCTTGTGGGCCCACTCTGCATGGGAATCTCTTTCTGGCTTGCGCAGGCCTCTAAACTTGCGCCGGTATGCCTCTGAGGTAATGGCATATCTTTCCAAGATCGCTCTCTTCACTTTAGCGTAATCCTTGCTGTCCTCCCTGGGTACAGCGCGATACGCTTCCGCTGCCCTACCGGCTAGCTTGCCTGCTAGCACCGGCACCCATACGGACTGCTCCAAATCATGTAACTCGCACAGTCTCTCAAAATCCTGTAAATACCCATCAATCTCATCCTTCTCCTCACAAAACATTTTAAATGCATGGTATGGGATTTTGGGTCTTACTGGGTTGCTGAGTGCGTCCAAAATGGATTCTGCTCGGGAGGATGCATTCCGCGGACTGTGTGCCATCACGTACTCCTGCACATCTGCCATTACCACGGATAGCATATCCCGTGGTACAGGTTGGGGTAAAAATTCCAGCCTGGTCCTCATTTCCCTCTGGTATAGGGTCTCCTCCATGGCTGCTGGAGGCGTAGCGCTGCGAGCTCTGTCTCCCTCCATCAGCTCAGCAATTAATATAGCCTTGGGTTTGCTGCTGCCTATCTTTCCCCTGGCTTCTAGCAGTTCCTTTTACGTTTGTCTCTTTAGCTTAGAATAATCCATCTCCATTCACTTCGGTCCCTGGTACTCCTTCCATCTTAGTCAGTATTGTAGTAATCCCCCTCTTCCTGAGGTTACTGGCTTGTGTAGTTGCTCTTCTGGGCGATAAGGTTCATTCCGTCGCTTGCCACCAATTGTAACGGTACCAACCGGATACCAAGGGTTAACACCAGGGAACAATGTCCTGCATAGGGAATCAGCAGTTCACAACCCAGCCAGTTTTCAGGTTTTAAACAGAATGAATTTTATTAAGGCTCATATGCCCAGTATTTATGCAGGTCTGACCCCCCCCAGAAGGGGGGTTGAAAGAATGTTGTACATTAGATGGAGGGAACACGCCCTTTTACATGATACAATAGAATACCTTGCTCAAGCTGATAACAATTTAAACACAGACACACACTTGGCTTTCCTTATCATCTAGGGTCTGCTCTCTGAGGTTGATTAAACAATGGACTGTGTATCAATAACATTAATGACAGTGCACAATAGCTGAGGCTAAAGCTGAACACAGTTAACTCTTTCAGTGCTGACAGAAGGGTCTGTCACATCTACATAGCACAATATACAGCCTATAGACAACCTTTCTTACGTTATAGTCCAGAAGTGGCTAGGTTTGCCACAATCAGTATACATCAGTAGTGACACAGTGTGCATCAGTATACAGCAGTAGTGACACAATGTGCATCAGTATACAGCAGTAGTGACACAGTGTGCATCAGTATACAGCAGTAGTGACACAGTGTGCATCAGTATACAGCAGTAGTGACACAGTGTGCATCAGTATACAGCAGCAGTGACACAGTGTGCATCAGTATACAGCAGTAGTGACACAGTGTGCATCAGTATACAGCAGTAGTGACACAGTGTGCATCAGTATACATCAGTAGTGACACTGTGCATCAGTATACAGCAGTAGTGACACAGTGTGCATCAGTATACAGCAGTAGTGACACAGTGTGCATCAGTATACAGCAGTAGTGACACCGTGTGTGTGGCAAACCTAGCCACTTCTGGACTATAACGTAAGAAAGGTTGTCTATAGGCTGTATATTGTGCTATGTAGATGTGACAGACCCTTCTGTCAGCACTGAAAGAGTTAACTGTGTTCAGCTTTAGCCTCAGCTATTGTGCACTGTCATTAATGTTATTGATAAACAGTCCATTGTTTAATCACCCTCAGAGAGCAAAGGCTTAGGTGATAAGAAAAGCCAAATGTGTCTTGTGTTTAAATTGTTATCAGCTTAAGCAAGGTAAATCTATTGTATCATGTCAAGGGTGTGTTCCCTTCATCTAATGTACAGCATTCTTTCAACCCTCCCCGATCTGGGGGGGGTCAAACCTGCATAAATACTAGGCATAGCCTTTTAATAAATGTCATTCTGTTTAAACCTGAAAACTGGCTGGGTCGTGAGTTATTGACTCCCAAACTGTGTTTCGTCCGGTTATTGGGAGTATTTTAATATTGCTCTCCGCTACAATTGGTGGCAGCGGCGGAATGAACCTTATCGCCCAGAAGAGCAACTACACAAGCCAGTAACCTCAGGAAGAGGGGGATTACTACAATACTGACTAAGATGGAAGGAGTACCAGGGACCGAAGTGAATGGAGATGGATTATTCTAAGCTAAAGAGACAAACGTAAAAGGAACTGCTAGAAGCCAGGGGAAAGATAGGCAGCAGCAAACCCAAGGCTATATTAATTGCTGAGCTGATGGAGGGAGACAGAGCTCGCAGCGCTACGCCTCCAGCAGCCATGGAGGAGACCCTATACCAGAGGGAAATGAGGACCAGGCTGGAATTTTTACCCCAACCTGTACCACGGGATATGCTATCCGTGGTAATGGCAGATGTGCAGGAGTACGTGATGGCACACAGTCCGCGGAATGCATCCTCCCGAGCAGAATACATTTTGGACGCACTCAGCAACCCAGTAAGACCCAAAATCCCATACCATGCATTTAAAATGTTTTGTGAGGAGAAGGATGAGATTGATGGGTATTTACAGGATTTTGAGAGACTGTGCGAGTTACATGATTTGGAGCAGTCCGTATGGGTGCCGGTGCTAGCAGGCAAGCTAGCCGGTAGGGCAGCGGAAGCGTATCGCGCTGTACCCAGGGAGGACAGCAAGGATTACGCTAAAGTGAAGAGAGTGATCTTGGAAAGATATGCCATTACCCCAGAGGCATACCGGCGCAAGTTTAGAGGCCTGCGCAAGCCAGAAAGAGATTCACATGCAGAGTGGGCCCACAAGCTGGATCAAGCATCTCAAGGGTGGATACAGGCCAGCCAAGCTACCACCATGGAAGAATTGCGACAACTGATGCTGTTGGAGCAATTCTTTAACGGCTTGTCCCCAGAAGCCCAAGAATGGGTGAGAGATCGAAAACCCCTCACCTTAACCGAAGCAGCCAGATTAGCAGACCAGCATTTTGATGCCAGGAGGCACCATGGACTACAGCCTAACAACGGACGGGCTAATATACAATGCCACACCTGCAAGCAGTGGGGACATATGGCACGTGAGTGCACCCAAAATCGGAGCAAACAAGCTTGGAACCAGGTCAGACAGAACCTGGCCCCAAGGGCGGCTGCTCACCATTACCAAACGGAGCCAGCCGCTCATGAGGTGTTGAGCACCCAAGCCGAGGAACCCCTGGGAATTCTGCATGAGGTGATGTCGGTCCAGGGACTTCGGGATTCGGGAGCTACTTTAACCCTGATAGCTCCCCATTTGGTGCCGGATACAGCACCCACTGGCGGATCCGTGGCAGTACGAGGGGCCGCTACAGTGTGCATCAGTATACATCAGTAGTGACACAGTGTGCATCAGTATACAGCAGTAGTGACACAGTGTGCATCAGTATACAGCAGTAGTGACACAGTGTGCATCAGTATACATCAGTAGTGACACAGTGTGCATCAGTATACAGCAGTAGTGACACAGTGTGCATCAGTATACAGCAGTAGTGACACAGTGTGCATCAGTATACAGCAGTAGTGACACAGTGTGCATCAGTATACAGCAGTAGTGACACAGTGTGCATCAGTATACAGCAGTAGTGACACAGTGTGCATCAGTATACAGCAGTAGTGACACAGTGTACATCAGTATACAGCAGCAGTGACACAGTGTGCATCACTATACAGCAGTAGTGACACAGTGTGCATCAGTATACATCAGTAGTGACACAGTGTACATCAGTATACATCAGTAGTGACACAGTGTGCATCAGTATACAGCAGTAGTGACACAGTGTGCATCAGTATACAGCAGTAGTGACACAGTGTGCATCAGTATACAGCAGTAGTGACACAGTGTGCATCAGTATGCAGCAGTAGTGACACAGTGTGCATCAGTATACAGCAGTAGTGACACAGTGTGCATCAGTATACAGCAGTATTGACACAGTGTGCATCAGTATACAGCAGTAGTGACACCGTGTGCATCAGTATACAGCAGTAGTGACACAGTGTGCATCAGTATACAGCAGTAGTGACACAGTGTGCATCAGTATACAGCAGTAGTGACACAGTGTGCATCAGTATACAGCAGTAGTGACACAGTGTGCATTAGTATACAGCAGTAGTGACACAGTGTGCATCAGTATACAGCAGTAGTGTCACAGTGTGCATCAGTATACAGCAGCAGTGACACAGTGTGCATCAGTATACATCAGTAGTGACACAGTGTGCATCAGTATACAGCAGTAGTGACACAGTGTGCATTAGTATACAGCAGTATTGACACAGTGTGCATCAGTATACAGCAGTAGTGACACAGTGTGCATCAGTATACATCAGTAGTGACACAGTGTGCATCAGTATACAGCAGTAGTGTCACAGTGTGCATCAGTATACAGCAGTAGTGACACAGTGTGCATCAGTATACAGCAGTAGTGACACAGTGTGCATCAGTATGCAGCAGCAGTGACACAGTGTGCATCAGTATACAGCAGTAGTGACACAGTGTGCATCAGTTTGCAGCAGCAGTGACACAGTGTGCTTCAGTATACAGCAGTAGTGACACAGGGGGTCTATATAGGGGTCTATTTATTATAGTGTGGACGGACATGATACAATGTAGCGTATCATGTCTGCCACACATCAAACAATGTAATTCTTGTGAACTGCTGGTTCAATACCGCCCCCTGCAGATTCGCTAGCAAGGGGTGTCAATCAATCCGATCGTATTTGATCAGGTTTATTTCTGTCTGCAGCCTCAGAGCAGGCGGACAGGTTATGTCAGACATAGGTAACGTTACAGGGTGCTATTGGTCATAGTGCCAGACATAGGTAACGTTACAAGGTGCCATTGGCCAGAGTGCCAGACATAGATAACGTTACAGGGTGCCGTTGGTCAGATTGCCAGACATAGGTAACATAACAGGGTGCCATTGGTCAGACATAGGTATATTTACTGGGTGCCATTGGTCAGACTGCCAGACGCAGGAAATGTTACAGGGTGCCGTTGGTCAGAGTGTCCGACATAGGTAACGTTACAGGGTGCCATTGGTCAGAAATAGGTAAAGTTACAGGGTGCCGTTGGTCAGAGTGCCAGACATAGGTAACGTTACAGGGTGCCGTTGGTCAGAGTGCCAGACATAGGTAACGTTACAGGGTGTCATTGGTTAGACATAGGTAACGTTACAGGGTGCCATTGGTCAGAGTGCCAGACATAGGTAACATTACAGGGTTCCATTGGTCAGACATAGTTAACATTACAGGGTGCCGTTGGTCAGAGTGCCAGACATAGGTAACGTTACAGGGTGCCGTTGGTCAGAGTGCCAGACATAGGTAACGTTACAGGGTGCCGTTGGTCAGAGTGCCAGACATAGGTAACGTTACAGGGTGCCATTGGTCAGAGTGTCAGACATAGGTAACGTTACAGGGTGCCATTGGTCAGAGTGTCAGACATAGGTAACATTACAGGGTTCCATTGGTCAGACATAGTTAACATTACAGGGTGCCGTTGGTCAGAGTGCCAGACATAGGTAATGTTACAGGGTGCCGTTGGTCAGAGTGCCAGACATAGGTAACGTTACAGGGTGCCGTTGGTCAGAGTGCCAGACATAGGTAACGTTACAGGGTGCCGTTGGTCAGAGTGCCAGACATAGGTAACGTTACAGGGTGCCGTTGGTCAGAGTGCCAGACATAGGTAACCTTACAGGGTGCCATTGGTTAGACATAGGTAATGTTACAGGGTGCCATTGGTTAGACATAGGTAACGTTACAGGGTGCCATTGGTCAGAGTGCCATACATAGGTAACATTACAGGGTTCCATTGGTCAGACATAGTTAACATTACAGGGTGCCGTTGGTCAGAGTGCCAGACATAGGTAACATTACAGGGTGCCATTGGTCAGAGTGCCAGACATATGTAACGTTACAGGGTGCCGTTGGTCAGAGTGCCAGACATAGGTAACGTTACAGGGTGCCACTGGTCAGAGTGCCAGACATATGTAACGTTACAGGGTGCCGTTGGTCAGAGTGCCAGACATAGGTAATGTTACAGGGTGATGTTGGTCAGAGTGCCAGACATAGGTAACATTACAGGGTGCTGTTGGTCAGAATGCCAGACATAGGTATCGTTACAGGGTGCCATTGGTCAGACATAGGTAATGTTACAGGGTGCCGTTGGTAAGACATAGGTAACGTTATAGGGTGCCGTTGATCAGACATAGGTAATGTTACAGGGTGCCGTTGGTAAGACATAGGTAACGTTATAGGGTGCCGTTGGTCAGACATATGTAACGTTACAGGGTGCCGTTAGTCAGAGTGCCAGACATAGGTAACATTACAGGGTGCCGTTGGTCAGAGTGCCAGACATAGGTAACATTACAGGGTGCCGTTGGTCAGAGTGCCAGTCATAGGTAACGTTACAGGGTGCCATTGGTCAGAGTGCCAGACATATGTAATATTACACTGTGCCGTTGGTCAGAGTGCCAGACATAGGTAACATTACAGGGTGCTATTGGTCAGTGTGCCAGACATAGGTAACATTACAGGGTGCTATTGGTCAGTGTGCCAGACATAGGTAACGTTACAGGGTGCCGTTGGTCAGAGTTCCTGACATAGGTAACATTGCAGGTTGCTATTGGTCAGAGTGCCAGACATAGGTAATGTTACAGGGTGCCGTTGGTCAGACATAGGTAACATTACAGGGTGCTATTGGTCAGTGTGCCAGACATAGGTAATGTTACAGGGTGCCGTTGGTCAGACATAGGTAACATTACAGGGTGCTATTGGTCAGTGTGCCAGACATAGGTAACGTTACAGGGTGCCGTTGGTCAGACATAGGTAACATTACAGGGTGCTATTGGTCAGTGTGCCAGACATAGGTAGCGTTACAGGGTGCTATTGGTCAGTGTGCCAGACATAGGTAACGTTACAGGGTGCCGTTGGTCAGAGTTCCTGACATAGGTAACGTTGCAGGTTGCTATTGGTCAGAGTGCCAGACATAGGTAATGTTACAGGGTGCCGTTGGTCAGACATAGGTAACATTACAGGGTGTTGTTGGTCAGAGTGCCAGACATAGGTAACGTTACAGGGTGCCATTGGTCAGAGTGCCAGACATAGGTAACATTACAGGGTGCCGTTGGTCAGAGTGCCAGACATAGGTAACGTTACAGGGTGCCGTTGCTCAGACATAGGTAATATTACAGGGTGCCATTGGTCAGACATAGGTAACGTTACAGGGTGCCGTTGGTCAGAGTGCCAGACATAGGTAACGTTACAGGGTGCCGTTGCTCAGACATAGGTAATATTACAGGGTGCCATTGGTCAGACATAGGTAACTGTAGAGGGTGCCGTTGGTCAGAGTGCCAGACATAGGTAACATTACAGGGTGCCGTTGGTCAGAGTGCCAGACATAGGTAACGTTACAGGGTGCCGTTGCTCAGACATAGGTAATATTACAGGGTGCCATTGGTCAGATATAGGTAACGTTACAGGGTGCCATTGGTCAGAGTGCCAGACATAGGTAACATTACAGGGTTCCATTGGTCAGAGTGCCAGACATAGGTAACGTTACAGGGTGCCATTGGTCAGAGTGCCAGACATAGGTAACGTTACAGGATGCCATTGGTCAGAGTGCCAGACATAGGTAACATTACAGGGTGCCATTGGTCAGAGTGCCAGACATAGGTAACGTTACAGGATGCCATTGGTCAGAGTGCCAGACATAGGTAACATTGCAGGGTGCTATTGGTCATAGTGCCAGACATAGGTAACGTTACAGGGTGTTGTTGGTCAGAGTGCCAGACATAGGTAACGTTACAGGGTGCTGTTGGTCAGACATAGGTAAAGTTACAGGGTGCCATTGGTCAGAGTGCCAGACATAGGTAACTTTAGAGGGTGCCGTTGGTCAGAGTGCCAGACATAGGTAACGTTACAGGGTGCCATTGGTCAGAGTGCCAGACATAGGTAACGTTACAGGGTGCCGTTGCTCAGACATAGGTAATATTACAGGGTGCCATTGGTCAGACATAGGTAACGTTACAGGGTGCCATTGGTCAGAGTGCCAGACATAGGTAACATTACAGGGTTCCATTGGTCAGAGTGCCAGACATATGTAACGTTACAGGGTGCCGTTGGTCAGAGTGCCAGACATAGGTAACGTTACAGGGTGCTGTTGGTCTGAGTGTCAGACATAGGTAACATTACAGGGTGCCATTGGTCAGAATGCCAGACATAGGTATTGTTACAGGGTGCCATTGGTCAGACATAGGTAATGTTACAGGGTGCCGTTGGTAAGACATAGGTAACGTTATAGGGTGCCGTTGGTCAGAATGCCAGACATAGGTAACGTTACAGGGTGCCGTTAGTCAGAATGCCAGACATAGGTAACGTTACAGGGTGCTATTGGTCAGAGTGCCCGACATATGTAGTGCCGTTGGTCAGAGTGCCAGACATAGGTAACGTTACAGGGTGCCATTGGTCAGAGTGTCAGACATAGGTAACGTTACAGGATGCCATTGGTCAGAGTGCCAGAGATAGGTAACATTACAGGGTGCCACTGGTCAGAGTGCCAGACATATGTAATGTTACAGGGTGCTGTTGGTCAGAATGCCAGACATAGGTAACGTTACAGGGTGCTGTTGGTCAGAATGCCAGACATAGGTAACGTTACAGGGTGCTGTTGGTCAGAATGCCAGACATAGGTAACGTTACAGGGTGCTGTTGGTCAGAATGCCAGACATAGGTATCGTTACAGGGTGCCATTGTTCAGACATAGGTAATGTTACAGGGTGATGTTGGTCAGAGTGTCAGACATAGGTAACGTTACAGGGTGCCGTTGGTCAGAGTGCCAGACATATGTAATGTTACAGGGTGATGTTGGTCAGAGTGTCAGACATAGGTAACATTACAGGGTGCTGTTGGTCAGAATGCCAGACATAGGTATCGTTACAGGGTGCCATTGGTCAGACATATGTAACGTTACAGGGTGCCGTTGGTCAGACATATGTAACGTTACAGGGTGCCGTTAGTCAGAGTGCCAGACATAGGTAATGTTACAGGGTGCCGTTGGTAAGACATAGGTAACGTTACAGGGTGCCGTTAGTCAGAGTGCCAGACATAGGTAACATTACAGGGTGCCGTTAGTCAGAGTGCCAGACATAGGTAACATTACAGGGTGCCGTTAGTCAGAGTGCCAGACATAGGTAACATTACAGGGTGCCGTTAGTCAGAGTGCCAGACATAGGTAATGTTACAGGGTGCCGTTGGTAAGACATAGGTAACGTTACAGGGTGCCGTTGGTCAGACATATGTAACGTTACAGGGTGCCGTTGGTCAGACATATGTAACGTTACAGGGTGCCGTTAGTCAGAGTGCCAGACATAGGTAACATTACAGGGTGCCGTTAGTCAGAGTGCCAGACATAGGTAATGTTACAGGGTGCCGTTGGTCAGACATATGTAACGTTACAGGGTGCCGTTAGTCAGAGTGCCAGACATAGGTAACATTGCAGGGTGCCGTTAGTCAGAGTGCCAGACATAGGTAACATTACAGGGTGCCGTTAGTCAGAGTGCCAGACATAGGTAACATTACAGGGTGCCGTTAGTCAGAGTGCCAGACATAGGTAATGTTACAGGGTGCCGTTGGTAAGACATAGGTAACGTTACAGGGTGCCATTGGTCAGAGTGCCAGACATAGGTAACATTACAGGGTTCCATTGGTCAGACATAGTTAACATTACAGGGTGCTATTGGTCAGAGTGCCAGACATAGGTAACGTTGCAGGTTGCTATTGGTCAGAGTGCCAGACATAGGTAACGTTACAGGGTGCCGTTGGTCAGAGTTCCTGACATAGGTAACATTACAGGTTGCTATTGGTCAGAGTGCCAGACATAGGTAACGTTACAGGGTGCCGTTGGTCAGAGTTCCTGACATAGGTAACATTACAGGTTGCTATTGGTCAGAGTGCCAGACATAGGTAATGTTACAGGTTGCTATTGGTCAGAGTTCCTGACATAGGTAACATTACAGGGTGCTATTGGTCAGAGTGCCAGAAATTGCTAACATTACAGGGTGTCATTGGTCATAGTGCCAGACATAGGTAACTTTACAGGGTGCTATTGGTCAGAGTGCCAGACATAGGTAACGTTACAGGGTGTCATTGGTCATAGTGCCAGACATAGGTAACGTTACAGGGTGCTATTGGTCAGAGTGCCAGACATAGGTAACTTTAGAGGGTGCCGTTGGTCAGAGTGCCAGACATAGGTAACGTTACAGGATGCCATTGGTCAGAGTGCCAGACATAGGTAACGTTACAGGGTGCCATTGGTCAGAGTGCCAGACATAGGTAACTTTAGAAGGTGCCGTTGGTCAGAGTGCCAGACATAGGTAACGTTACAGGGTGCCATTGGTCAGAGTGCCAGACATAGGTAACTTTAGAAGGTGCCGTTGGTCAGAGTGCCAGACATAGGTAACGTTACAGGGTGTTGTTGGTCAGAGTGTCAGACATAGGTAACGTTACAGGGTGTCATTGGTCATAGTGCCAGACATAGGTAACGTTACAGGGTGCTATTGGTCAGAGTGCCAGACATAGGTAACATTACAGGGTGCTATTGGTCAGAGTGCCAGACATAGGTAACGTTACAGGGTGCTATTGGTCAGAGTGCCAGACATAGGTAACGTTACAGGGTGCCATTGGTCAGAGTACCAGACATAGGTAACTTTAGAAGGTGCCGTTGGTCAGAGTGCCAGACATAGGTAACGTTACAGGGTGCCGTTGGTCAGACATAGGTAATATTACACGGTGCCATTGGTCAGAGTGCCAGACATAGGTAACGTTACAGGGTGCCATTGGTCAGAGTGCCAGACATAGGTAACGTTACAGGGTGCCATTGGTCAGAGTGCCAGACATAGGTAACTTTAGAAGGTGCCGTTGGTCAGAGTGCCAGACATAGGTAACGTTACAGGGTGCCGTTGGTCAGAGTGCCAGACATAGGTAAAGTTACAGGGTGCCGTTGGTCAGACATAGGTAATATTAGAGGGTGCCATTGGTTAGACATAGGTAACGTTACAGGGTGCCATTGGTCAGAGTGCCAGACATAGGTAACATTACAGGGTTCCATTGGTCAGACATAGTTAACATTACAGGGTGCCATTGGTCAGAGTGCCAGACATAGGTTACGTTACAGGATGCCATTGGTCAGAGTGCCAGACATAGGTAACATTACAGGATGCCATTGGTCAGAGTGCCAGAGATAGGTAACGTTACAGGGTGCCACTGGTCAGAGTGCCAGACATATGTAACGTTACAGGGTGCCGTTGGTCAGAGTGCCAGACATAGGTATCGTTACAGGGTGCCATTGGTCAGACATAGGTAATGTTACAGGGTGCCGTTAGTCAGAGTGCCAGACATAGGTAACATTACAGGGTGCCGTTGGTCATAGTGCCAGAGATAGGTAATGTTACAGGGTGCTATTGGTCAGAGTGCCAGACATAGGTAACGTTACAGGGTGTTGTTGGTTTATAATGCCAGACATAGGTAACGTTACAGGGTGTTGTTGGTTTATAATGCCAGACATAGGTAACATTACAGGGTGCTATTGGTCAGAGTGCCAGACATAGGTAACGTTACAGGGTGCCATTGGTCAGAGTACCAGACATAGGTAACGTTACAGGGTTACTTTTGTCAGACATAGGTAACATTACAGGGTGCTATTGGTCAGAGTGCCAGAAATTGCTAACATTACAGGGTGTCATTGGTCATAGTGCCAGACATAGGTAATGTTACAGGGTGCTATTGGTCAGAGTGCCAGACATAGGTAACGTTACAGGGTGTTGTTGGTCAGAGTGCCAGACATAGGTAACGTTACAGGGTGCCATTGGTCAGAGTGCCAGACATAGGTAACTTTAGAGGGTGCCGTTGGTCAGAGTGCCAGACATAGGTAACGTTACAGGGTGCCGTTGGTCAGAGTGCCAGACATAGGTAACGTTACAGGGTGCCGTTGATCAGACATAGTTAACATTACAGGGTGACATTGGTCAGAGTGCCAGACATAGGTAACATTACAGGGTGCTATTGGTCAGAGTGCCAGAAATTGCTAACATTACAGGGTGTCATTGGTCATAGTACCAGACATAGGTAACGTTACAGGGTGCTATTGGTCAGAGTGCCAGACATAGGTAACATTACAGGGTGCCATTGGTCATAGTACCAGACATAGGTAACGTTACAGGGTGCCGTTGGTCAGAGTGCCAGACATAGGTAACGTTACACGGTGCCGTTGGTCAGACATAGTTAACATTACAGGGTGCCATTGGTCAGAGTGCCAGACATAGGTAACATTACAGGGTTCCATTGGTCAGACATAGTTAACATTACAGGGTGCCATTGGTCAGAGTGCCAGACATAGGTAACGTTACAGGGTGCCGTTGGTCAGAGTGCCAGACATAGGTAACGTTACAGGGTGCCATTGGTCAGAGTGCCAGACATAGGTTACGTTACAGGATGCCATTGGTCAGAGTGCCAGAGATAGGTAACGTTACAGGGTGCCACTGGTCAGAGTGCCAGACATATGTAACGTTACAGGGTGCCGTTGGTCAGAGTGCCAGACATAGGTAACGTTACAGGGTGCTGTTGGTCAGAGTGTCAGACAAAGGTAACATTACAGGGTGCCGTTGGTCAGAATGCCAGACATAGGTATCGTTACAGGGTGCCATTGGTCAGACATAGGTAATGTTACAGGGTGCCGTTGGTAAGACATAGGTAACGTTATAGGGTGCCGTTGGTCAGACATATGTAACGTTACAGGGTGCCGTTAGTCAGAGTGCCAGACATAGGTAACATTACAGGGTGCCGTTGGTCAGAGTTCCTCATATAGGTAACTTTATAGGGTGCTATTGGTCAGGGTGCCAGACATAGGTAACATTACAGGGTTCCATTGGTCAGAGTGCCAGACATAGGTAACATTACAGGGTGCCATTGGTCAGAGTGCCAGACATAGGTAACATTACAGGGTGCCGTTGGTCAGAGTGCCAGACATAGGTAACGTTACAGGGTGCTATTGGTCAGAGTGCCAGACATAGGTAACATTACAGGGTGCCATTGGTCAGAGTGCCAGACATAGGTAACGTTACAGGGTGCTATTGGTCAGAGTGCCAGACATAGGTAACGTTACAGGGTGTCATTGGTCAGAGTACCAGACATAGGTAACGTTACAGGATGCCATTGGTCAGAGTGCCAGACATAGGTAACGTTACAGGATGCCATTGGTCAGAGTGCCAGACATAGGTAACGTTACAGGGTGCCACTGGTCAGAGTGCCAGACATAGGTAACGTTACAGGGTGTTGTTGGTTTATAGTGCCAGACATAGGTAACGTTACAGGGTGCCGTTGGTCAGAGTGCCAGACATAGGTAACGTTACAGGGTTCCTTTGGTCAGAGTGCCAGACATAGGTAACGTTACAGGGTTCCTTTGGTCAGAGTGCCAGACATAGGTAACGTTACAGGGTGTTGTTGGTTTATAATGCCAGACATAGGTAACGTTACAGGGTGTTGTTGGTTTATAGTGCCAGACATAGGTAACGTTACAGGGTGCCGTTGGTCAGAGTGCCAGACATAGGTAACGTTACAGGGTTCCTTTGGTCAGAGTGTCAGACATAGGTAACGTTACAGGGTTCCTTTGGTCAGAGTGTCAGACATAGGTAACGTTACAGGGTGCTATTGGTCAGAGTGCCAGACATAGGTAACGTTACAGGGTGCCATTGGTCAGAGTGCCAGACATAGGTAACATTACAGGGTGCCGTTGGTCAGAGTGCCAGACATAGGTAACGTTACAGGGTGCCATTGGTCAGAGTGCCAGACATAGGTAACGTTACAGGGTGCCGTTGGTCAGTGTGCCAGACATAGGTAACGTTACAGGGTGCCGTTGGTCAGACATAGGTAACATTACAGGGTGCTATTGGTCAGAGTGCCAGACATAGGTAACATTACAGGGTGCCGTTGGTCAGAGTGCCAGACATAGGTAACGTTACAGGGTGCTATTGGTCAGAGTGCCAGACATAGGTAACATTACAGGGTGCCATTGGTCAGAGTGCCAGACATAGGTAACGTTACAGGGTGCTATTGGTCAGAGTGCCAGACATAGGTAACGTTACAGGGTGTCATTGGTCAGAGTACCAGACATAGGTAACGTTACAGGATGCCATTGGTCAGAGTGCCAGACATAGGTAACGTTACAGGATGCCATTGGTCAGAGTGCCAGACATAGGTAACGTTACAGGGTGCCACTGGTCAGAGTGCCAGACATAGGTAACGTTACAGGGTGTTGTTGGTTTATAGTGCCAGACATAGGTAACGTTACAGGGTGCCGTTGGTCAGAGTGCCAGACATAGGTAACGTTACAGGGTTCCTTTGGTCAGAGTGCCAGACATAGGTAACGTTACAGGGTTCCTTTGGTCAGAGTGCCAGACATAGGTAACGTTACAGGGTGTTGTTGGTTTATAATGCCAGACATAGGTAACGTTACAGGGTGTTGTTGGTTTATAGTGCCAGACATAGGTAACGTTACAGGGTGCCGTTGGTCAGAGTGCCAGACATAGGTAACGTTACAGGGTTCCTTTGGTCAGAGTGTCAGACATAGGTAACGTTACAGGGTTCCTTTGGTCAGAGTGTCAGACATAGGTAACGTTACAGGGTGCTATTGGTCAGAGTGCCAGACATAGGTAACGTTACAGGGTGCCATTGGTCAGAGTGCCAGACATAGGTAACATTACAGGGTGCCGTTGGTCAGAGTGCCAGACATAGGTAACGTTACAGGGTGCCATTGGTCAGAGTGCCAGACATAGGTAACGTTACAGGGTGCCGTTGGTCAGTGTGCCAGACATAGGTAACGTTACAGGGTGCCGTTGGTCAGACATAGGTAACATTACAGGGTGCTATTGGTCAGAGTGCCAGACATAGGTAACGTTACAGGGTGCTATTGGTCAGAGTGCCAGACATAGGTAACGTTACAGGGTGCCGTTGGTCAGAGTGCCAGACATAGGTAACGTTACAGGATGCCGTTGGTCAGAGTGCCAGACATAGGTAACGTTACAGGGTGTTGTTTGTCAGAGTACCAGACATAGGTAACGTTACAGGGTGTTGTTGGTCAGAGTACCAGACATAGGTAACGTTACAGGGTGTGGCAAACCTAGCCACTTCTGGACTATAACGTAAGAAAGGTTGTCTGTGACAGACCCTTCGGTCAGGACTGAAAGTGTTAACTTTATTTTCTAACCACAAGTGGCTGGCTCCAGCTACAATCTAATTAATGCTTAGCATTCTATTGTTTGATCACCCCCAGAGAGAAACGCCTAAGTGATAAGGAGAGTCAAGAGTGTCCTGTGGTTGAAGTGTTTAAGTAATATAATCCTATTGTATCATGTCAAGGGCGCTTCTCCCTTTTATCTAATGTACAACATTCTTTCCACCCCCATCTGGGGGGGGGGGGTCAAAAACCTGTATAAATCTGTATGCTGCCTTCAAATAAAGTGTTATTCTGTTTAAAACCTGAAAACTGGCTGGGTTGTGAACTGCTGATTCCCTATGCAGGACATTGTTCCCTGGTGTTAACCCTTGGTATCCGGTTGGTACCGTTACAATTGGTGGCAAGCGACGGAATGAACCTTATCGCCCAGAAGAGCAACTACACAATCCAGTAACCTCAGGAAGAGGGGGATTACTACAATACTGACTAAGATGGAAGGAGTACCAGGGACCGAAGTGAATGGAGATGGATTATTCTAAGCTAAAGAGACAAACGTAAAAGGAACTGCTAGAAGCCAGGGGAAAGATAGGCAGCAGCAAACCCAAGGCTATATTAATTGCTGAGCTGATGGAGGGAGACAGAGCTCGCAGCGCTACGCCTCCAGCAGCCATGGAGGAGACCCTATACCAGAGGGAAATGAGGACCAGGCTGGAATTTTTATCCCAACCTGTACCACGGGATATGCTATCCGTGGTAATGGCAGATGTGCAGGAGTACGTGATGGCACACAGTCCGCGGAATGCATCCTCCCGAGCAGAATCCATTTTGGACGCACTCAGCAACCCAGTAAGACCCAAAATCCCATACCATGCATTTAAAATGTTTTGTGAGGAGAAGGATGAGATTGATGGGTATTTACAGGATTTTGAGAGACTGTGCGAGTTACATGATTTGGAGCAGTCCGTATGGGTGCCGGTGCTAGCAGGCAAGCTAGCCGGTAGGGCAGCGGAAGCGTATCGCGCTGTACCCAGGGAGGACAGCAAGGATTACGCTAAAGTGAAGAGAGCGATCTTGGAAAGATATGCCATTACCTCAGAGGCATACCGGCGCAAGTTTAGAGGCCTGCGCAAGCCAGAAAGAGATTCCCATGCAGAGTGGGCCCATAAGCTGGATCAAGCATCTCAGGGGTGGATACAGGCCAGCCAAGCTACCACCATGGAAGAATTGCGACAACTGATGCTGTTGGAGCAATTCTTTAACGGCTTGTCCCCAGAAGCCCAAGAATGGGTGAGAGATCGAAAACCCCTCACCTTAACCGAAGCAGCCAGATTAGCAGACCAGCATTTTGATGCCAGGAGGCACCATGGACTACAGCCTAACAACGGACGGGCTAATATACAATGCCACACCTGCAAGCAGTGGGGACATATGGCACGTGAGTGCACCCAAAATCGGAGCAGACAAGCTTGGAACCAGGTCAGACAGAACCTGGCCCCAAGGGCGGCTGCTCACCATTACCAAACGGAGCCAGCCGCTCATGAGGTGTTGAGCACCCAAGCCGAGGAACCCCTGGGAATTCTGCATGAGGTGATGTCGGTCCAGGGACTTCGGGATTCGGGAGCTACTTTAACCCTGATAGCTCCCCATTTGGTGCCGGATACAGCACCCACTGGCGGATCCGTGGCAGTACGAGGGGCAGGGGGAGCAGTATACCGATTGCCCACTGCTAGAGTGGAGTACAGACCCCCAGTCACCCCAGCAGCTGCCAGTTACCAACCCCCGGCGCACCGCTATACCACACGGCCTCCGGCCACGAACTACCCTCAGAGAGCCCGGTTCAATTCGCGGGGCTACTCACAACCTATTCGGTGCTTTGGATGTAAGCAACTAGGGCACAAAAGACCAGAGTGTCCCCTAAATGCAGCGAATCAAGCACAGTCCTGGAGAAGACCCGCTGGCGGAATCCCACATAATCCTCAGCCTGTGGCCCGCTACGTAGAGGCGCCAGAATGCTGGGGCAGCCTACATGAAGCAGACCCCGTGCAAGCTGCCCACCGGAATAACCGGCAACGGGTTAAAGTGAATGGGAAGGAGGTCAGTTGTCTACGGGATACTGGTGCTACCATGACCTTGCTTCAAGAGAACTTGGTGCCTGAGAAACAGCACACTGGAGACACTGTGGCTGTGAGGGTAGCAGGGGGCACTGTGTTCTGCCTACCTGTTGCCAGGGTACATTTGGATTGGGGAGTGGGCGCTAGACTTGTGAATGTGGGGGTCAAGAAGGACTTACCTGCTGATGTTCTCCTTGGAAATGACTTGGCCCCCCTTGTTTCTGCCTATGCTCCCATGGATCCCGCTAATGTTAACCCTGTGACTACCCAAGCCCAGTCCCTCCGGGAAGAGACGCTTCCATGTTTGGGGTGGGGGCAGTACTGAGCCAAGTTGGAGCAGATGGCGGAGAACACCCCGTAGCTTACTTGAGCCGAAAGTTGTTGCCCCGGACATCCCCAAGCCGATCCGTTGGGATCAGACTGTGTATGCCGGCTTGGTTCTGGGGGAGCATTGTGGCAAACCTAGCCACTTCTGGACTATAACGTAAGAAAGGTTGTCTGTGACAGACCCTTCGGTCAGGACTGAAAGTGTTAACTTTATTTTCTAACCACAAGTGGCTGGCTCCAGCTACAATCTAATTAATGCTTAGCATTCTATTGTTTGATCACCCCCAGAGAGAAACGCCTAAGTGATAAGGAGAGTCAAGAGTGTCCTGTGGTTGAAGTGTTTAAGTAATATAATCCTATTGTATCATGTCAAGGGCGCTTCTCCCTTTTATCTAATGTACAACATTCTTTCCACCCCCATCTGGGGGGGGGGGGTCAAAAACCTGTATAAATCTGTATGCTGCCTTCAAATAAAGTGTTATTCTGTTTAAAACCTGAAAACTGGCTGGGTTGTGAACTGCTGATTCCCTATGCAGGACATTGTTCCCTGGTGTTAACCCTTGGTATCCGGTTGGTACCGTTACACAGGGTGCCGTTGGTCAGACATAGGTAACATTACAGGGTGCTATTGGTCAGAGTGCCAGACATAGGTAACGTTACAGGGTGCTATTGGTCAGAGTGCCAGACATAGGTAACGTTACAGGGTGCCGTTGGTCAGAGTGCCAGACATAGGTAACGTTACAGGATGCCGTTGGTCAGAGTGCCAGACATAGGTAACGTTACAGGGTGTTGTTTGTCAGAGTACCAGACATAGGTAACGTTACAGGGTGTTGTTGGTCAGAGTACCAGACATAGGTAACGTTACAGGGTGCTATTGGTCAGAGTGCCAGACATAGGTAACGTTACAGGGTGCCGTTGGTCAGAGTGCCAGACATAGGAAACGTTACAGGGTGCTGTTGGTCAGAGTGCGAAACATAGGTAATGTGCATTTCGTTTCGGAATTTCTAAATCAGCACATCACTGAAAATTTACGAAAATTAATAAATTACTTTCTAAATTTTTGGATCCATTATTCATATTTGGAATTTTTCATTGTTCCTAATGCACATCACCAACACTAACTCTAAGTCTAAATCATTAAATAAAGCTATTAACCCCTAAACCGCCATTCCTAAACATCGCCAACACTACCTAAACCTATTAACCGCTAACATTACAAAATTAAAAAACACTAAAATTACAAAAATAAAAAAAAATACCATTGCAAAAAATAACAAAAGAAATTATCCAAAACAATAAAAATTATTCCTATTCTAATACCCCATTAAAAAAATTAATAAACCCCAGAAAATAAAAAAAACCTAATCTATAATAAACTACCAAGGGCCCTTAAAGGGCCATTTGTTGGGCATTGCCCTAAAGAAATCAGCTCTTTTGCTAAAAAAGAAAAACAAACCCCCACCCCCCAAACCCACAAAATAAAAATAAAGTTAAACCTAATCTATCCATTGCCCTGAGCATTCAGCTCTTTTAAGATTGCCCATTAACCCAACACTAACCCCTCTTTAGGTACTCACAGTTGCTGAAGTCCTGCTTGAACGATCATCAACCCGGCGGCTCCATCTTCATCCAGACGGCCCCATCTTCATCCATCGAAGGACCGGCATCTTCTTCATCCCTGCGGGGGCGGAGCAGTCGATGCGTGGAAGTGGAGGTCAAGGCGAAGATCCATCGATCCGACGTGGAGGTCCTCTTCATGTGATCGTCTGCCGCACACCAAGGATTCAAATGCAAGGTACTTTTATACTGGGGGTACCATTGCATTCCTATTGGCTGAAAAATTTAAATCAGCCAATAGGAATTAGAGCTGCTTCCATAGGCTCAAATGGGAGCCTTGATCTCAGACACGGCATCAGAACTAGCGCAGTGAAGGGCGTAATTTGTGCATCAATGGGCAACAATTTGAAATATATATGTATATACACATAGTAACACATAAATATATATGTATATACACATAGTAACACATAAATATATATGTATATACACATAGTAACACATAAATATATATGTATATACACATACTAACACATAAATATATCTGTATATACACATAGTAACACATAAATATATATGTATATACACATAGTAACACATAAATATATATGTATATACACATAGTAACACATAAATATATAGGTATATACACATAGTAACACATAAATATATATGTATATACACACAGTAACACATAAATATATATGTATATACACATACTAACACATAAATATATATGTATATACACACAGTAACACATACATATATATGTATATACACATAGTAACACATAAATATATATGTATATACACACAGTAACACATACATATATATGTATATACACATAGTAACACATAAATATATCTGTATATACACATACTAACACATAAATATATATGTATATACACATAGTAACACATAAATATATATGTATATACACATAGTAACACATAAATATATATGTATATACACATACTAACACATAAATATATATGTATATACACATACTAACACATAAATATATATGTATATACACATACTAACACATAAATATATATGTATATACACATAGTAACACATAAATATATATGTATATACACATACTAACACATAAATATATATGTATATACACATACTAACACATAAATATATATGTATATACACATACTAACACATAAATATATATGTATATACACATACTAACACATAAATATATATGTATATACACATAGTAACACATAAATATATATGTATATACACATAGTAACACATAAATATATATGTATATACACATACTAACACATAAATATATATGTATATACACATAGTAACACATAAATATATATGTATATACATATAGTAACACATAAATATATATGTATATACACACAGTAACACATAAATATATATGTATATACACATAGTAACACATAAATATATATGTATATACACATAGTAACACATAAATATATATGTATATACACATAATAACACATAAATATATATGTATATATACATAATAACACATAAATATATATGTATATACACATACTAACACATAAATATATATGTATATACACATAGTGACACATAAATATATATGTATATACACATAGTAACACATAAATATATATGTATATACACATAGTAACACATAAATATATATGTATATACACATAGTAACACATAAATATATATGTATATATACACATAGTAACACATAAATATATATGTATATACACATAATAACACATAAATATATATGTATATATACATAATAACACATAAATATATATGTATATACACATAGTAACACATAAATATATATGTATATGCATATAGTAACATAAATATATATGTATATACACATAGTAACACATAAATATATATGTATATATACATAGTAACACATAAATATATATGTATATACACATAGTAACACATAAATATATATGTATATATACATAGTAACACATAAATATATATGTATATACACATACTAACACATAAATATATATGTATATACACATAGTAACACATAAATATATATGTATATACACATAGTAACACATACATATATATGTATATACACATAGTAACACATAAATATATATGTATATACACATAGTAACACATAAATATATATGTATATACACATAGTAACACATAAATATATATGTATATACACATAGTAACATATAAATATATATGTATATACACATAGTAGCACATAAATATATATATATCTGTATATACACATAGTAACACATAAATATATATGTATATACACACAGTAACACATAAATATATATGTATATACACATAGTAACATATACATATATATGTATATACACATAGTAACACATAAATATATATGTATATACACATACTAACACATAAATATATATATGTATATACACATATTAACACATAAATATATATGTATATACACATACTAACACATAAATATATATGTATATACACATAGTAACACATAAATATATATGTATATACACATAGTAACACATAAATATATATGTATATACACAAAGTAACACATAAATATATATGTATATACACAAAGTAACACATAAATATATATGTATATACACATAGTAACACATAAATATATATGTATATACACATAGTAACATATAAATATATATGTATATACACATAGTAACACATAAATATATATGTATATACACATAGTAACACATAAATATATATGTATATACACATAGTAACACATAAATATATATGTATATACACATAGTAACACATAAATATATATGTATATACACATAGTAACACATAAATATATATGTATATACACATAGTAACACATAAATATATATGTATATACACATAGTAACACATGAATATATATGTATATACACATATTTACACATGAATATATATGTATATACACATATTTACACATGAATATATATGTATATACACATAATAACACATAAATATATATGTATATACACATAGTAACACATAAATATATATGTATATACACATAGTAACACATAAATATATATGTATATACACATAAAAAACACACAAATATATATGTATATACATAATTAATTAAATGCCCTATCCTCCTGGCTTGCTGGAAAACTTTAATAACTGGAGCCATAAAACTGGCTCAACACATAACTATGTACAACTATAACTCTTAAATAACTTTGCATAAAACTGTAATACTTGAATAACCACGCAGACACAGATATATGGGAAAAGACCCGAAGGTCGCATTTATTGTAGAACGTGAGAACCGGCTGGACTCAACGGGGCCAGCTAAAACATGTGGCGGCAATCTAGTTAGGAGTAGGAACCCCCTGCTAGGAAGAATGGACCGCGCCCGTGAATGCCCACACAAGCGGAGCTCAGCTGCCGCAGAAGCTTAGGGAGTTCTCGGCATCTTAGAATGGGAGGGACCCCAGGCGCGCGCCTGCAGAGATCACCCTCCCCTGGGCAGCCGTCACTCTACCTCTGATGGCAAACCGGGGCGCGGACCAACCGACTAACCAGGGTGTAAAGTAACGATCTCCGAACCAGTAGGACCAGGTGTGACTAGACGCGTCTCCATGCCACTACCTGGGGAGTCAAAAACTACCGTCCTTGGACTTAAGGAAACAAGCCGCGTAGCTCTCATCCAGCCTCGGACACCTAGCTGAAACACCCTGGTGATGTAGCAGCCTAAAGATTGCCGTATGAATAAGTGCATGGAGGGAGGGAGGGACGCTGTGAAGACGAGCTGGAAAAGAGGGTTTGGGCCTTGGGAGCTGACTACTTAAAGGTAAGCTAAACCCCACCCTCACTAATGCAACATTGTTGCAACCTTCACAGCAGCACACTCCTAAGGGCCTTAATTATTATGGTCGTTCTGGGCTATGCTGCCCTCAACTGTCTTAATTAATTAAATGCCCTATCCTCCTGGCTTGCTGGAAAACTTTAATAACTGGAGCCATAAAACTGGCTCAACACATAACTATGTACAAATAATAACTGGAGCCATAGAACTGACTCAACAACATAACTATGTACAACTATAACTCTTAAATAACTTTGCATAAAACTGTAATACTTGAATAACCACGCAGACACAGATATATGGGAAAAGACCCGAAGGTCGCATTTATTGTAGAACGTGAGAACCGGCTGGACTCAATGGGGCCAGCTAAAACATGTGGCGGCAATCTAGTTAGGAGTAGGAACCCCCTGCTAGGAAGAATGGACCGCGCCCGTGAATGCCCACACAAGCGGAGCTCAGCTGCCGCAGAAGCTTAGGGAGTTCTCGGCATCTTAGAATGGGAGGGACCCCAGGCGCGCGCCTGCAGAGATCACCCTCCCCTGGGCAGCCGTCACTCTACCTCTGATGGCAAACCGGGGCGCGGACCAACCGCCACAAGAGATAGCCCAACAGGCTCACCTCTTGCCGCCACACCTATTGATGATTAAGTATAGCACGCCTCAAATTACAAATGAACAGGTCAATGCCCCTCTCAGAGAGGTGCACCCCGTCCCTTCTGTAGAGGCACCTCTCAGCCGTTATGTTCCCATGTTCCACAACAAACCCTCCTGACTGCCCTAAGAAAATCCTCACTTCTCTGTTAATTTTCTTGCGGACCTGAAAAGCTGCGCGATGAGACTGCATATGGCGCCATTCTATCCTGGGGATGATGTTAGACCATCCTATCCTGACTTGGGGAATCCATGCCTGAATCGTGCGCAGATCCGACTGAATAACCGCACTGAGCTGTTTGCACGGTAGGAGCCCCATATCATTTCCACCTGCGTGGATGATAAGTACATGGGGTTTCTCCCACCTGCGCAAGGCCCCCTGCAGCAACTCAGGCAGAGCCTGCCACGTAAGCCCCCTGCGCCCTAACCACCTAACAGTGACTCGGGAAGAGGGGAACCCCAGCTGACGCCCATCAGGTCTCGCGATCGCCCGAAGCTCCGCCCAGTGGATGTACGAATGCCCCGTAATCCATACTCTCAGTGGACCGCTCCTTGGTCCTAAGAAAAGAAACAGAGGTTAACCATTGCATCTGCAAAACATAATCACTTCTAAACAGTCAAAGGCCTAACGTATAAAAGATACCTTTGCGACCTCCATCTCCCCAGATCTCTAATATGGTCAGCCGACCATCCTAAACTAGCGGCAGTGGTGGCCGCGCCCACCCTAAAGGAATGGGGAGCAATGACCCTGGGATCAAGACCTGCCCTTGATGCTGCCCAGGCCAACACCTTCCTAAACTGGAATCTAGTCAACGGGGAACCGTCCTCGTGAACTAGAAATTGTGAGAAACCCTCAGGACGCACGTCCATATAGGCTTTAACCAGTCTGACTGGGCAGCAAACAGATTCAACATGGGCTGGCAAAGCCAACCAGGCACCTCTCCCTTCTTGGTCAGTTTTGGATCTGGGAAGAAAGACCAAGATAGACGACCCATCGTCTCTGACATGAGGCAGCAAAAGGCCGCCCGTCTTTTTCTTAGAGGGCGGGACAATTTCCCCTACCCTAAGAGCCCCGTGAAAAGCCAGCCCAAAGGCGGCTGAGAATAGGGCAGTTTCGTAGGCGGATGAACAGACCGCCGGCAAAACTCGGCACAACGTTACCAGACGCTCAATGGTAACTGGTTCCCTGAAATCCCTGACCCTGGGGGCCATACGCCCCCAGCCTCGAAGTACCTGCCTAACCAGGAAGGTCTTCGAGGTGTCAACAAGCCCATACAACTTGCAGAAAAAGGACACTGCCGCCAGGCGTGAACCCATCGCAGTCTTCGAAACACCATTACCTTTAAGTTCGGTAATCCATTCAAGCAAGCCCCACTGGTCCCCGTCACAGGAGGGACGGCACCTGAAGTCGCAAAAGGCGATCCACTCCGTCCAGTATTTCACATACGTAGCCCAGGTAGACGGAGCGAGGGAAGCCCGCACCATCGCAATCAAGGGGCCCATCCAGCACCACCTGCCATAAGTAAGTGGGACAGGACAATCCGTTAGTGTCCGCATCGGGCACCAGTGCATAAAATGCTTCCCATTGAAAACGGGAGAGCGCATCAGCAATCCTATTCTGGACGCCCGGAACATGCTTAGCACGGAACACAATATTCAGGTGCAGACACCTCAGCACCAACAGTCTCAAATACCGCACAACCGGAGGGGAACTAGATGATAATCTGTTAACAGCATAAACAACGCTCATGTTATCTGTCCAGAAAACCACCTCACGGTCACGAAGCTGATTGCCCCAAATGTCAAGAGCAACCAGTATGGGAAACAGCTCAAGAAGGCATAGGTTCCTGACCAAGCCTCTTTCTATCCACGCGGCGGGCCATGGGCCAGCGCTCCATTGCCCGGCCAAGAAAGCCCCGTACCCGTGGGACCCAGCCGCATCAGTGAATAACTGGATCGCTGCGTTAGAAGGAACAACCTCCCGCCACAGACAGATCCCGTTAAAGTGGAGAAGAAAATCTTCCCAGACCTTAAGATCTTCCACCATCTCAGCAGACACCCGGAACCTCCGGGTCTGCGATCTTTTTCCGCACAGCTGCCTCTCGAGCCTGCGGAGGAATATTCTACCCATAGGAATAATCCTGCCGGCAAAGTTCAGCAAACCCAATAGGATTTGAAGATCTTTTACGGAGCTATACAGCTCTGCTCTCATAGCGCGTACTGACTCCAACATGCGCTGAACTTTTTCATGTGGCAGACGGCACTGCTCTGCCACCGAATCAACTTCAATGCCCAAAAAAAAGTAAGGCACGTGCAAGGACCCTGGGACTTGTCCTCCGCCAGAGGAACTCCCATTCTATCCATTAGAAACCTAGTGACTTTCATCAGGAAAGCACACTCAGATGATCCTGTCCGCCCAACCAGCAGAAAATCATCCAAATAGTGTGCCAGGCCGTCGAATCCGGCCACCTCCGCAATGGCCCAGTGCAAGAAGCAGCTGAAAGCCTCGAAGTAGGCACACGAAATTGAGCACCCCATGGGCAAGCATTTGTCCACGTAGTACTGCCCCTCAAAATAGCACCCCATAAGCCTAAAAGAGGAGGGGTGAATGGGCAGGAGCCGGAAGGCGGATTCTATATCCAGCTTTGCCATCAGAGCCCCGGCCCCCGCCCTGCGAACTAGCCCCAATGCCTCATCAAATGATTGGTAAAAACTGAGCTCAGTTCAGGGGGGATGGCGTCATTCACCGAACGACCCTTCGGGAAGGACAGATGTTGGATTACCCGGCTCCTTTTTTGGAACTACCCCCAAGGGTGATACAACCAGCCCTGGGAGGGGAATATCCTCAAATGGGCCTGCCATACGACCCAACCCAATTTCTTTATTCAGTTTATCCCGCAAAACCCCGGGAAACTGATACGCGGATTTTAGGTTCCTGCGTGACAAGGAACCCTCCACGTGCGATCCAACTGGGATAACAAATCCCGACCGCAGACCGCCACCAAGCAGCAAGGCGGCCTCCTTAAATGAGTATAGCAGCAGCCACTTCTCAATTACGGCCACCTTCAGAGGTGTGGCCGCCCTTTCCGACAGGAAAAGGTTTGGAGCCGGCTGCTGTTCTCTCCTGGGAACGACCCGCGTCCTGGGTTCTGGTACACTCAGACCCCGAGTGGCCGCCACCGCAGGTTTTGCACGCGTGCCGAAATGCGCATGCCGCTCCCCTGGTACACAATTTGTCCTGGAAGCGCCAGCACACCCCTGTGGCCCGCCTTCGAGAGCGCTGCGAGGCCTTAACGCCCCCGATGCTCCGACCACTATAGCAGGCGCAGCCTGTTTTTCAGGACCCAATTGCGCCCACAAACGCGAATCAACGTCACCGAAAGTAAGAAGAGGGTTCCCAACCATCTTTCTACGGAAGGCAGCGTCGTAATCCCGCCAAGCTCCATCCCTGTACTTTTCGTACACTGTTTCAATGGAATCCTGATATTTCAGGATGTTCAAAGCTTGATCGGGAAATTTAGAGATATAACAGGACGCATAAACCCTAAAGCACTTGCGCCATTCCTCATAGGAATCAGGACGTTTAAATTTTTTCGGGCCCGTGCCATCATCCGCCATTTCTTTCTGGCGATAAGCTTCCGCAGAAAGCTCAAACATGTGCACGTACCTCCCACCCTGAATGCGCCGAACCATCTTAGATTTGAGATGTTCATGGAGACTAAACGCTGGCCATGTGGCAGTGTCCCCATGTACAGATGCCCTGCGCCTGTTCCCCATAACTGGGCTAACTAAGTCTGTTGACGCAGGAGGTGTCAACATAGGAACAGTGGGCTCCATGCGGGATGAACCAGGGGGGAGGGGGAGACCCATAGCCTTCCTTTCTTCCACTAACCATTTCACCATCCTATACATTCTTTTTTGCCCTTTCGCTTCCAACCCCAGGGATCTATCACTTTCAGAACCTGAATCATCCGAGGATGAACTTAAAACACTACGTTCAAAAGTAATAGTGTGCTTACCAGCTCCCAAGAGGCGTTGCACCGGGACAGGACCAGAAGAAGTGGACGGCTGTTCCTGAGACTGTGGCTCCCTTTCCACGGCACTGGGGGTGGCCTGGAGTGGCAGTAATGCAGTTCTGGGTTCCATAATGATCTGTGGAGAAAAATGGGAAAGAGGAGTACCCAGGGAAGGGGACGAAGGCCCACTAACCACATTACCACGGGACCCTAGGGGACTGGGGCTCCTATGATCACTGCCACACTCCTCAATACCATCATCAACCATATCAGCCATGCGTACATTCACCACTGCATTAGCAAACTGTACTTGTCTACTCTGTTCAGCCGCAGCCTGCGTGCCCTGACATAGACTGGGCGTGATAACTGGGCCTTTCTTTGCTGAAGCCCTAGTAACAACACCTGTTGGAGCCCCGCTGAGGGCCGCACCCGCGGGCGCCGCCCGCGCACCCTGTCGGGCACTACGTTTGCTGCGTGACGCAGTACTACGGCGTCTGTTAGGCCGCGATGTATTCGCGGGCCGACGCTTGCCCCCAGCCTGCGGGCACTACGTTTGCTGCGTTTGCTACGTTTGCTGCGTGCACTACGTGCACTACGTTTGCTGCGTTTGCTACGTTTGCTGCGTGCCCTGTCGGGCACTACGTTTGCTGCGTGACGCAGTACTACGGCGTCTGTTAGGCCGCGATGTATTCGCGGGCCGACGCTTGCCCCCAGCCTGCGTGATTGCGGCCTGAGGCCCTGCGACTTGTTGCGCAGTAGGCATATTCCCCGTCAGGCCTGCGGCCTGCTCATTAATGCCTGTTTCCCCAATCTGGGCCCTCCCGGGCGAACGTGCCCTTGTTCCTTGCCCTTCAGAAACCACTTGCCCCTCAGATACACCATTTGCCCTGATCGGAGCACCGTCAAGTGCTAACATACCCCCGGTCAGGCTTGCTGCCTGCTCATGAGATCCCTCATGCAACCTTCTACCCCTTTCAATGGCCGCCAAATCAGTGTCCCCTCGCGGGCGCTGAGTAATTGAGCCTCGCTGCGCACCCCCCGCGGGCGTCGCCCCCCCCGGGGTACCCCTCTCTTACCTGTGTACCCCGGCGGAGACGACGATGCCGCCCGCTTGCCTCTGGATTCCGGAATGGCGTTCCCGGACGTGACGTCACCGGAAGTGACGTCACCGGAAACGGCCAAACCGGAAGAGACGGGCCCTGGAGAAGCCATGGATACCCGCGTGGACGCCGGCGCGCAAACCGAAGCCGGAGGACCTCCCTGGGATGTCGGCCCACCGCCGGAAAGCACCGCTGCCAAAGATTGGAGCAGCGCTACCGCCGTGGAGACCGCCTCACCGGTAAGAATGACCGGATCAGATACGGCCTCCCCCCCGCCACAACTCGCACTAAGAGCAGGGCCCTGCTCCCCTACCACAACCCCCTCTGCTACCTGAGGACCCACCACTGAAAGGGGAATTAAAGGAGGGGTGGGAGAGGGGGAGACAACCATAACCTCAGGGTACAGGCTAGACCCCGGGGGACGACTCACCGGACGAGGGGGGGAAGGCTGCACCACATCTTCTCCAGAGTCAAACTCATCAATCATCAGCTCATCCAATTCCGACATCTTCTTCCACAGGACTCCTGACAGAAGATCCTGACGCTGTGAAGACGAGCTGGAAAAGAGGGTTTGGGCCTTGGGAGCTGACTACTTAAAGGTAAGCTAAACCCCACCCTCACTAATGCAACATTGTTGCAACCTTCACAGCAGCACACTCCTAAGGGCCTTAATTATTATGGTCGTTCTGGGCTATGCTGCCCTCCACTGTCTCATACTAACACATAAATATATATGTATATACACATAGTAACACATAAATATATATGTATATACACATACTAACACATAAATATATATGTATATACACATAGTAACACATAAATATATATGTATATATACACATAGTAACACATAAATATCTATGTATATACACATAGTAACACATAAATATATATGTATATACACATAGTAACACATAAATATATATGTATATACACATAGTAACACATAAATATATATGTATATACACATAATAACACATAAATATATATGTATATACACATAGTAACATATAAATATATATGTATATACACATAATAACACATAAATATATATGTATATACACATACTAACACATAAATATATATGTATATACACATAATAACACATAAATATATATGTATATACACATAGTAACACATAAATATATATGTATATACACATAGTAACACATAATTATATATGTATATACACATAGTAACACATAAATATATATGTATATACACATACTAACACATAAATATATATGTATATACACACACTAACACATAAATATATATGTATATATACACATAATAACACATAAATATATATGTATATACACATACTAACACATAAATATATATGTATATACACATACTAACACATAAATATATATGTATATACACATAGTAACACATAAATATATATGTATATACACACAGTAACACATAAATATATATGTATATACACATAGTAACACATAAATATATATATGTATATACACATACTAACACATAAAT